>NC_135802.1:94328628-94690265 GCF_964213995.1 Mustelus asterias | reverse complement strand
ATTCTGCAGTGCACAGAGTGTAGATTTATTTTGAAAATCACGCTGAAGAAGCCAACGGGATTTACTCCAGTTTTTATGCAAATTTGTCACTTAGAATTTTTCTGGGAGAATTCTGGCCATGAAATTTCACTTAGCAGACTCAAGGAGATAAAACAATCAAGCAGTAGGACTAAATTCGTTGAATTTTATGTTGATGATCTCAGTTTGCCGCATTTTCCCAAATAGCACGAATCAGGAAATTTCACAGAAAGAAATTACTTTGTGGGAAGGATGGAAACTGGTGCTAAGAAATCATAGAAATCATAGAAACCCTACAGTGCAGAAAGAGGCCATTCGGCCCATCGAGTCTGCACCGACCACAATCCCACCCAGGCCCTACCCCCATATCCCTACACATTTACCCACTAATCCCTCTAACCTTCACACCTCAGGACACTAAGGGCAATTTTTAGCATGGCCAATCAACCTAACCCGCACATCTTTGGACTGTGGGAGGAAACTGGAGCTCCCGGGGGAAACCCACGCAGACACGAGGAGAATGTGCAAACTGCACACAGACAGTGACCCAAGCCGGGAATCGAACCCAGGTCCCTGGAGCTGTGAAGCAGCAGTGCTAACCACTGTGCTACCGTGCCGCCACAGGTGTGTCAAGAAGACACACCTGTGGTTTTAGCCTGCAATCTTTGGGGCTGATTGCTGATTACCGTGTTTAAGAAGTGCCTGGAGCTGCTAAAACAGATCCATGCACATTTAGAATGAAGCTGCTCGTTAGTGGCAATTTTCCTGGAGCAGTATGTGCAGCCTTCACACACTCACTTCCAGTGAAGGTGTGGAGTGCGCTGGCTGCCACACAGGCCTGGAGTTTTCATCCCTGTTTTTAGTGGGCCTGAAAACTGGTGAGGACAGAGAATCCAAAGGGAGTCCCCAAACGCATTTGACTCATCCAGACGTGAAACGTTGGCTCTATTCTCTCTCCACAGATGCCGTCAGACCTGCTGATATTTTGCAGCATTTTTTTGTTTTGGTTTCAGATTCCAGCATTCACGACAATTTGCTTTTATGAAAGATTGGGAGCCCAATTTGCATTCATTTAAATACATTTAGCTGAATTCCACGCTATCTAATGACCCCCCACTTTAAGATTTTGCCCCCCCCCCCCCCTCCCCGCCGCCGCTGATGTGACGTCGCATTGGGTCACCTGGTCCTAACAAATAGGGACCTGGCAAAGCGAACCCGCTGGGGGCGCACAGCTAAGTACAGCTCTCAGGAGGCAGTGCCAGGTTACTGCCTGGATAGTGCCGAGGTGGGTGTCCCATGGGGTACTGCTGCATGCGGGGGGTGGGGTGTTCCTTTTTTGTCGGGGGGGGGGGGCTCCATGTTGGTAGTGGGGGGAATTGCAGGGGTGGATAGTACCTTGATGGGGACAGGAAGTTCCATGGCAAGGGGATGAAATCTGTGGTGGGGTAGGAGGGGCATTGTGTGGTAAGGGGAGGGTGGAATTCAGAGGTGGGGTGGGGGTGTTCTGTAATGTCTTTTGGGGGCTGTGTGTAATTGGGGGGGAAAGGGGGCAGTGTACCTATTTTCATTCTTTTACATTAGGGCACCCTTTTTAAAACCGGAACTGATTGGGCCCGCTCGCCAGCATCACGTCGTGGGAGCTGCCCCTTACATTTTGTTGTCCATCAGTTTAAAAATATGGCAGGAAAATCTGCCAATGCTGCCAGCGGGCTAGCCTCCACTTTTCCCACCCGAGATGGCACTTTGCCAAAAAATGGCAAAATCCCACCCGGAGGCTGAAATCTTCCATCCTCGTTCGTGGCTGGGATTTTCCGATGCCGCTGAAAGTGAATGGAGTATTGGCCAAATTTTCCGTTTTTGCTTGCAATGGATCCCGCCATGCACGAGACCGGAGAATCCTGTTTGTAATCTTGTGCTGAAAGGAGCGGGAGTTACAGCGCAGGACCTTGGGCAGGAGTTTCTGGCCTCGCTCACCCTGAAACCAGAAAATCCCACCCAAGGTCAACGGACCTTTCCATGGTCCGCTCCTCGCCTGTTCCAATTCCTGTGGCCATCACGCAAACTTTCAAGGTGAGAGGCATCCAGGGGGCTATCAGCCCCAAAGACTCATGCTGCATTTGGCTTTATCTGAGAAACAAGAAGATGTCATGGAATGAAACAGCAATGTTAACATACAGCTCTTACATTACCAAACTACTTGGTGGCACAGTGGTTAGCACTGCTGCCTCACAGCGCCAGGGACCCGGGTTCAATTCCAGCCTTGGGTCACTGTCTGTGCGGAACCTGCATATTCTCTCCGTGTCTGCATGGGTTTCCTCTTGCTTAAAACCCAAAAGGTGAGAAGGATTGTGAGGCCCCAATTTCCTCCCACAGTCCAAAGATGTGCGGGTTAGGTTGATTGGCCATGATAAATTGACCCTAGTGTCGGGGGGATTAGCAGGGTAATTATGTGGGGTTATGGGAACAAGGCCAGGGTGGGATTGTGGTCGGTGCAGACTCAATGGGCTGAGTGGCCTCTTTCTGCACTGTAGGGATTCTATGATTCTATATGTGTCATCACTGAATGAAACAACTCCCTGCTGGATAGAAATTCTACAGTGAAAATTTTAATAAAAAAGTCAATAAATTAAAAGGGAAATCAATTTAAAAACTCTTTGGAGAAATATGGACATTAATATTTCAATGCAATTGGGGAGAAAGTCCAATTTTTAAGTCTGTTGGGAAAGTTTATCTTCCTGTGGCATGTTCTCTTAGCATTACTGAGCCTTCCTTCATGGTAGATAATTTGTGTTTCTCTAGCCAAAACTCAAAAGAATACAATAAATATTCTTGTACTCTGTTTGTTCCTGAGTGCAGCTGAATGTTGTAGGTAGTTGAGAAATAGAATTGTGGAGGTGTCAATTGCTCTTTGAGATAATTAAACTCTTTGATGATGATCTTTTTTGTTAGAATTGTTTCAAGTCACTGATGTACCAATTCGGTAAAGCTTGAAGATTGCTTCAAAACATTCAATGGTCTTTATTCTTTATATTCTCGATATTGATTCATACAAATTGATCACCAAAGACTGAAGATCGTAGAACCCCAACATTTTAACTGCAAAGATGTTACTGTATTAAGTTACTCCTGTGTGTTATTATTCCAATTCTCTTCCCGCATCTAGTAGTGCACTAAGTCAGACTTTCATTTGTTTCCAAACTAGTAATTCCCAGAACAGTTTGCTAGCGTGTTACCGGAGACCTGTAGCTTGAGGGGTGCCACTCCACATCAAGCATGGCTGACCAGGAGTCTCTCCCACTCTTACTGCCAGCCATTGGTGTGTTTGGCACCTTCCTTGGCCATCAAGCCCTGGGGTGGGACTCAAACCTGAACTTCTGGCTCAAAGACAGGGGTGCTACCCACTGCGTCACAAGACCTCCTATAGTCTGTTATTATGGCAGCGAGAAGCTATTAATTTCAACTCAGTTTCCTTTATTTGCTTGGTCTGGAAAGTAAGTTTGAAATCAAAATATAATTATAATTTGCTGATGAAAGGAGTATGTATTTAGTTCATGTTTGACTTACTGACTGCAAGATTGTCAACAAAAGGAATGTGGTTCGCTGTAGAAATGTTGAATGTTCTGTAGAAATGTTGAATGTTACAACAAGCATTCAGCAACTGTAATAATTCACCAGTTGAAATTGAAGCTGCTCAAATTCATAAGAGGAGGTATCGTAGGAACAGAGGTAAAAGTCACCATAGTTCCAGATGGCCATCGGCTGACTGGTGGCGATTTAACCCAAGGATCACCACACCTCAGGTTAGGGGTAAGGTTGAGAAGGTGGAATAACCTCAGCCAATACAGGAATTGAACCCATGCTGTGGCATCGCTCCACATCACAAACCAATTGTCCAGCCAACTGAGCGAACCGATGCTCCACTTCCTAACAATGGGAACGTACGAATTTAGGCCATTTAACCTCTCATTCCACCATTCACTGAGCCGTGGCTGATCTGTGACTTAACTCTTTGGGCTGGATTTGCCAGTGGGAATCAAAACTCCAAAGTTGGACTCATATGGAGATCCCGTGCTCCCCCATGCTATCAGCACGCGCACTGGCACAACCTTTAGGGCGGTGGCATCCTGATCCACTTCAACATTTGCCATCCCATTAAAGATGACAGTTGGGCTCCCAAGGACCCGCAGCAATGTCAGGCTGTTAGCCCCACTCAGAGAGCTGACTGCTGCTGAGACAGATTGTAAACATGAGGATAACCCAACATAGTCTGCAACAGGGAATCTGCACTGATTGAGCTGGAGGCTTCTGCCTACGGCAGGCATGGGGGAATGAGTGCTGTGATGTCGGTAAAATGTGAATGCAAAATAACTCTTAAATTGAGCCTTAATTGGAATAATTGGCTGCCCACTTCCATGGAGCGAGCAGTTGGCCTGCTTCCCAACCCACCTGTGGGAAAGTTCCCTGGAAGAGAGAATGTTTCCAGCAACCATCTTGACAGCCACTCCCCCTAACCACCAACACCACCTCCCCACTCCTCTCCCCCCCCCCCCCCCCCCCCCCCCAACCCCTCCATTTTCCCAAGCTCTGCTTTATCGGCATAGGGCCTGGAAAATTCCCATATCCCTGCCTTTACCCCGTATGCATATTTATGTGATAAAATAACTATTGCAATTTGGATAATCTCTAGCTATTTCTTGTTACGCCAACATCTTTCATTACTGAAATGCGATAGGGTCACTGAATAGAGCATCCTCCATCTTGTACAGTCTGGCCTTGACATTTCCCCCAAGGTGAGAAGAAAGCATCAAGGAGAAAGATTTTCAGACGAGAAAGCCAATAAAAGGGTTTCCTACAAGTCCAGTCAGATTTAACTATAGGACATCTTTCAGATCTTTTACAACAGATTTCCCACCCACCATCAGATGGACAGCCTGTTTCTCCAGTCAAAAAGCAGCTGGCTAGTGCAAGTGCAGAGGTCAGACCGCACAGGGAAATCAGATATCAGAAGGGGAGGAGGGATGGTGTCAAACAAGAAATGTTGGGAATTGGCTGATGTTGGGGTCCCATCATGTTGAGGTAACCTTTTTGAACCTTAGAGAAATATTCCTACTCCTCTTGACCCACAAGCAGTGCAATAAAGGCACTTACCCCATTCAACTGACCCTTCTTCCCTGCATATACACATGTTAGGAACTAGAACTGCACTGAATCACAAGCGTGATTGAACCAAGGTTTTATGGAAATTGAGTATTGCACCACCCACCCGCAACCTTCCCTCCCCCCGCAGAGATTAACTCCAGTACTTTGTTTGCATGTACTTGTCAATTTTTGTTGATAGTTTTAGTGATTTATGTCTTTGTTTTCCAAGATTTCCTTGCTCCTATATCTTATTTTAGTTTCTTACTTTTCAAGGATTAATTAGCTTTCTTATTCAATCTTCTAAAATGAATCACCTCACACTTTGCTACATATAATTACACTTGCCATTTATACCCTTCAATCTGCAAGCCTATGTATATTTGTAGTGTTTTGGAGCATTCCTCCACACCATTAGCTGCACCATTCAATTTGGTATAATATACAAATTTTAAACACTTTGCCTCAAATTTCTGAGTTCAAACCATTTATGTATGTGGTGAACATTCGTGAATCTCTGCAGGACTCCACTTCCCACTTTCTGCCAATCTGAGAAGTTTCCTTTCTGCTGATTTTCTGGTTTATTACTATTCTTCAATCCATTTTGTTACCAGCCTTTGATTCCCCATACCCTAAGCTTTGTCATGGGTCTTTGATGCAGAAACTTCTCAAAGGTCTTCTCTGAGCCCCTGAGGTAGAAGTTGGTTTGATTGTGCCCATCCCTTTGAGTGCAAACTATACCGGTCTAGCAGTCAGAAGGCCTCTACTCAATGCCAGTCCAAACAAAACCCAAATCTCTTGAAGAAATTGATTAGGTGCCTTGTGCCCGTTGAAAGGCCTTTCTATTAAATAAATAGAAATGAGCAAAGCAAGCATCAGGCCTGCTCATCTCAACGTTCCAACTAAAAATTGTTCATTTTTAATGTTTTAAAAAGCTTTCCTGTGAAGCCAGGAAATGGAGAAATGCTCCTTCCCCCCTCCTCCTCCCCACCCCCCTCTCCATAGTCCTAGAGATTGCAGTCTACTGAGTCAGGCTGCCTGAAGTTCAATCCAGAAAGCTAAACGGTGAAGGACAAAACTGTCCAGTTTTGGGACCAAAATTTCCACATCTTTATAAAGTTTTATTTACAAATGTGCATCTCCTAACCCAACAACCACAGCTGGCATCTGTTTCTACAGATGGGAACACAAGTCAATCCCCAGTTAATGCCCATAGCTTGCATGCAATTAAACACATTGGCCGGAACTCTACCACCTCACCTGCCACGGAATCGACACGGGCGAGGGTCCAACAAAGGAAATCTCCGTTGACCTCGGGCGGGAATTTCCGGTCTCGCCAGGGCAAGGCCGTAAAATACCGCCCATTTAATATACAATGAACACTGGAGAAGAGCATGGATATGCAACAGGGTTTCCACTCTATTCTTAGATGAGGCCCTCGGCTCATTTCTGTCCAGGCCTAAGCTTTTCTGCTAAGGTTCCCACTGCTCATGGAGTGCTGTCTAGGCTCCAAAAATGGGCTAAACTACTTTCTACCCTCATGTGTACCACATCCACTGCAATGTCCTTGCCTACTTTTTCTATAGTTTCAAAGCAATTAAGATTGTCCTTCCTTTTGAAATCCATGCCGAGGGTTTTTAATTGTATTCTCAGTCTGTAATGTTTTGTTATCTGATCTTTGACCCAATGGATGGAATCTTTTGGAGGTGATGGGGAGCGTCTCACTGGACAGCTGGTGAAAGCCCCACATCGCCCCTTTTCGGGAAAATCCATCGCATCTTGTTTCAATCAGACACTTGACACACCAGTTACAGGTGTTCCCTGAGATCCAGGAACCTAGGGCTAAATTCATGCCCACTGAGAGCTGCTGGCCAATCACAAGCTGGCAGCTGCACTGAATGGCAGTGGCTCTGGTGAGGCAGTGGCTGCTGCTGGTCCGATACTCGGCGGGGGCCCAGGACCATCACTGGATCCCAGACCAGAAGTGAATGATGGCTGGAGGGAGTCGGCTACAAGGGCCAGGGTTTGTTCTTAGCGGGCCTCCCTTTCTGATGATGGGTCCCTCAATCAGGCACTGAGTGCCTTTGAATGGCAAACGCCTGGGAGCTGGCAATCCATATACTTTCCTGCCACAGAGTGAATTAGGGTGGAGATGGGAGGTTGGGGGTGTCCCCCATTCACTACCTTCCCACCTGGTTAAATGCCCTCCTGACAACCAAAATCACCATAGAGAAGGGCACCAGAATCTACCCCACAGTTCTAGAATCTTTCCTACCATTGATGTTAAAGTAACTGATGTTGGGGAAGGCAGCCAGGGGGTTTGGGAAGGTTTACATTGGCTAAGGGCACATAGCAGGTGCTGTGATAATAAAACACGGCTGCTTGAAAGTCTGGACTTAGCACACAATGTTCATCCTGATTGCTGATGACCATAATTGTAACTTGCTTGTGGATCAGATTCTCCCTCCTGTCCCGCTCTTCTACAGCAGCTGCTGCTGCTCTGCCTGGCTTCATCTCCTCCTCCTATTCCTCGTCCAGACCAAGAGAGGGGTTCCAGCAAGAAGCCCCTAACCAGGTCCCTTTTCCCAGTCTCTTCTATAAGATGTACAAAAAGGCAGTGTAGCACAGCGCACATTTTTCTCAGGTGAACTCCTCAGAGCAGTTGCTGAATAAATATCTTAGAGTGTTGGTAATGTCTTGACAAAGTGCTCCACAAAATCTCCCAATGTGTTTCAGAGCTCCCATTCATTATTCCCATGGTACGTAGCATTTTAAGTATCCCAAATAGCTGGTTATTTTCAGAAGAGGGATTTGGACAAGTGCTGGCCACCAAATTGCCATGTAGCCTGTTAATAAGCCTCAGGACAAATCCCAAAACTCCTTTACCAAGATGGTGTATTGTACTAAAGGCAGGCAAAAATCAACATTTCAGTTCAAAACCCATCTTGGACACATTGGAGGATCTTTAGCACTTGAATGCACAGCTGAAAGTTGCACACCCCCTCCTCATATTGAAGTATAGAAATATTGCTCTTCATCAGATTTTAGTTAACATAGAGAGAACCAGAAAGACTATAAATGTAGCAGTTCTAATTATTGTATTTCACCAGTAAGGGTAACAGTTTTGAGTTCCCATATTGGCTTAAGCATACTCTGTTGCACAAAATGCCTTTCTCAGTTCTGTTTGTTTCCATTTGAGCCATTAGATGAAATTCTTGAGACTATATGACAGCGGGCCCTACACTTTTAACACAAGCTGCCTTCTGTTCACTCAGCGCTGTGTCAGATAGTCATGAAGAGTTCATGACTCCTTCCTTTGCCACAGACATGTTAATAGTTAAGTAATTTAATAGGCAAGAGACAAAATTAAATGCAAATAAACTTGAAATAGTATTTGAAAGCAATGGTTGCTGTTGTATGGCTTATGCTTCTAAAGTGCCTTTCTCCTTTGTGTGTTGCTTTGTCCAATTGGAAAAAACAGTTTTACAAAAAGAAGCATTACTTAATTTGTTTGACTGCCCGCACAATCTTCTTGATGCGAGTGAGAAACAGTTTTGCACGGAGTGTAATAGTTGCTCAAATATAATTTTACAAAATCTGATCAGACTCCACCTAAAAATCAGTAAAGTGATGAAAGGAATCATCCATAGTTTCATCAAGCAACATCTACTCATGTATACCCTGCTCACTAACACTCAGTTCAGATTTTTTGAACCATTCTGCTCCAATTACAATTTGGAGTCAGATATGGAAGTGAGTGTAATTGCCTCTGACTTTAAAGCAGCAGGCAACTGAGCATGGCATTAAGGATCCTTAGCAAAACTCAATTGCTGTATTACCTGGCTGTTCACACCAGCGGGATATTTTGGTCCCGCTGATGTGTACCTCCACCGCAGGCTTCCCGGAGGCATGGGGAATAATCAATGGGAGATCTCATTGATGGCGGTGAGACCAGAAGATCTCGTCGCTGGTGAGCGGCGCGCAGCCTCCCACTGCTGAGAAACACATGGTAGGAGACCGGAGAATCCTGCCCAATATCTAGATTCAGTGACTAGAATCATAACCTGATGCAAAGCAATGTCATTGTGATTATTAGAGACAAGTCATCAAAAACACAGGATGTAACTGAATTCATGGAAGTGTCCTCAGCCCAATCATCTTCTGCTGCTTCATCAATGACCTTCATTCTGGTCAGAATTGGAGCTGTTCTCTGATGAGGTGGCATGGTAGCACAGGGGTTAAGACTGCTGCCTCACAGCGCCAGGGATCTGGGTTCAATTCCTGGCTCGGGTCACTGTCTGTGTGGAGTTTGCACGTTCTCCCCATGTCTGCATGGATTTCCTCCGGGTGCTCTGGTTTCCTCCCACAGTCCAAAGATGTGCAGGTTAGGTGCATTGGCCATGCTAAATTGCCCCTTAGTGTTCCGGGATGTGTAGGATAGAGGGATTAGCGGGGTAGATATGTGGGGTTACAGGGATAGGGCCTGGGTGGGACTGTTGTCGGTGCAGACTCGATGGGCCGAATGGCCTCCTTCTGCACAGTAGGGATTCAATGATTCTATGAGTTCACAGTTTTCAGCTCTACTTATAAGTTCTCTGATAATGAAGCAGCCTGTTGTTAGCTCACAGCAGAGCCTGGACAACATCCAGACTTGGGCCTGTCAAGTGGCAGTAACATTCACAACACACATTGCCAGATAATGGCTTTGAAATTCCTGCCTTTTGCTCTTGATCGTTGATTGCTGAGGCCTCCACTATCAATGATGCAATGCTGGTCAAAGGTTGTGTAGACTCTGGAACAGTTCCTATGATTGGAGTGTAGCTAATGTAACCCCACTATCTAAACAGTGAGGTAGAGAGAAAATAGGGAATTATAGACTAGTCAGCCTGACATCAATAGTGGGGAAAATGCTGGAGTCTATTATAAACGATTTACAAAAGGGAAATCATGCTACTGGAATTCTTCAAGGATGTAACTAATAGAGTTGATGAGGGGGAGCCAGTAGATGTGGATATTTGGACTTTCAGAAGGCTTTTGACAAAGTCCCACATAAGAGATCAGCATGTAAAATTAAAACACATGGGATTGGGGTAGTTTATTGAAATGGATGGAAAATTAATTGGCAGACAGGAAACAAAGAGCAGGAATAAACAGAACTTTTTCCAATTGGCAGGCAGTGATTAGTGGGGTACCATTGTGATCAGTGCAAGGATCCCAGCTATTCACAATGTATGTCAATGACTTAGATGACGGAACTAAATGTAATATCGCCAAATTTGCAGATAACACAAAGCTTGGTGGGACAATGAGATGTGAGAAGGATGCAGAGGTGTTTCAGTGTGACTTAGACAAGTTGAAGTTTAAGTTTTATTTATTAGTCACAAGTAAGGCTTACATTAACATTGCAATGAAGTTACTGTGAAATTCCCCTAGTCGCCACAGTCCGGCGCCTGTTCGGGTCAATGCACCTAACCAGCATGTCTTTCAGAATGTGGGAGGAAACCGGAGCACCCGGACGAAACCCACGCAGACAGGGGGAGAACGTACAAACTCCACACAGACAGTGACCCAAGACGGGAATCGAACCCGGGTCCCTGGCGCTGTGAGGCAGCAGTGCTATCGTGCCGCCCCCTGAAGTTGAGTGAGTGGTAAATGAATGGCAGATGCAGTATAATGTGGATAAATGTGAGGTTATCCACTTTGATAGCAAAAACAGGAAGGCAGATTATTATCTGAATGGCTATAGATTGAGAGAGGGGAATATGCAATGAGACCTGGGTGTCCTTGCTGAAGGTAAGCATGCAGGTGCAGCAGGTGGTAAAGAAGGCAAATGGTATGTTGGCCTTCATAGTGAGAGGATTCGAGTACAGGAGTGGGGATATCTTGCTGCAGTTATACAGGGCCCTGGTGAGACCACACCTAGAATATTGGGCGGGATTCTCAGGCTGTTCACATCAGTGGGATTCTGTAGTCCCACTGCAATGAATGGAGATTTGGCTAAGTGCCATATTCTCTATTCTCACTGGCAGCAGTGGCAGGGCATGAACAGCCGGAGAATTCCAGCCATTATGTGCAGTTTTGGTCTCCTTATCCAAGGAAGGATGTTCTTGCTATAGAGGGAGTACAGAGAAGGTTTACCAGACTGATGGCAGGACTGATGCATTGAGGAGAGATTGACTCAGTCAGGATTATATTCACTGGAGTTTAGAAGAATGAGGAGGGATCTCATAGAAACCTATAAAGTTCTAACAGGGCTACACAGGCCGGATGCAGGAATGATGTTCCAGATGGCAGGGGAGTCCAGAACCAGGGGTCATCATTTACGAATACAGGGCAAGCCTTTTAGGACTGAGATGAGGTGAAATATTTTCATGATGTGGAAATGCCGGCGTTGGACTGCGGTAAACACAGTAAGGAGTCGAACAACACCAAGTTAAAGTCCAACAGGTTTATTTTGTTTGCTACCAAATAAACCTGTTGAACTTTAACCTGGTGTTGTTAGACTCCTTACTGTGAAATATTTTCACCCAGAGAATGGTAAGCCTGTGGAATTCTCTATTGCAGAAAGTAGTTGAGGCCAAAACATTTGGCCGGAATTGACCAGCTGTTCACACTGGCGGGATCTTCCTGATGCGGGTTTTCTGGTGGTGTGGGGTGGAATCAATGGGAAATCCCATTAACCATGGTGGATCAGAAGATTGCACCAACTCCTACCTCTGAGAAACATGTGGCGGGGAGTCCAGAGAGTCTCGCCCCTGTATGTTTTCAAGAAGGAGTTAGATACAACTCATAGAATCGTAGCATCCTGCAGTGCAGAAGGAGGCCATTCAGCACATTGAGTCTGCTTTGACCACAATCCCACCCATGCCCTATCCCCATAACCCCATGCATTTACTCCAGCTAGTCCCCTTGACACTAAGGGGCAATTTATCATGGCCAATCCACCTAACCTACACATCTTTGGACTATGGGAGGAAACAGGAGCATCCGGAGGAAACCCATGCAGACATGGGGTGAATGTGCAAACTCCACACAGACAGTGACCCAAGCTGGGAATCGAACCTGGGTCCCTGGCACTGTGAGGCAGCAGCGCCAACCACTGTGCTACCATGCTGCCCAAACTCTTGAGATGAAAGGGATCAAAGGAGAGAAAGGAGAAACAGGTTACTGAATTAGATGATCAGCCATGATCATAATGAATAGTGCAGCAGGCTTAAAGGGCCGAATGGCTTCCTCCCATCCCTATATTCTATGCTTCTATGGTTCTAACATCTTAGGTTCACTACTGACGAACAGTTGAACTAAACTTGATCAACCACATCAATAATCATGGCTCTAAGAGCAGGAAAGAGACTGTACTTTGCAATGAGTAGCTCACTCCTGATCCCTTAGTGTCTCTTCATGATCTATCATGCTCAGCTCAGGGCTATAGTTGAATATTCACCACTCACCTGGGTTGGTGCAGCAACAACACTCAATAAACTCTATTTCATCCAGGAAAAGGCAGTTTGTTTGATTAGTGTCCCTATTACTGAATTCAAATTCCACCACTGGTGCAGTATGTATGAGCTGGAGGATATACTGCAGCAACTCAGTAAGGTGACTTTTACAGCACCTTCCTTCCCTTCAACCTATACCATCAAGAAAAACAGGAACAGCAATGTTGTGGGAACACCATCAAATCAAAGTTCCTTTCGACATTGCAATTGCTTGTAACTCAGACATATACTGCCAGTCATTCATCATTGGTGGATCAATATCGTGGATTGCTAAACTTAACATCAGTGTGAAAGCTGTATTACCACAATTAAGCAGCAGTTCAAGGAAATGGCCTGAAATCATCATCTTAGGGCAGCTGAAAATGAGCAAAAGATACAATCTTTTATCACAATTTTTTAAGTTAGGTGAAAGTAAGTTAATTGATTCATGATGTCATTTTACAGTAAAATGGAAATTTACTGTATTATTGTCTTTGTTCTTTTTTTTTTATACTTTTCCAATTCAATCAAATCAAATCCAATTCAGTCTCAACAAGTTGAGACATTTCCGATCCAGGCTGACAAGACAGGGCGGGCGACTAAACCACCCTGTCCTGGGCCCGATCTACATGAGCCAAGCTGATTGGAGAAGGGGGAGGTTCCTCCTCCAAGACTTGGGCTCATTTGCATCTTAGCCAAAAGGCCGAGATGCCGCTTTTAAAAATTGCTTCATATGAAACATATGAAGCCTCAGCGTAACCTAATGACCTCAACCAAGTGCAGCATCCTCTCCATGCTACACTTGATCTTAGCCAAAAGGCTGAGAAGCGATGGTATTTGAGAAGGGGCACATATGGCAGCAACTTGAGGCTTTGTTCTTGAAGTGCTTGAGCTGTATTTTATCAGCCCTCAAATCCACAGCCCAGTTGAAGCAATTAAGTAGCCAATTAGGGGATTCTTTCCATTTCTGCTGGTGGTGGCTGGGCTCTCTGCCAGGTGGTGAGATTACCGACTAAACCCTAGTGGCCTCCCAGTAGGTTCCAGGTCGGAGGTAGAATGGGTTCTCCTTTTCGGGTGCCCATTGGTCCATGGATGACCCCCTCAGCGGCAATGGCCAACCGTGCAGCTAGAATGCCACCTGCCGTCATCAACTGCCACAGCATCTCTGATCACCTAACTGCTGTTGATACCCACCAGACCAGCATCTGGATATGAGGACACATGTTCATCACTGCGCCCTCCTTCTGCAGCCCCAGCAGTGGCCACGGCTCCTGGGGGCGCTGCAGAAGCTGCCAGCCTTCTGACTGGCGACGCTGTTGCTGACAAGATGCTGCCCTAGGTCCCACTGGCTGCCAAAATAGGCTGACCCTCACTCCATCGCCACTTTCAGGCTGTCAATGAAGAGCCCCAATGCAGGCACTAATTTCCAGCCTGGGGTGTTCATTTTATTCTCACTTCTGACTCTGAATTGATTTATTGATCCAATTTCAAATGTTTATTCAATTCTCCAGCGTGTTCTTGGATGAACTTAATAGTGCTGACTAACAGCTTCTAGAATGGTCATTCACTTGTTTTCTTTCTGTCTGCCTGCTCCTATGCACATGATATTCATAGGGGGTATCTTAATTTGTGACTATTACAATAATTATTTGCGCCATGTGAATGTTGTGCACAGTGTATTCATTCTCAACATATCCATTAAAAATATACAAGGTGCTAATAAATGCCACCCAGATCCTGTAAAAAAAATCAAAAATATACTATATTGAAATGCCCAAATTAGTTAACTGGTCACATTTGTCCAAAAGGTGTTAAGTCTTTTGCCTGTTACTGTTGAATGTCTGGCTGAATTGGAATTATAATGTTGGTACAATACGCAAAGAAAGAAATAAGTGTGTTTACATGGCACATTTCATAATCTCAGAATATCCCGAAACAATTCGCAAGCAATGAAATATTAGGCCAAATCATCCGTTCTTCAGATCATTGGAGATGGAATATACGTTGGAAGATGTGTGTCTGGACCCTGTGGATTTCCTGATGCTGACATACACAGGAATTGCCTGGGAAGTTTACGTTTTGGACGGACAAGGTTACCTGCTGTTTGGGACCCACCGTGGATGACTCTGACCCTGAGGTTCAGGCAGGGAGTACAGCCGGATAGGCGGGACTTACCTGGATACTGACTGAGGAAACATTAGACAGTTTAATACCTAGTGCAACAGCTGTATAACTTAACTGAGCAACACAACCAATCCCAATCACTGCCCAGACAAACCAACAACCGCCCCCCCCCCCAACTGCCCCACTTACCACCTGACTAACTAAATCTGACCAGACCAAACTAGCCCCCTGAGCACACGACTACCCGACTCCTAACGACCCCAACCCAACTACCTCCTGCGACATCTGACCAAAGTCAACTTTCCCCCGCACCCGGCTACCTCACTTTGTTTTCTGACCAACCCCCTGATTCACCAACCCAACTCACCCACCTACCACACACCAACTTCACCCACCAACCCACCTCACCCATTTACCACACACCAACTTCACCCACCTCCCCACTTACCACAACCCACTCAACTCATCCACATCACCCACCCACTCATTCACTCACTCACGCACCCACATCACCCATTCAATCACCCACACTCATTCATTACAAAACTTGAAACCTTATAAACATACTTGAATCTACAATTACAGTTGTAAAAAGAAAGCGTTCCCTCTTTTTCCCGAGTCTAGTACGCTCACTAGACTTACCCTGAAGATGCTGTACTATCCATTTCTGCCTCAGCTAGGAGCGGAAGGTCCGGAAGAAATGGACAGTCTCGCTGGCTCGGAATAAACTTCGCAGGCGAGGCAGTGGTGATGTGCCCAGTATTGCCATTGAGTCACTGTTATAATGTAGATAAACAAAGCAGCAAAGTCCAAAAGGCAGCAGCCCCATGGATGATGTACTGGAGTAACTTTCTGAGATCTCAGTGTGCTACTGCTGACTCGAGGCCGACACCCCACAAAATCATTATTTGTGTCACTTAATTTGATTAGATCTGCTACCTCAGGAATTGCCTCAATTGCTATTTTAACTTACTGGAAGAAACTATTTTCAGTTGTGTGGAACATATCAAAATATACAATTTCCTGTTAATACCATCCAAAGTCACTGTCGAAGTGACCACTTTTCCCATTGTGGCAAATCCACATAAAAACCCCAGTGTAATATTGTCTCTTATTCTCCCGCCTTTAAATTTGAATGCATCAGTAAAATGAATCGAAAAAATATATTTTGTGTTCAAAACATTGTGTGCTAAAACATTACTAAAAAAATGAAAGAACATTTTTGTGCATATATCAACTACTCTCCTCCAGGAGAATGGCATCCTCGATTATTCAGTTAATCCTGTGTTTTTAACTAGAGGGTAGGGCACGGAGACAGGCCCCAAGTCTACATCAGCTGGACTGGGGATTGAACCCTGTGCTAGTATGTGTTATTCTGAACCACACTATTCGTCTAGCTAACTGAGTAAACCGGTCTGTGTGAGCAATTAACTGGTGTGTAGCTGTGAATTGACAGCATTCACTGAAGGGAAAAATCAGATGTCAGATTTCTAAGTGAATATTGTAAAGCACGGCAATTTCTGTTTCAGATGATGAGGCTGCACAGCTCAGCTCCTTGTGCAAGATTTTTGCAAGTCCATTATTTGCTTCCTTTCTTGTGTAACAGAATGATGAAGTGAACACAGTTCGAGTGAAAGAACAAGGCCAATATGTACTCATCCTGAAAAAAGTGTCGTCATCTAGCCCAGCCCCCACAGCAGGGAGTGCCCAGAATGATTGGAGGTA
The DNA here is from genome assembly GCF_964213995.1 of Mustelus asterias. Classification (NCBI taxonomy): domain Eukaryota; kingdom Metazoa; phylum Chordata; class Chondrichthyes; order Carcharhiniformes; family Triakidae; genus Mustelus; species Mustelus asterias. The sequence continues at coordinate 94,673,784 of NC_135802.1, read as the reverse complement.
AGTGGTTCACATACTCTGCAGAGCACTCAGCAGCCAGATGGATCCGATCAGCTGGAGTCTAACAGTGAGAAAGAGCAAAAGGCAACAGTGAAATGATGTAAAGCTCTGATAGTTAGAAACAAAACAATAAGGCAGCAGTATGGGAAGTTCAAGAGTTTTTGATCCTTACATGGGGGACAAAAGAGTTTCCAAAACCTTTGAAAAGAGTACTGGTGTGACCTTGCCGGCTTTTGATGTACCTTATTTTAAATATATTGACGAGGATTCAGAGGATGAGTGGAGTAATCCTTCACAGTCTTCAGCAGAAGATGACTCAGTCGAATCTATCTTAACTAATAGGTACATGGTGGTGGCTGGAACCCCTGAGAAAATTCTGGAGCATCTTCTGAATGATATACACATGGAGGAAGGTGAATGCAAAGAGACAGGTAAGGGCTGTCATCCTGCCATTGAATCGAATGGATACACTGATATGATTAAATAACCCATATTCCGTTTATCTGTACATCTTGCACAGTGCCGTAAGTTCAATTTATTATTATTTTCATTTTTCTTTAAATAAATTGTTTTCTTAATTGCTTAACTGAATATAGTTTCTACAATGCTGTACTACAAGGAATGCTAACCAGCTCTCTAGAACTTACCGACTTTTATAAAGTTTTTAACCCTTTATGTGTAGTGTTGGAAGTTTTTTTTTCTGTTTGCAGAAAGCTAAATTCAAAGCAATGATTTTATGGTTTGTCACTAATTTTCCCCTTCCTATGATACAAACTGTAAATCCATAGCAAAATGAATGAAAATGGTTTTGAATCATGCATTGGGATGGAAAGGCTACCTCTATTATCAATAGTTACATAATGCATGAGATAGGATTTCCTCACCATGTACTAAGAGTTAAAGCGTCATTGTTGTCTAACAATAAGTAGAGAGAGGAATTAAACTGGCATTGGAAACCTATTGGGAGCTCTAATATTATGGGAGAGTAAACAACCCAAACTATTACTGACCTTTAAACTTTAACATCGCCCTTACAATTCCTTGGGTCAGCTGCTGAGTCATGTTCCGTTCACTTTTTGTGCCTCCGTGCTATGTGTTCATCTCTGTGCGAGTAAAATGAATGGGGATTGGGAATAAGGTTAATTCAAGTCACTCATTACTGTTTAATTTTAAATTATGAATTTTATGCCAGAAAATAATCTGCATATATAATAGTAGCCTTATTATTAGCCTCATTAAAACACTTCTTTGAGTCAGGCGGTGGGCCATTTAGTGAAGGCACTTGAAATGAAACATTATTTTTCCTGGTTGCTGCTAGCTTGTTCTAAAAGTTTGACTGTAAATCACATTAAATTCCAGTATAATGATCAAACCCCTGGGATTCTACAGAATGGGTTGCACATCATTTTGGATCTTGACAGCATCCTTGTTGCATTTAATTGGACTGTGTTGGAAAATTTCCAAAAGCCTGTATTTGAATAAACAAGGTTGCCTTTTTCAGCCCTGGGATTCCTAGAGAGGCCTGAAGAAGGGCAGAATGGAACCTCCGTCCACTCATTCCAAACAGCCTCAATAGTTGCCCAGAAAAGCGTTAGAAGACTTAAAACCTCTTCTAACCTTTGAGTAACTATTTTACAGATCTGCACCGACAGCTACCCCCCCCCCCCCCGCCCCCATGGGACTCCCCCACACCCCTCTAAACCCCCGGGGGCTCCTCTGACCTGTCTGACTACAACCTCACAGTACTCCCCCTGCCTCCACCCACCACCCCACCCAAGAAACTCCCCTCCCAACCCCAAAAGGACTATACCTTCAATGGGAATATGCTAACCCATGGGATTCCCTCCATCCAAAGGGACTCTTACCCCCCCAGCTAGGCATGATTCCCACTCCCTTCTGCTCTGCCAGGCCTGACTGTCACCCCTTCACCCACCAGCTTCCTTCCCTCCCCCTTGCAAGGAATAAATCTTATTTATCCTATCATCATGCCAAGCCCGGCTATTTCAACCCTCCCCCCTCCCACCCTCGCCAGGAACAAATCTCATCCCCTCAACGCTCCTTCCGCCCCCCCCCCCCCCCCCCCCCCCCCCGCCACCCCACCAGCCAGGCCCGACTCTTACCCCCACCCTCCATAACACAGAACCCAACCCAACAGCACACCTCCAAGGCCAGACCTGACTGCCCCTCACCTCCACCCAAGTCCAGACCCGATAATTTCCCCCCAACTCCCACCACCCAAGGCCTGGCCCGACTCAACCCAATCCAACCGTGCCCCTGCCCCCGTCAATCCTACCCACTTACCTTTTATACTTATGTTGTCAAGGACCTTGGTTAGACTTTTCAATCTGCCCAGTTTACAGCAGCTAGTGCCCTATAATAGGGGAGCATGGCTTACTTAACTTCAACTCTACAGCCCTTCGACACCAAGCCACAGGGATGTGCTGCACTCCCCAGATCAGCCCTGCCTAAGTTGGAAGGTCTGGAGAGGTAAGATCAGCTGGATTTTAATGTACATACATCTGAGCAAAGTGGCAATCCATCTCAATTGCCCTTCCATTGGAAGTTACGGTAGATTGAACTATTTTTCTTCTCAGAGTAGCATACATTAAATAGGGCATCCCGCCCGCCATGGGAATTGTAGCAGGGAGGACACGGACCATGCAAAGGTACTTTGACCTCTTGTCCGTTGACCGTTGATTTTCCAGACTAGGGGCGAGCGCGGCCAGGAAATCTCACCCTACATTTTGACAACAAAATTAGTGATTATAATTCCTCTTGTGTGACACTTGCCTTTGGAGTTCAGGCACTAGCCCAATGTACAAACACCCCATGACCTGCCTCCCCTTTCAGTACAGGAAAATATGTGAATACATAACACATTCTCATTAGCGGAGTACTTGATTGCAAAGTCAGACTGCATTTCTGTATCATATTTCTGAATGACAGTTGTGCCTTCAGTCTAATTATGTTAATGGACTGAGCAGGATATACCATTAAAGAGACATAATTATTTTGCTGTTTCAAAGTCATTACCAAGGACCAAAAGCTTCCCAGTTTTCCCAATGTCAAAAAACATATTTTTATAGATTATGGAGACATCTGAATTCTATTAGTTCCTAATTTACATGGTAAAAGCAAAATATGCTGCCACATAGTTCAAGAACAACTAAAACAAGTGGAAACAATACCCCGATGAAAGCAGTTAGTGCACATAGTTGGGGTGGATTTACAGCCCCCTGGAGGCCACCAGCAGGATCTTCTGGTCCCACCAAAGTCGATGGCAATGTACATTCCTCACCCTCTCCGCCATTGGGGAACCTGCAGCAAGGGGTCACCCACCGGCTGGAAAGGCTAGAGAATTCCATCCCTTCGTATATCTACCCTGATCATGTGAATTTTGCGTTTCAACTAGTTGCAGATGCTTTTGACACAAATAAAAGAACAGATTTAGAGAAAAGAAAGTGTTATATGAGCTACATATAACAACATCTTATATTTGTATGGTGCCTTTAAAATCATAAAATGTTTCAAGACACGGCCAGGATTTTACAGCCACTCCTGCCCTCTGGAGGGACATTATGGGTCCAGCTGAAGTGAATTTAAATGTCGCACCACATCCACTGGCAGAAGACATGGGAGAAATCTTGGCCACTTTAGAGAAACAGTGAGGTGTAGGGAGGGCATTCTGAAGCTTAGGGCCCTGCTGGCAACTGAGCAATCAAACCATATTGGCAATTTAATAGCCTAGGTTACACATAGAAGATATGCATTTCTAGCTGAATTTAATTTTCTTTTCAATTTTCACACCTTCACACCTGATTTGCAAATAGCCGTGGGCTGTCATTTAATTCAACTCATTTCTTGTTTTCTGAACTCCAATAATGTTAAAAGTAAAATGGTTACCAATATCTACTCATTTCCCCTGATTGTCCCAGTTTTTAAAGCTAAAAATAAACATTGAAAGGCATCCCAAAAAATGAATTGCTGGCAATAAAATCTGACTTTAGCAGCCTAATGTATATATTGTCTCATTGCATCCCTCAAAGTCCCCAAATGCTGCACACATAATTAGTGTTGTTACATGCACCGACATGTAATCTCATGAATTGATACAAGACAGTGATATTTCTGAGTCCCAATGATTTTATAAACTGCTTTCATTCTATCCTAATCATGATGTAATTTGTATTTCCTTGTTTTAACCAAGCAGATTGTATGATATCATAGTTGGGAGAGCAAAATGAGAGCAATTTATAAATCCACCTGCATCTTTCATATCCCTCTTCTGTTTTTGTGTCCATCTCTATATATGATGCCCTAGATATAAATAATTCATACTTATGTACAATTCCATCATTTTCTTATTCATATATATAACACATTCATTCCTATTTATTATTCTATTATGTCATATACCCCGCAATATGTGTTCCTTTAACGCTAGTTGTACTAATCTTCACCTTCTCATGTAATGGAGGACTGGTGTTAAATGTAGGTTAGGCTTAAAGGACATTAGCAAACCAATTGGGACTGCAGTTTTCACTGCTTTATTCCTACTGCCAGTTGATTTTTGCCATCATCCAATTTGAATTTATAACCTCTAGGTTGCTAATCCTGCACAGTGACTATTGCATGCCGTTTGCATTGCAGCTCTCTCTCAGCTTTCCTCTTCAAACAGCTTACCTCCATTCCTTCCATTGCTCCCCAGATAAAGATGATAGAAAATTGATGAGACACTGGCTGCCTTCAGCACAAGTCCCCAATTAGACAATCAGGTTTTTATTTCTAATTATTTGATTTGATATATCAATTAAATCATTGTGTAAATTGTCATCTATTGATAAGGAGCTATTGTTCTTTGTTGTAAACCCCCCTGAAAAATGTTAAATGCTTTAAATGGAAACATGTTTTATGTTTTTTTAATATTTAACAATAACAGCAGAATATCAAATCTTAATTTGCTGTTAGTGTGGCAAATCTAACCTAATTATTACTTTCCCAGAACACACTGGTATGTGTTCTTACTTGCTTGTAATAAAATGCATTGTTCAGAGGCATTGCAAGTTACTGCAGGAATAATCCAGCAGCCCCGAATACTGAGTTCAAACTCTTCATTTAAGTGTTAATACCTTAAGGCACAACCAGCATACTTCCTGTCAATCACTGAAGCACAACTGCAAGTTTGCCAGCACAGTTCACACTCCATTCTGCAATACAGCACAACAGTGGGCTGCACTGATCATTAAATGTTAAGATAAAATCATCACAAATCAATGTGGTTTTGTGAAATCTTTAGTGACTGAAAGATTCCACTGTTGTAGACACAATCCTGTCATCGTCAGGATTTTATTTATGGAGACTAGTTCCAAAAGTTTTAATCTCTGCCAGAGACACACAGCATTTCAGCCTTTGCACAGTACTCTGTTACATCCTCTGTGAGAGCCTCTAAGTAACTGATTGAGACTTTCCAACCCAAGACAATTTCTTGTATCTGTGTGGGCTACGATTAAGAAAAACATTGTGGTCTTATTTATTGGTTGTTACTATTTTTTCTTTGTACATAAATCCTGTAACTTTTAACACTCGAGTTCCTATTTCATCAAGAGGCAAACATTTGACGATATTATGGCTAGGTCCAAAGGGAACACGGCTGTGTGTTTTTATGCTGACCTTTCCTCCACAGTTCTCCTGAAGATGCTGACTCACTGTTGTTGTTAAGTTCCAGAACACCAGGAGTTTTTTGGTACCTTTGTTCCAGCAGCAATTGTATGAATCTAGAAATGAACTGTTCAAGATGGAGGGCATCAGAATTAAGCTCAATCCCCTTTATCCACACATTTACACTTTCCAAAAGAAATTGCTGAAGTAGAAATCCTGGCTGATGCTTTGTCCCCTTCCTCGTCAAAGTGTTTTGTTGGAATATTCTTATTAACTGTTTTACTGATTTGTTCTGATCATGTCGGCACTGTTGATTTTCTATAATTTTTACTATTATCCAATGCTTTTGCTGTATATGCAATGAATACTATAATTGCAAAGTGTTTAAAAGAATTAAGCTTCACAGAGCAAAAATAGAAGATCTAGGCCAGGATTCTCCCAAAATAAAACTAAGTGCCCAATGGTGGGAAACGGGAGTATTTCCGGCTCATTTTTTGGGAGTACTTACCTGAACGAGTCTCTGACACTCTGTGCAATGCAGAGTGTTGTAGTGTGATCCATTCTGAAAAGTGATGGGCTTTTTCCCACCCGAGGCCGGCAGCATAATGCTGAGCAAGCCACTGCACATGCGCCAATCTGTCAGTGTGGGGATTCGCACATGCACACTACCTCTTCCTCCCACCCCTCATTGCAGGCCTCCCGATCGCTAATCTTCTGTTTATCCCCAAACCCCCTGACTGATTGCTGGCTTTCCCTGGAACCCCCCCTGATCACTGGCCTCCTGACACCACCCCCATCACTGGCCTCCCCGACCTCCCCCTCCCCCACCCCTCCCCGCCACCGCCAACACCTCCCGATCGCTTGCATACCAGAACCCCCACCTCCACCCAGGCCAGCCCAAATCTACCCTCCCCCTCTGATGGCCAGCCCCGATATACCCACTCCCGCCCCCCTCCGATTGCCAGCCTCGATCGCCTCCTACCTCCCTCTCCCACTGACCCCACTTGCAGAGTGGCAGTGGATCCTCCCAAATAGGCCCCACCCCTAGTAAGCCTCACTCCTCTGTCCCTGCCCCCTTGGCTTTGCCTGGTGTGCCAGTGTGCCCCTTGGGCAGTACCAGAGTGCCAGGCTGGCACTGCCCAAGGGATACCCCCTTGCCCCTGACCCCCCCAGGGGGGCCTCAATGGCCTATGTCCCTACCAGTGGGGTTTACCCGGTATTGGGGGGGGGGAGATGCCCATGGATCCGGGACATTTCCATGTGATAATGTGATTGCGCTAAAAGAAAGCGCCTGGGAGACTCACGATTGGCGCCCAGTGAAATGCCTCCCGCTGGTGTCTCCCGGCCCTAATGTCTACATTTGGTTGCCCACAGGACCAACAAAATATCTTTTTTGGGGGAATTAAAGCTGGATTGAATTCGTAAAGTTACAAAATTATACAAACAATCTTAATAAATTTTAACAAAAAATAAGTGCTGATAATGCAGATTGTTAGCTTATGTTTACCAGGCTGGGGATGTCTTACATTTTAAACCCCAAAGGCAATGAGAGGCTGAACCATACAGAGCAGCAACTACCCAAGTTGAACCCATAACCTGCGCGGAATTCAGTCATCCCATTCAGGTTGTGCTAAACAGCTCGCTGCAGTCTCCCAGGTTAGAGAAGAGAAAATGAGCCAAAATTCCTGATCAGTTACCCAATGAGTATTCAGGTTAGACCGAGCTTCTCTGCACCTGTAGTTAGGTAACCTGCAGACATCCATCATGCAGGCTTACCCGAGGCCACATGAGGAAGATGTCGGAGAATGAGTAGCAGCTGTGATACTGTACTCTGGCAATGAGTCAGCACCTTAAGGAGAGAAAAGAGAAGACATAATTGACAGAAAAGGAATGTAGAAATAAAATACACTTTAGAGCAACGGTGATAGATCTCCCAGGTGTTCCCAGACTATGCAAATAAATTTCCATTGGGGTTCTTCTGGTTTCCTCTGGAATTTCTGGTGTGCAGAACCATTGACAATATCATTGAGTTCAGAAGAAAACTAGAGTTTAAATAGGTGCCAGTTCTAGCCTTGGGGGAAGGAGATTTTCCAGAATATTTTGTCCCCTTACAGAACTGGGATTTATTTTCCTTTTTTGCTCTCAAGAAATTAGAAGGCTTCAAGGAGGTGGGAAAAAGGATGGTGAAAAGTGTTTAGCCATGATGGTTCAGACTTCATAGTGTTGGGCACGTTTGATGGTCTGCTTGTTTCCTGCCCATCATTTCTGTATCTTCATATGTTTGAAAAAGGGAATTGCCTCTTTTCTGCCATTATGATGTCCTTTTGGCAGTTATTGCAATTTCACAACCAGAAGCTATTTTCTGATATCTTCATCATATATCCATGTACTGGATCAGTGTATTACAGAGCTAAAAACACTCGGCTGCAATCAGTGTATTACAGAGCTAAAAACATTCAGGCTGCAATCAGTGTATTACAGAGCTAAAAACATTCAGGCTGCAATCAGTGTATTACAGAGCTAAAAACACTCGGCTGCAATCAGTGTATTACAGAGCTAAAAACATTCAGGCTGCAATCAGTGTATTACAGAGCTAAAAACATTCAGGCTGCAATCAGTGTATTACAGAGCTAAAAACATTCAGGCTGCAATCAGTGTATTACAGAGCCAGAAACACTCAGGCTGCAACTCTCCCTAATTAAATCAAAGTGTTGGCAACACTACTGGGATGGGATTCAACAACATTAAAACTGAAAAAAATGCCCCCCTCCCCCCCAATGTGGATCACGCTGGACCAAACGTGCCAGGCGTGTGAGGCGCCAGACGTATGAGGAGCCAGGCGTGTGAGGAGCCAGGCGTGTGAGGCGCCAGGCGTGTGAGGCGCCAGGCGTGTGAGGCGCCAGGCGTGTGAGGAGCCAGGCGTGTGAGAGCTAGGCGTATGAGGAGCCAGGCGTGTGAGGTGCCAGGCGTGTGAGGCGCCAGACGTATGAGGAGCCAGGCGTGTGAGGAGCCAGGCGTGTGAGGCGCCAGGCGTGTGAGGCGCCAGGCGTGTGAGGCGCCAGGCGTGTGAGGTGCCAGGCGTGTGAGGAGCCAGGCATGTGAGGAGCCAGGAGTGTGAGGCGTCAGGCGTGTGAGGCGTCAGGCGTGTGAGGCGTCAGGCGTGTGAGGTGCCAGGCGTGTGAGGAGCCAGGCGTGTGAGGAGCCAGGCGTGTGAAGAGCCAGGCGTGTGAGGAGCCAGGCGTGTGAGGTGCCAGGCGTGTGAGGAGCCAGGCATGTGAGGAGCCAGGAGTGTGAGGCGTCAGGCGTGTGAGGCGCCAGGCATTTGATGGTCCCAAATCAGTGATCAGCTGTTCAGCTGACATTCAAGAACATTTCCTGTTTTTCCTTTTCTCAGAATAACTGAAGGAGGAATAACCCAGTGTCACTTTGATGCAGGAAGCATTTCATGTTGGATATTTTATGAGACCAATCTTCTGGAGTTATAACTGTGGATTCACCTCTGACAGTCTCTACTGCAGCAAGACCATTGAAGCCTGTAACTGAACTTCTCCCCCAAAGTTTAGTTTATTACAAGATTAATTAGATATTCCACACAATGTCCATGGAAAATATGTGATATGTAGCTGATTCAAACCTGCAATTTTCCCCATGAAAATGGCATCTCAATGGTTCTATCTTTCACACATACCAATGATAATAGAATGAGGTGTCGTTCTGAAATTGTATCTAGTGCAGGAGTATCATGGTGGCACAATACACTAGGATTTTGAGCTTGTGCACAGTAAAGCAGAGAGATATAGATTAGCAGATATAAAGCCTCACAAGTTTCCAATGTAATCTAATCATTGGATAGCATACACTCCCCACACAGGGAGAGAGAGTTAGTCCAATACCAGCCCTTGCATACCTCATAGTGACCAGCTGCCCACCATCTCATGTGTAGATGCTGAAAATGATGAGAAAATCATCATAAAAAGACTTGCACAGCACCTTATCATGTCCTCATAATGTCCCAGAGTGCCAATGAACTACATTGAAATTTTATTAACAGACTGAGAGACAATAACAGCAGAGGGTGTGGCTATTCAGCCCATCTGATGTCTGCCAGCTAAAATAGATCAATTTTTCAGCCGTTGGCAGGAGCCTCGTAGATCATGGTACTTCTAATGGATAACTATTCGCTGGATGCTTTGGAAGCTTTCCGCCTCTCCTCTCTTTAATCCTTCAGCCCATCACTTTCAATCTATGTCCCCTGGTGACTCCTCTGCTTTTAGAAATAGGTCCTTCCATTTCCACTCTGTCAAAACCCTCTCATTATTTTATGCCCCTCAATTAAATCTTCCCTCAGCCTCCTTTATCTCAAAGATAAAAACTCCAACCTATCCAATCTTGAAGCTTGACAGAGTTTTAAAAAAATAAACAATAAGAGAAAAAAGCGGTAATATGAAGCTTATGGGTTCTGTGAGAAGCTTTGCAGGCAAGAAAAGAAAGTAAGAAGTTTAACAACACCAGGTTAAAGTCCAACAGGTTTATTTGGTAGCAAAAGCCACACAAGCTTTCGAGGCTCTGAGCCCCTTCTTCAGGTGAGTGGGAATTCTGTTCACAAACAGAACTTATAAGACACAGACTCAATTTACATGAATAATGGTTGGAATGCGAATACTTACAACTAATCCAGTCTTTAAGAAACAAAACAATGGGAGTGGAGAGAGCATCAAGACAGGCTAAAAAGATGTGTATTGTCTCCAGACAAGACAGCCAGTGAAACTCTGCAGGTCCACGCAACTGTGGGAGTTACAAATAGTGTGACATAAATTCTGATTCTAGGATCGCATGATAAAGACTCAGGAGGAAAAAAGCAGAAATATTTATGTGAAATTTATGTGAAATTCACATAAATATTTCTGCTTTTTTCCTCCTGAGTCTTTATCATGCGATCCTAGAATCAGAATTTATGTCACACTATTTGTAACTCCCACAGTTGCGTGGACCTGCAGAGTTTCACTGGCTGTCTTGTCTGGAGACAATACACATCTTTTTAGCCTGTCTTGATGCTCTCTCCACTCCCATTGTTTTGTTTCTTAAAGACTGGATTAGTTGTAAGTATTCGCATTCCAACCATTATTCATGTAAATTGAGTCTGTGTCTTATAAGTTCTGTTTGTGAACAGAATTCCCACTCACCTGAAGAAGGGGCTCAGAGCCTCGAAAGCTTGTGTGGCTTTTGCTACCAAATAAACCTGTTGGACTTTAACCTGGTGTTGTTAAACTTCTTACTGTGTTTACCCCAGTCCAACGCCGGCATCTCCACATCAAGAAAAGAAAGGCCAGTGGGGAAAAAACAGTATTAGAAAGCATGTCTGCTTTCTAAGAAGGGTCAGAGATTTTTTAAAAATGCAGTTTTAAAGAAAATGGGGCCAGACAGAATAAGTGTGCTGAAGAGGAAGCACTTCAGGCTCAATAGAGTGTGAACTGATTGTAAAAAAAATAAACTGTTTAATCTGCCTGGAGCTGTCAATCAGAAAAGTTTTTAGCAGCTAATGGACCCTGAGTTTCTTGTGGAAACAAACCTTGGTTAATCCCCTCTTTGATCTGTTCTGGAGCTGTTAATCAAAGCAGTTGTAAGAGATTTCAGAGCCGCTGGGGCAACAAGGAGAAATCATGAGAGCCCCATTCTGAGGGAGAGACTTGAGATCAGTCTCTTCCTCCACAGCTCGTGCCCTCACCCAGCGCCAGGTCCCTTGATGGTCCCCTCCCTGCAGCCTGGCAGCAACAGAGCAGCCCATGGGCACAGTTGGGGGGCAGTACTACCTCCGTGACACCCCTCCCACCCCCGCTCAGAGTCTGCAGTGTCTGGTTCCCGATTGTCTGCACCAGGACTAATTGGCACCCGTGGAACTTCCCGATTTGAGGTAGGGGGAGCATCCAGGCAGGCTGTTGAATCAGACTTCCAGCCCGCTAATTGTATTCAGATGTATTTAAATTTGTTCTGATCAGCTTCTCAGCCGCTCTGGGTGAGAACCTGATCTGGCCAGGTGCAGCGGGCCGGGAGACTCGCAATGGATTTGACGCCTGGCGAGAATCCCGATTTGACCCTCAAACCCAATCAACAGGCCATCGGGAATCCCGGTTGGAGTTAGCAGCCCTGGGGGACCACCCCCTCAGTTTGTTCATTTTGCTGTAGTTTGTACGATGTCTACTATAATTGCAAAGTGTTTAAAAACTTAAGTACTCATATCACAGAGAGGAGGCAGAAGCTCTAATTTCCACATTTGGTTGCCCACAAGACCAGTTAACTGGGCGTGTTTGCTTCAGGCAGTACTGGGCAGATGGTGATAACACGTTGCAACTGTAGGGAAAAAGTAATTGCATTCCTAAGAGACCTGATGCATGCACAGCAGCAGTGATGGCATGTCTGGCTGAAATGATGTGTGACACATAGGGCATGTTGGTGCTTTTCACTCTCAGGCAGTGAGCTGCAGTGAGGTTGGGGGAATAGACCAAACAATCTCATGTCAGAACTTAATGATCATTTGAAAAAGAAGTGGTTTTAAGAAATAAATTCCTGATTGTAGTGAAATGCTTCTCTCAGTCAAGTAAAAAAAACATAAGAAGGTGGTCTCCATCCCTTAGCTGCTTCACTGAAAATTCCCACTCAGCTACGAAGTAGGCACACGAAGACATTCAAATCCAATCATCATCCACATTCAGCCAGGAGAGAAATGGGCGTAACGGTGGCACAGTGGTGTCACTGCTGCCTCACAGCGCCAGGGACCTAGGTTCAATTCCAGCCTTGGTTCACTGTCTGTGGGGAATTTGCACATTCTCTCTGTGTCTGCATGGGTTTCCTCCGGGTTCTCCAGTTTCCTCCCACAGTCCAAAAGATGTGCGGGTTAGGTTGATTGGCCATGATGAATTGACCCTAGTGTCAAGGGGATTAGCAGGGTAAGTACGTGGGGTTACGAGAATATGGGATTGTGGTCGGTGCAGGCTTGATGGGCTGAATAGCCTTCTTCTGCACTGTGTGGATTCTATGAAATCAACATCTGAGCCCTGTGAGGCCAGCTCCAACATCTAGCACAATGAAGAAAGTGTCCGCTGTCACATAACTCCAGTACAATGCTGAGGGAGTGCTGCACTGTCTTTTGGACGAAACAATAGACTGCAGCTCTGTCCGTTCTCTCAGCTGGATGCGGAAGATCCCATGGCATTATTTCAAAGAGGAGCAGGGAGATTAACCCCAATGCACTGGACAATATTTATCCCTCAATCAACATCACAAAAACAAATTAAAACAGATAACTGCACATTTTTGTGGGATTTTCATTAGCTTCAAAATGCCTTTGGACATCGAGGTCAAGAAAGGAGTGATATCAAAACAGATTTTTTTTTTCTAGATAGATAATAAGTGTCAACAAAATATTCAACCATGGAATAATATTCAACTGGTGGCACAGTGGTTAGCACTGCTGTGTCACAACGCCAGGGAACCAGGTTCAATTCCGGCCTCGGGTGACTGTGTGGAGTTTGCACGTTCTCCCCGTGTCTGCGTGGGTTTCCTCCAACTCCAAAGATGTGCAGGTTAGGTGGGTCAGCCATGCTAAAATTGCCCCTTAGTGTCCAAAGATGCGTACGTTAGGGAGATTAGCCATGGGAAATGCATGGGGTTACGGGGATAGGGTGGGGGGGTGTGCCTGGGTGAAATGGTTTTTTGGAGAGTCGGTGCAGACTCGATGGGCTCCTCCTGCACTCCAGGGATTCTATGATCAGAGTTGAGTCTAATCCTGCCCACATGCATATTGACTGGAACTGAATGCATAAGGCTTCCCGAATCTGTATTACTCAGTTCAGCAGGACAGAATAGCAGTAGCACACCACAAAATAGCCAGATAGTTTTGATTTTAATAGTGCCAGAACTGAAAATAGAGACCTGTTTCAGTTCAGAATTAATGCTGTGGACCATTGATCGACAGGCTTGGTACCTTGTCAGGTGGGGAACATTGCAGGAGGGACCAACACCCAGGAGATAAAGCAGGTCCACTTTCTGTTCTTCAGAATAGAGATTTCAGAGGGGATTGAGGTGAGTACAATATGGTTAGAAGGGTCGTTAGTGATTCTGGTGGGCAGCGAGGCGGTTGGAGAGAGTTCGGGAGCAGAGATGAGAGTTTGGCAATCACAGAATTGATTGTGGGGAGACAGTGATCATAGGAATCCGATCACGAGGGATTCTCTCAAGGATGAGGACAAATTGTAGAAGAGGAATTAGATTTCAGGGGGTGAAGAAGGTGTGCTGAACCTGATTGTGGAGAAGGAAGCAGATTAGTTTAGAGATTGGGGGAAGCACTCCCTCTCCCCTGGGAAAGCTCTTACCTTTTCCATGTAGCAGTCCTCAGTTCCTTTCAGCTTTCCTGAGGTCCAGGAAACCCTGCTGGCAAGCAGTAGATCTGGAAGAAAAGTAAAATCTGAGGTATATAATCTTAGGAAAATATTTAAATAAACCAGGCAACTCAGCATGGCTTTGTCAAAGGCAGATCATGCCTTATGAGCCTGATTGAATTTTTTGAGGATGTGACTAAACACATTGATGAAGGAAGAGCAGTAGATGTAGTATATATGGACTTCAGCAAGGCATTTGATAAGGTGCCCCATGCAAGGCTTATTGAGAAAGTGAGGGGGCATGGGATCCAAGGGGACATTGCTTTGTGGATCCAGAACTGGCTTGCCCACAGAAGGCAAAGAGTGGTTATAGATGGGTCATATTCTGCATGGAGGTCGGTAACCAGTGGAGTGTCCCAGGGATCTGTTCTGGGACTCTTAATCTTTGTGATTTTTATAAATGACCTGGATGAGGAAGTGGAAAATCCCACAAAAATGTGCAGTTATCTGTTTTAATTTGTTTTTGTGATGTTGATTGAGGGATAAATATTGTCCCGTGCATTGGGGATAATCTCCCTGCTTCTCTTTGATGGGTTGGTGAGTTTGCTGATGACACAAAGGTGGGAGGTGTTGTGGATAGTGTGGAGGGATGTCAGAAGTTGCAGCAAGACATTGATAGGATGCAAGACTGGGCGGAGAAGTGGCAGATGGAGTTCAACCCAGATAAGTGTGAGGTGGTTCATTTTGGCAGGTCAAATAGGATGGCAGAATATAATATTAATGGTAGGACTCTTGGCAGAGTGGAAGATCAGAAGGATCTTGGGGTCCGAGTTCATAGGACGCTCAAAGCAGAGGACACAGGTTTAAGGTGCTGGGGAGTAGGTACAGAGGAGATGTCAGGGGTAAGTTTTTCACTCAGAGGGTGGTGGGTGCGTGGAATGTGCTGCCAGCAACGGTGGAGGAGGTGGATTCGATAGGGTCTTTTAAGAGACTTTTAGATAAGTACATGGAACTTAGTAAGATAGCGGGTTATAGGTAAGCCTAGTAATCGTTAAGGTAGGGACGTGTTCGGCACAACTTTGTGGGCTGAAGGGCCTGTATTGTGCTGTAGTTTTTCTATGTTTCTAACTCCTGGGAATTTGTAGGTTGCCAACATTCACCACCCCAACCCTACACTCAACCATCCTGCCGCTATTAAAACTAGAAGTGGGCAGGTTTGAGGTGATTCCCAGCATCCACCGTATTTTGCTTTCAGTTTGAGATGGGTTGAATTTGGGTTTGAGACTTCTTAGATTTTATCATTTCACCGAACCAAACCCACTTGTTTTTGGGGATAAAATTACCCCATTAATGTGGGCTGCACCCTGTCTCAATCCAGATAAAACTACCCCATTCGTGTGTGCTGCACCCTGGGGGGGTGGTGGGGACAGTCAGCCGAAGTAAGAGAATTAGAACATAGAATCCCTGCAGGGCAGTAGGAGGCCATTCAGCCCATTAGTGGACCAAAGGGTAGTGTCAGTACTGTTCGAATGTGAGTCCATCTCAGAATGTTGGCTGGCAGAGGCCCTACAGGATTTTGAGTTCATCTATTTCATTTATCTCACTGAGAATGATATCAGACAAGGTCCTTTGCAATCCACAAAAGGAAGGGCCAACTGAGCCTACAAGTCCAGTTGTCTCACACAGAGTGGTGTGTACAACACTGCAATAAACACTCACTAAAATGTGAAAACAAAAACACATTAATTGTTTCTTCCACAAAAAACAGAATGTCCCTAACTCTCCTGTAACCATCAATGTGTACCAACCATGAGGCGTGCTAATACGTTTAGAACAAAGAACAGTACAGCACAGGAAACAGGCCCTTCGGCCCTCCAAGCCTGTGCCGCTCCTTGGTCCAACTAGACCAATCGTTTGTATCCCTCCATTCCCAGGCTGCTCATGCGACTATCCAGGTAAGTCTTAAACGATGTCAGCGTGTCTGCCTCCACCACCCTACTTGGCAGCGCATTCCAGGCGCCCACCACCCTCTGTGTAAAAAACATCCCTCTAATATCTGAGTTATACTTCGCCCCTCTCACCTTGAGCCCGTGACCCCTCGTGATCGTAACTTCTGATCTGGGAAAAAGCTTCCCACCATTCACCCTATCTATCCCCTTCATAATCTTGTACACCTCTATTAGCTCTCCCCTCATTCTCCGTCTTTCCAGGGAGAAGAACCCCAGTTTACCCAATCTCTCCTCATAGCTAAGACCCTCCATACCAGGCAACATCCTGGTAAACCTTCTCTGCACTCTCACTAACACCTCCACATTCTTCTGGTAGTGCGGTGACCAGAACTGGACGCAGTACTCCAAATGCGGCCTAACCAGCGTTCTATACAGCTGCATCATCAGACTCCAGCTTTTATACTCTATACCCCGTCCTATAAAGGCAAGCATACCATATGCCTTCTTCACCACCTTCTCCACCTGTGCTCCCACCTTCAAGGATTTGTGGACTTGCACACCTAGGTCCCTCTGTGTTTCTATACTCTTGATGACTCTGCCATTTATTGTATAACTCCTCCCTACATTATTTCTTAGCTCTGAGTACATTAGCTCTGAATAAACTAGATTACATTAGTTCTGAATAAACTAGTTTCTACAAATAATAATGATGCATACATGAATAAAGTGTGACCAATGTACTTTTTTAAAGCATATCTTCACACCCACGTTTTTTCCTTTTGAGGAATAGTGGGGGAAATGGTGAAAGAATTCCTGTGCTGATTATCGGCCCGTTGAAACTGCGTTATGAATGCTCCCTCTGTGGTCAGTGGGTCCTGGAGCTCACTTGAACCCAGAGCTTCTGGTCAAGAGGTAGGGTCGCTACCCACTGTGCGACACCACCTACCAATGTATTGTGAAATATTTACAAGTGAAATTTAATTTTGAGGAGCACCCTTGCCACCTTTTGTGCTCTGAAGTCTTGTGTTAATGGAATGGATTTGGGCAGTAAGGTTGTGGCCTTGATGCAGAGCCTCTGTGTTTAACCAGCAGACTCTTTAATAGGCTGCCTGTAGATGCAGCATTGTCAGCTGATGGCTGCTTACACCAATGAGAAAGCTCCCCCACTATTCAATCACACGCATTTTCCAAACACACTGTAGACACTTGGATTTATAATTGTTATCGTGGGAAACGGCAAAAAGAGTGAAAGTGAAAATGAGTCCTAGTTTTGTTTACCACATTGGGAATGATATGCTGTTGACAAAATCCTGGCTCGAGATTTAGCCATGCATTGTCTGTTCTTTCCATTGCCTCAAGTACCAACGTTTGAAAATTTTATTCGCAAGTCTCATTAAAATATTGTTTCCTTCAAATGAAACAAAACCAAAACCAAATATGACGAGCACTACAATAAAACTGTATTATGTTATTTGTGCAAGCACAGAAATTGTTTGGGCAAATCTTTTGGCAGAATGTCAACTTACCTCAAGAAGTATTCACTATGTAAATTTCTCCTGGCATCCAATACAGGTACAATAGTGGTATCTTTACTTCTCATTCCACCCATCATGTTTGATACTATGCAAATTGTAATTGTTGTTGGTATCTGGCTCTGAGATTATGATTCTATCTCTGTGATTTGCCGTTTGTCACTTGTAGGCATATCTAAAATCCATTTGTGGTCCCTGATATAAAAATCATGTCTGTATATTCCCTGTAAAATTCAACAGTTTAAAACTGTTCAAATCTCTTTCATAATGCTGTTCAAAAGGTGTTGAATTGGTGATTCACCATCAGTTCAAATACTGGCAGTGGACCATGCACTGACTGCATGGAGAATCAAAGACATGCCTTCATCAGCTCTATCAGCTTCTGTTTCTCAAAGTAATGATCATTCCCATCTGTATGACTTTTACGAAAAGGTAGGTAATTAGCCATGGAGGACCATAGGAATCTCTCTCTATTAGAGAAAGGCAATGGGTGGAATTTGACCATTTTCTTGCATTGTGGCAGCGGGTGGGAAAAGCCATATCATTAGTGATATAGAAAAGAAATTGGAAGATGTGGGTCCTATGACGCTCCACCAGCAACTTAATTTTTTTAATGCACAGTGCCAGGGGGTAGTATCTAGGTACCGCCCAGGCATGATCCACTCCCCCCTGAGCAATGATCTCACTTGAGCTCCCCCAGCAGGTTTGCCCATTAGGTGCAGGCCATGGGAGACCAGTTGCAATTCATACCGGCATGCCCTCACACTGACATCAATGGATAATCTAACTGGCGGGGGGAGGAGGGGGGTGGATTATCAGGCATAGAGGCCTGACAATTACCTCAGATTTATGATAATGGAGTTCCTGATGTTGAATGTCGGGATTCCCAATATGTCCTTGTTGGAGATGGGGGCAATCGTGATGAGACTTCCCACCAAAGTAAAACCTGATTTGAGCCTCTCGCGAGATTTTCTGCTCCCGCCACAAACTCGCCCGAGAATGGGATCAGAAAATCCTGCCCATTGGCTTATAGTGTTTGAAGGACAGTGCTCAACATCAAGCACGGGGCCAGGTAAGGAGGCTGGCTTCAATTAACTACTTCAACCGGTATAGGGATTAAACCCACAAGGCTGGCATTATTCTGCTTTACACTCTTGCTATCTAGTGAGCTAACCAACCTTTTATGAAAAAAGCAATCACAATATTCTAAAGATCAATTACAAACAGTGTAATTTGACTAACACTAACTCAGCTACAAGCTCTTAGCAGCCAGAACATGGGGTGCAACGTTTCCTAGTTCAAGTATGCACATCGCTTTTCTTTTGGAAATAGGAATTGCCAAGTTGATTGCTGTAAGTTGTAAAAAAGCTTCTTTAATATGGTTAATATTTGGTAACAAATATATATTTGTTGTGAAAGAAATTGAAAGGTGAGGGTCCAATGACGTTCCATCAGCAACTTAATTTTTTTAATGCACAGTGCCAGGGGGTACCGCCCAGGCATGACCCTCTCCCACCCTGAGCGATGAACTCACTTGAGCTCCTCCAGCAGGTCTGCCCATTAAGTGCAGGCCATGGGAGACCAGTCACAATTCATACCGGCGTGCCCTCACACTGACATCAATGGATAATCTAACTGGGGAGGGCGGGGGGGGGGGGTTTATTGGAAGTAGTTTGTAATTATTATGATGTCCTAAAGAAAGCAATTCTCTTTTTAAGCAAGCATTGCACCTGGTAAGAAAGTTTTGAACTGTCAGTTTCTACCCAACATCTGAATGATGGCATCAGCATGAGTTTGAGTTAATGTAATTTCAACAAAAATGTTGAATGCTCATTAAAAGGAAGTCTCGAGCATAAAATAAAGTTTACAGGTGTCCTTGGATACAAGAGAATATTTTGGAGCAATGCATGATTTTAGACGAAAGTTACATAAACTGTGGCACGGTAGCACAGTGGTTAGCACTGCTGCTTCACAGCTCCAGGGTCCCGGGTTCGATTCCTGGCTTGGGTCACTGTCTGTGTGGAGTTTGCACATTGTCTGCGTGGGTTTCCTCCGGGTGCTCCGGTTTCCTCCCACAGTCCAAAGATGTGCAGGTTAGGTTGATTGGCCAGGTTAAAAATTGCCCCTTAGAGTCCTGAGATGCGTAGGTTAGTGGGATTAGCGGGTAAATATGTGGGGGTAGGGCCTGGGTGGGATTGTGGTCGGTGCAGACTCTATGGGCCGAATGGCCTCCTTCTGCACTGTAGGGTTTCTATGATAAACTGAGCTTTTGGGGTTTGTTCTTGAAGCTATTGCACATGGATTTGTGAGAAGTTAATAATGAATTTGGCAGCAGAAGGAAATAATCATTTAAATGTTGGTGCCAGCAGAGTTCATATATTTTGTGAAGAGAATAATTCACCACTCAAAGCTTTAATGTTCAGGCATTTCAGATTAACAATGTTCTGTTTTGCAGATATCTTGCTGGACGATTTTCTTCTCACCTACACAGTCTTCATGTCAACCAGTGACTTGTGTCATGCGTTACTGAAGCAATATCCTTTCAGGTGTCTATATCAGCTGAAAAGTAACTCACATATAAATGATTATTCTGGTTATAAAGCTGTTTGTCAAATACCTTTCCATAAGGCCAGACCTCCTCAGGTCTCAATGTTCTGTTAGACAACCTTAGCTGGTGAGTGCTATTGATTTCAGTAAAACAAATGGACAGTATTCATTGAAGTCAGAACCCTAAAAGTGATGCTAATGTACCATTTATGTTCCAATCATTTTTTTAGGTAATTTATATTGTACAATTTTATTGATCAAACCAGCCTATAATTGAACATTGTACATCATTTACATTTGAAAAAAATGATTTCAAACATTGGATACAGTGATGTTAAAAAGAATGCCGATATATTACTAATGACTTCAAGAATGACCATCTTGACTCATAAACTATAAATTATGCCATTTCTGAGCTGGTAATTCAAGTGCTCTTTTCTGTCTCCACCATCATACAATTTTTATATGTGTTCGATTCCGGTCTAATCTAGATGATTTTGTTGCAACGATGACTTTAGGTTATCTGGCTCTGATGTTACATTGAGCGTGTGTTAATGGAAGTTGTGGGCTAAAGTATCACATCAATATGGGATCAATAATATGTATGCAGGGAACTCATGTCCTGTGAGTGCAATGTGGAGCTTGAATCTACAACTTTTCAATCAATGACTGGGATCTCCAGCCCCGCCACAGTGGGACCAACCGCAGGGCATGCGGCGGCCCAGATAAAATTCCATCAACTTTCGGCAGGACTGGACGATCGCGGTGGCAGGCAGGGTCGGAAAATCACAGCCGGTATTGCTCTGTCAAACTGGTGCTTAAAGAAAGGTACAGTAGACACCACACTTTAGGAGTGATTTTAATGCTTGCACCATCCTATGCAAAACAGGCATCTGGACATGTGGTCAAAGTCCTGGCAAAAGAAAAACCTACTTGTTTTTCCCAGCCTTTTCTTTATCATAGAGCTTCTCCACAACTACCATATTCTGTCTCATCCCAACTGAAGTGCAGCAATGTAATGTGGAATATCAGTGAACCCAACTGATATTCACTATAATGCTGTATGGTACACCCGTGTTCAGTTTTACCTATTTTTTCTAGGTGCTTCTCCTATTCTCTAACCCCTGTGCTGCTTCTATTTGTCGATATGTTTCTATCTGCTTCTATTTCCCCACTGGTAGAAAGAAGTGAAATGACTAGATGCTGTTTATATCAATACCTGTCTCAGGGTGGAGGTGGATTAGTACCTTCACGCTCTGGGTGAATGGACAGCCCTACAAGTACAGCACTATAGCTGTTACTACCTGAGCCTGAATGTTGTCTGATGCATCAGGTGCCACTGGAGTGGAGCAGAGTGTTTGAATGATACAAATGTAGTTTAATTGGAAGGGACAACTCCATTATCTGTGGCAGCTCCTGCTATTTCTCTGCTGCTGAGCACTCATTCAGTCTGTGTGGGAGCAGGACATTGAATTCTAATAATGTTCGTTTTTTATCATTCATTCCGGGAATGTGAGTGTTGCTGGCAAGTCCACAGCATTTGCCAGTCCCTAATTTCCCTTCAGAAGTTGGTGGTGAACTGCCTTTTTGAATCGCTGGTCAGTAAGTTAAGTGCCCATGGTGTTAAGGGTAAGATCCTGGCATGGATAGAGGATTGGCTGACTGGCAGAAGGCAGAGAATGGGGATAAAGTGGTCTTTTTCAGGATGGCAGCCGGTGACTAATGGTGTGCCTCAGGGGTCGGTGCTGGGACCACAACTTTTCACAATATACATTGACGATTTGGAGGAAGCAACTGAAGGCACTGTTGCTAAGTTTGCAGATGATACAAAGATATGTAGAGCGATAGGTAGTATTGAGGAAGCAGGGGGGCTGCAGAAGGACTTGGACAGGTTAGGACAGTGGGCAGGAAGTGGCAGATGGAATACAATGTGGAAAAGTGTGAGGTTATGCACTTTGGAAGGAGGAATGGAGGCATAGACTATTTTCTAAATGGGAAAATGCACAGGAAATCAGAAGCACAAAGGGACTTGGGAGTCATTGTTCAAGATTTCTTAAGGTTAAGGTGCAGGTTCAGTCGGCAGTTAGGAAGGCAAATGCAATGTTGGCATTTATGTCGAGAGGGCTAGAAAACAAGAGCAGGGATGTACTTCTGAGGCTGTACAAGGCTCTGGTCAGACCCCATTTGGAGCATTGTGAGCAGATTTGGGCCCCATATCTAAGGAAGGATGTGCTGGCCTTGGAAAGGTTCCAGAGGAGGTTCACAAGAATAATCCCTGGAATGAAGAGCTTATCATATGAAGAACGGTTGAGGACTCTGGGTCTGCACTCGATGGAATTTAGAAGGATGAGGGGGGATCTCATTGAAACTTACAAAATAGTGAAATGCCTGGATAGAGTGGACGTGGGGAAGATGTTTCCATTAGTAGGCAAGACTAGGACCCAAGGGCACAGCCTCAGAATAAAGGGACAAAATGGGCAGGAATTTCTACAGCCAGAAGGTGGTGAATCTATGGAATTCATTGCCACAGAAGGCTGTGGAGGCCAGGTCATTGAGTATATTTTAGACAGAGATAGGTAGGTTCTTGATTGGTAAGGGGATCAAAGGTTACAGGGAAAATGCGGGAGAATGGGGTTGAAAACTTATCACCCATGATTGAATGGCGGAGCAGACGCAATGGGCCGAATGGCCTAATTACGCTCCTATATCTTATGGTCTTACGCCATCTCAGGAGAGAGCCCTCAAGTTGACCAAGGAGAAGGGATCGCACCTGAGATGATGGTGAAGTGGGGGCAACAGACAAATGTGAGAATCCTCAAGTCACGCTGTCATTCCTCATGTCTCAAGTGAATAATCAATATTCCCTCCTTTACTTCCTGTAATGCACCAATGTCGCCTCCCTTCTCCTGCAGGCAAAGCAGCAGACCAGGCCAGATCACTCCCTGCACCCCCTGGACTCGAGCAACTATGGTAGAGACTTCTCAAACCCCACCGCTGAAGATGCGTCACAACTGTCACTCAGACTCAGCATTAGCGCAGATAATCACACCTCAGTGGACAGGCTAAGTAGGCAGGATTCTGGTCACTCACTGGTGAGCCTCTCACAGCTGAAAATCCACAGGACGTGGAAGCAGGGATGTCCCAGGGAACCTGGAGGGATGTTGGAGGCCAGGACTCTGCTGGGCCCCTGCCTGATAATGTGCCCCTAGGCCAGAGCTGCTGGAGCTGCAAAGGCAGAGTTGTGAGCATCAGGAGGGGATGAAAGCATCCCGCCTAGGATGCAAGGCCGACTGGAGGAATCCCATCACCTTATGTCCAAGGAGATGGTGCCGTCACTTCAGTGAACCGAGGCCAAAACTGCGAGGGATGTATCCGCACTGGAGACTTTGGATTGGGACATTCACTCAGTGGCAGGAGATGTCCACACCATGGTTCACCTCATGACCTCCATGTCAGAGGACATGAACTCCATGGTGCAGGGCTTTAACTGCATGCTGCAGGCATTGATTGGAATCCATGAATGTCAGCGCCAGAGGACGGTAGGGCTTCTGGACTTCACTCCAGATGCCCCTCTATCTCTTGGAGGAGCACAGGCCCATTGGGCACCTGAAGGGATGAGGATCACTAGTGCACAGCACAGTGCCTTCCACTCAGGAGACCCTGGGGGTGTCCAGCCTATCTGAGTCCCCCTCTCTGAGAGCAACACTCCTTCAACCCCACACACCAATGGCGGCTGCACTGCAATACCCGTGCTGCCCAAAAGTAGGCCAAGACCCTCAAGGGCCAGACCCCCCAGGGGATGCCTGCCAAGATCATCTCAGGCAACAGGGCGTGGAAGTCAACAGGCCGCCTAACCTCAGTTGGGGATCCGGGGGAAGCACCTGGATAGTAAATACACTGCCCAATGTGAAATTGGACAAGGCTTAATCCCTGGTCAGTATTTAGCTCAGTCGTCATGATAGATGTTACCATTTACCTAAATGTGCTTTAGGCCAAAGAGGAAGAAAATTGATCAAGGTTCCTGTTTCCCAGGAACACAAGTGACTCCCACAGAAAGGAGCGTGTGGGGGGAATTTTCCAGCCGTTCACTCTGGCAGGATTTTATGGTCCCACTGCAGTGAATGGAGATTTGACTGAGCACTAAATTCTCCATCCTCGCTTCTAATGATGGCGGGGCTTGATCAGCCAGAAAATTCTAGCCTGTATGTGGATAAGAACAGGATTGGGCTTTTGCTAGAATGCTTCTCAATGGTTAAATATCACTCACATTGCTCATTTGGAAAGATGGATATTTAGGCTACATGCCAAAGGGTGGCTGGTGCTGGTGGATCTTTATCCCATCAAAATTCAGCACCTTCAAGAGAGGAAAGGAGAGAGAGGCAATGGCCAAAGCAATAAAAAGGACAACATCTGGCTGATGGCCGAATGCATAATTTAACATCTCAAACTCAGTACTGCAAAATCCCTGTGTTACAAACGGGATAAACAAATGCATTCAGGGCCCGAATTGCCAGAGACAAAATTTATGTTCATGCACGACTATTATTTGCAGAATGGCTGCACATTCAACGTATAACTGCATTCTAGAGGTTAGTGTCCTCTGAAAAGACAGGCAGAGTCAATAAAATTAGTGACAGGAAACGTGATGGTTCCTTGATACTCAGCTACTCCTCTCAGAAAAATGCAGTTACTAAATCAGTTCTGCTTCGGACAAGCAAGGTCAAGCCGTTTTCAAGGAGATAAGAGAATGACTTGATTTAATGGCAAGTGTGGTGTAACTGGCTAAGATTCTTGCAATTGGTTTACAATAAAATGGCACGGTTGATTTAGGACGACAATATTGGGGATCACTTGGCAGGCAGAGTATAGGTGTTACCCTTTACCTTGGGGGACTCAGCAACACAAGCAGAGATCATTAAGTCTATTAAATATTGTAAAGGGTATTGAGACAATTTTGTGAACTTTTCTCCTCTTGCATTATTGCTACAACAGCTCTGCCATTTGTTTAAAGTGGGCGTTGGGCATCACTATCAAGACTATATTGCCCATCTCTAATTGAGAAGGTGGTTGCAAATCTTCTTTTGGTTATGTCAGCATTTATTTTGGTCTTATGCTCACTGATATTCCCTATGCTTCATTTGAAAATGTAACTAGAAGAACCACTTAACTAATAAATATTGGTGAATGGAAATAATGTCATTATATTCTAATACACAGCAGACATAATCACAGCAATTCAAAGGGATAATAAAGTGACAATAATACTTCTTTAGGAATCAGAAAACCACGAGTATGGATTGATGAGCATAAATACCAGGGTGGATAAAAGTTTCCGACATGGTATGCACTTGAGGCGTTTCATACTAAAAGGTTTCATTGAGAGATTGAAAAATTCGAACTCTACTCTTGGAGCACAGACTGAGCATCAGTGGGCAATGTTTGGAACCACAGCAGCGATGCCAACTTGTATTAGAGCTAACTCAACATTCCTAAAACATTGAATATGGCTGCTCGGAAATAATCAATGGAATATTGATTGCTGCCCTCCCCCAGCGTCCCCAAGGCAAAGGCAATGGAGCAGCTCTGTAAGCTGATGGCAGTCACCATTATTTCTGTTGGCCACTAATAATGAACACAGAAGGATTGCTCCCCAAACGGACTTCTCCCAACCATTTGAGCCAGAAATAAAACAAACTCTGACCTCCATAAGCATCGAAACAGGCAAAATTTACATCACATTAGAGATATGATTTTTTTCTTAATCGCAAAGATATTTTCCTTGACGGAATGCTACCTATTGTCTGAAGACATATACAGAAAAACAAGAAGACTTAGATAACAGCTTGTACCGAAAACGCAAAGTGCTACGCATTGTGTCACAATGGGTATTTCTTTATCAGACTTTATTACGAGAAGATGAAAATGCAAAATTGGTTTTCAAGGTACAGCACTGAAAAGAAAAAAGTTATTTTAGTCTTTAGAAAGTCTTCACAAACCAATGCATTGTTCTTAATTGTTGTGTTCCAGAATCTTTATAGGTGCGTGCTTGATGATATTTTTGAGTATCCCAGTTTGGAAAAGGGTTTGAAAGAACTCCAGAGCCTGTTTTGGACACATCGCAGACAGTGAGTACAACGGAGATCACATTCCTTGCCTGGAGCTGTGCGTTACTGCTATTAATATTTGTCGAATTAACAGGATGTACCAACACTTATTATTCATTGTGGCAACAGAGCAAGGGGAGGAGCATGGTGCCTGAGGTGCTCTGCAAACAACCCCTTCCGTAGGTACATCATTTCAACAGAATGGTAACAACTTCCCTTCTATGATATTTTACCATCCACTGACTAGCAAAGGTTTTATTACAATGGCTGTTAATTCTGTTTTTATTTATTAGTATCACAAATAGGCTTACATTAACACTGCAGTGAAGTTACTGTAAAAATCCCCTAGTCGTCACACTCCGGCGCCTCTACGGGTGCACTGAGGAGAATGTAGGATGGCCAATGCACCTAACCAGCATGCCTTTCGGACTGTGGGAGGAAGCGGAGCACCTGGAAAAATCCCACGCAGACATGGGGAGAATGTGCAGACTCCGCACAGTGACCCAAGCCAGGAATCAAACCTGGGTCCACAGCATTGTGAGGCTGCAGTGCTAACCACTATGTCACCGTGCCGTTCATCTTACGTAGTAAGTTTGCATAAAGTGGCATTATGTAAGCTGACAAAGCCTGTGCCAAGCAGCGAACTGAGCATTCACTCTGTGTAAATCCCCTCTGTCTAAATCTCGATCTTGTGTTGACCCAGATAGAAAACTTGCCAATTGCACCATGTTTTATCCCTTTTGCATAAAGTAAGATAAATTAAAGTTGTGTACAAAGTGGTGCTAAATTGATTTTTAAAAAGCCCTCTTCAACAAACTGCTCTCCCAATCTGGCCAACTAATCCATACTTTCATTTACTTCCCGTGTATTGGATCAAATTGCTTTTTAAAATGGATTCCAGTTATTTGAGTTGAAAAAGTGAGTGCCAAACATTTATTGTTCAGACTGCAGAGGGGAAATTATGCTGATAATATTAGGATCACCAACATTTCTTTTCACAAAACATTTAGTCAGATTTTCTTTAATATAATATAATATCCCAACAGTCCTTTATGAAACACTGCTGTTTGTTTCCTCGGGGAGAGTGATGGCAACAGTGGAGTGAAGTCAGCTGGGTTCCTGAGCCCTGCCTTCCTGCTGTCATTTAAGTGCGGTGAGACAGTCAGAGGATAATGGTTAAGTTCTCTGCTCGAGTTCCTTTTCCCAGTATGTTTCGATCACCTGAAATTGGAGGCACTTCTCCAAGAGACTCGAGGCCGGAGTGTCAAAAAGGGTATTTGGACTGTAGGGATATGCAACCACACACAAATATGTCCATACATTGGCGCTTAATTGCCAGTGATCAATAGAACCCAAGTTGATTTTCCTTCCCCCTCACTAATCCAAGGATTTCAAAACTAACTGTAGCAGCGCAGATTTAGACCATCTAATTCATGATGGATCAGGTACACTTGACATCTAGTCCATTCAAGAAACTTCATAGTAAGTTTTAAGATCTAATTCATGGCCAGAAGAAGTAGAAAATGCATCTTTAGCTAAAATGTGAGAATCAATCTGTGGACCCCATGCTTATTTCCATCCTATAATGCAGTGGTTACCAAACTTTTTTCACTGGGCCGCACTTTCAGAATAAAAATTTGCTCGCGCCACACCAAATTTTTTATTGATAAGAAATACATTCAAAAACAAAAAAAAACAACTCCTAGCAGTGCTTGATTCATAACATAGAACACAACTACTTTATAATATGATCATGGGACATCCAGAAAGTATAAAACAATCACTTTGGAAAAATATCTAATCCATGTTTAAATGTTTCTTTGATTGTCCTTGAATCTTCCCGCCACACTTGTCATCCATCCTCTCTTGCCGCACCAGTGTGGCGCGCCGCACCTTTTGGGAACCACTGCTATAATGGATGGGTGTACATGTTTCAGAGTTTAGGACATGTTGCTTTGCCATTTCCTCATATTTCACTTAGTAATGCTCAGCTAAATGGCTCCTGGCTTAGTGAAAATCCGAATACAGTAAAAATGTTCTTGTGAAAAACAAGGTTTAATTATTAATGTCTTCCATTCTATCGTTCTCCAAACAGTAATGAACTCCTGCACTTTGATTCATTAACTAATTCACATGGCATTGATGCTTGAAAGCTACATTCAAAGCTTACAAACTTTTACATTTGTTTTAATTTATTCCCCTATTCTTAGTTTTTCTTTAGCCCTTTAATTACAGAACTGTGATTCAGTATATGAAAACATCCAGAGCTTCCATGTGGAAAATGTCAATTAATGGGCAGTTCTGGTTGTTTGTGCACACTCAGTTTATTGTTAGCAGCTTACCCCCTCCACCCAATCACCAGGTGATAATAAGCAGTATTTTTGATCTGTTGTTTCTGTCAAAGTAACATTGTCAACTTAAGGCTAATGGCACTTGTTATTTATGTGTAAATGGTCCAGTCCAGTCAGACAAGGCACAGACACAAGGTTAAATGTGAATGCCAATAAATTACCAGTAGCTTCAGTAAAATAGTTTCTCACTGTCAGCCTTCACCATTGAACTATATTGAACTTTGAAAAGTTGCAGTGTTTGCACAGTAGATTTGAACTAAACCTAAACAGATAGGAATAGTAGCTGTATAAACTCCTAATTAAATATGTAATAGGTATTATTGACTGCCAATTAATTTCTCTGGCACCAAAATATTAATGAGTACAAGTGTAGAATATCATTCTTTTAGGTTTTGAATTGTTTTAGGAGATTTTAAATTATTAAAAAATATCTTATCCTTTCTTCTTGTACCTTTTCCTCTCTCTTTTAATTCAGTCTTTCCTTCCCTCTCTTTATTTCTAATGAAATTCACTCCATTTACCTTATGCACTGTTTATTTCCTAATTCTTAAATCTGATTGGCAAAGGAGACCACTTTGCTGGTTTTTCTGTTTACTCAGGTCCCGGATGTCTTGTTTTCCTCACTGCGCCACTGTCAGCTCCCACTTTCAGAAACGCTGTGGGCCAAAATATTTTGTGTTGATGGATGCAGGGGCAAATCTAACTAACAGCAAATGTCATGAGATGCCCTGCTACAGTAAAAACTGCCCCAACCTCTAACCTTTGCCACCAACTCCACCATCTAACTTGCTTCCAAATGACTTCTGTCCTCTTTGATAATGATACCAACAAGACACCCTTGGGAATTGTAGTTCCACATAGCAAGAATGAAACATGGCAGAGCAGGCTACAATTCCCAGCATGCACTGCAAATCCTACACATGTTTGACTCAGTTTTGGCATTATGTGAAAGTCAGAAGTGAGTACATGACAAGGTGAGATCCCTGGCATGTGGTTTTGGCAGCAGATAGTTTGCAGTTACCTCTTGGACTGCCTCTGATGGCACTTTGTAATGTGCTTTATACTCATTTAAATGGCGGTTAATGAGATCAGTGTTTCAGACACAGATGCATCTCATGCATGCATGTCAATTATATACAGCAGCTGAGTTCCAGCTACAAGAGCAAACAGCCCAAATGTGAGGGCCTGAAAAAACCGATTGTCCGCTCAACAAGGGAATGATTGAAAACGATGCCACGATTAGATTCCAGGCTGAAATTCTCATTGATGCCCCAATATAACACAAAACAGAGCCTCTTTATCACTATTAGAGCATTGGAAAATAACATATTTTGAATCTCCAATGCTGCAGAGTCAGGCATTTCCTTTTAGCTGAAGAATCGCTGGTTTCTGAGCTCCAGCAGCGCCTGGCATGGAATAATGGAAAGAAAGATTAACAGTGAAGTCCAAAATCCAGACTCAAAATACTGCTCCGCTCCATGGGTTTCGCTGCTCCTTACAATGTGAATGTGTCTTAAATTTGGAACGCATTTAAGGATTTTATTCCAATTTTTTTGTGATTCCGAGCATTCCATGATCTTTGACCTTCCATTTCATAGCCTTATTTAACCTTTGTCATATCCTTTTTTGGAGATTTTTCTTGAACTGATTCCTGGTTCTCTCTTCTCTTTAATATATTTCCCTTTATCCAAATTGTCTCACATTTCACCTTCTCTGGTTTCTCCTAGTGATCATGTATTTCCAATCCAATTGTGAGAATTGCTCCAGAGTCTTTGATTTTATTTCCCATGCTCTTTTGGGTTTCCATTTTCTATACTTGCCTCATCCTATCCACTTCACACATCAAAACTCTGTTTCCTTTAACCTGTACCAATATCTTTGGGCAGAATCTTTTGGATGGCGTGGTTTCCCATACCATCATTCAAAGGGAATTAATTCCAGGATTTTGACCCAGTGACAGTGAAGGAATGGTGATATTGTTCCAATTCATGATGGCGAATGGCTTGGGGGAGAGCTTCCAGGTGGTAGTGTTCACATGTGTCTGCTGCCGTAATCCTGTTAGATGGTAGTGGTCATGACTTTGGAAGGTGCTGTCTAAGGAGCCTTGGTGAGTTCTTGCAGTACATCTTGCAGAGAGTACACACTGCTGCCAGTGTGCATTGGTGGTGGAGGGAGTGAATGTTTGTGAATTGGGAGGTCTGTCCTGGGTCTCGCCCACCTTAAATAAAATTGGAGATGAGTTGGGGTAAGCAGTGGGTGGCAGGACAGCTACCCAAAGAACTTAAGGGGCTCCCAATCTGTAAGCCAGTAAACCCATAGGCTTGTAGCATTAAAATTCCCCCCTTTGCCTCCATTCTTTTTTTTCCCCTTGGGGTCTGTATTTCCCTTAAGTCCAGCTTGTCCCCCGATGTTTTGTTTCTCTTCCCTCTCCACCTCCCCATCGACACCTCCTCATCTCCTCCTCCACAAAGGCTGTTTGCTTCTTTCAGCTTACTCCTTTAATTGCACAAAGCCAAGGTGCTATGCATTATGGGAGATGTTCAGTTACCTTCATATCAGCTGTTTTGTCAACCTGAGCCAGACTTGCAAAGCTGATCATCTGTGCAGAAAGCAGATAGTTAGTAGCAATGATGATGCAATCTGTGTTCATGGTAAAATAGGCTTTCGATATTGACCCATTCTGCCCGGGATCAACAGAGTCCAGACATTACATCATTGACAATTATGCACAGTGCAGGAGTGAGGGTTAGTTAATCTCAGCCACTTTCACACACTTCCTAGTGGGTTATTTCAGAGAGGCAGAAAGCTTGGAGTAAGTTACTTGCTTGCACTCAAGAGGCCTGATGCAAACGTATTGAAAAAAGGGCATGGAAAAGATAATGGGCTGGATTCTCCAACCTCGTTCGCAGATGTGATTCTCTGGTCCCGCTGCAGTGAATGGAGGTTTGGCTGAGCGTCATATTCTCCGTTCTCGCTGGGCTTGAACAGCTGGAGAATCCCGCCAAATATAATCAAAATTGCAATTGGTTTGAATTAATTTATTTTTGTTTCAGCACCATCGATGAATATTCACCACAAAAAAAGGTAATATATTCATGATAAATTCAAGACATTCCTGTGTATAACATGAAAATGTTGCAGTGTTCCATTCCAAAGCAAATGTTGGTCTTGTATAGTGATTATGGTGGTACAGGATGGAATGCATGTCTAACATGTCCACTGGGTCCAGGCTGTAGCCAATTAGAATACACTAATAAGGCATCAAACTGGATCTCTTTCAATTAACATTTAAAAGCAACTGTTTTTATCTAGCTGAAAATAGTATCAGTGTTAAACCTCTATTGCATGTTGCTTTCGTTTTTCATTCGTGATCTCTAAGTATATTGACTCCATGTTGATACTATGTTTGATTTGTTGGCCGGCATCTCCTCTTACAGGCCTTCCTAGTCGCAGTCGGTGTGCTCATTGATAAATTTGTGGCGGTAATGAGAGACAAACTGTTAGCATTTGCTGTCATTACGCTACTGAAATTGACAGTAATTTGTGGAGTTTGTACCTGCTCAAAATAACTTAGAAACCCAGAAATTGCTGATGAGGCTCCTCCACCTTCTAGCCCACAACCCCTGAGAGCAATTAAAGGGAAGTCTATGAATTGATTAGAACGATCACTTTTACACTGTTAATTTCAATGCATAAACTCTTAAAAAGGTTACACTTTGTTGAATGAAGTGTTACTAAGTTTCACTAAACACCCCAATGGCCCTGAAAGGCTGATTGTACATTTAGTAAATATAACATTTCTTCATCACAATAAAAAATCCACATTTTTTAAATAAAAGGTGTTAAAAAGTTTGTTTACATTGTCATTTTAGCTTCTAGCTAAATTGAAACAATTAAATTGAAAGTGACAGATAATGTGCTTTGATGTGATTAGCTGTTTATTGGTGTTACAGTCGCGGCATACCTGGGACAATCCCCTTGACTTGGTGTCAGATTTCAAGTGCTGTTGGAAGAGAAGTCCACATCACAGAGATCACTGGATCTATGTGGGCAGCTTTCTCAGAGATCAGCAACAAGTGGCACTCTGCCACTCACTGCAAAATCAGGGTCATTACTGAGCGCGAACTACCTGCAACCAATCAAAATCTGCTAACAATTGTTTGCTCCTAAAAATACCGGGTGGGCTTTATGCCATAAGTGACATTTCAAGCATGGTGGAGCCTCACACAAATTAAAGCACTGACGTAGCTATATCTGATTACTGACAATTTTGGAGTTGCTTGGCTCCTGCAAGCCTTGCACGCAAATAGCTTGTGGCAAACTAGCATCAGACTAAAACAGACATGTATAACACAGGTCTCAGCTCAATTCACCTTCATCTTGGGACTTTGAAGCACGGCTTGCATGTGGGATGTAAAAGGTTCCACCCAGTGAAGTAAACCACACAGTTCTAAGCTTGGTGTTGATGCTTCATTGAGAGTTTAAGCTGCTTTTAAATTACAATTTAGCTTTGGGATGCTTTGTACCAGTGCTAAGATCTTGCAGAGTACATCCTGAGTTAGTCCTCAACCTGACCTTGGAACAAAGGAGAATAAGGCAAGTTTGCATGTGTTTCTGTTATAGCGTGAATGCGCCCTAAAATTCATGCCATGTATCAACTTGATGTGAACGTGAGTTTCATAGTTATATGAATAAATGCTGCTAAATTAGGGCACTGTGAAGTTTCATCAATTTAATCAAAGTCCAAACATCAGTTAAGTGGCACCACAATTGAGAACAAATTGTACTGGATTTTGTTTCTGGATCTCTTAACTTAGGTCAAGCTACCAATTAAAGTAACCAAAAGTTTTAAATACTCTGAAATAATTACACTTGACAGCACAGTGAAGACTGGGAAAGTATTGAATTAAGGAGTTGGTTCACGCTACAAAGAGACATTCAAATGAGGCCGGAATTTTACTGGCACGCCTGCCCTGGAATCGGGTGGGCGAGGCTCGCAGAATGGCATTCTCCATTGGCTGTGGGCAGGATCTTGTGAGCCTCGGGCGGGTGAGGCGGTAAAATTCCGGCACCTGTGATTGTATATTTACAAGTGAGTACCGACATTTAATAACATATTCTGGAGGCAGAGGCATTCAGACCAATGAGGATCAGGAATCAGATCAGAGCAAGTATCCAGCCTCAAGGAACTCACTGTCAAACAATACCTTAAATAGTCAATCAAGGGATTAACCAACAAATATAATTATCTATATGGAGAAATCCGTGCAGGTAGCAGTTTGTTCCTACTGATGTGGACCTACAGAACCTAACTGAACTGATGTTTTTGAAAGTTAATTACTTCAGAAATTTCAAACTGCTGATTTCAGGTCTACTGAAATTCAGAATGCTCAGCACAGTGAACAAATTAATGCTTCTCTCATATAACTTGGCTCCTGTGAATTGCAGGTTAGTCCCTAGATGTTAATTTGCCAGTTGATTGCTTGTCTGCAAGTTCGTGATTCATTTTCACAGCCCTGCTGTAACCTTTTCACGTGTGGAGCTTATTATTTCGAAGGTTATTTTGGCATACAGTTTCAATGATCATCAGCGCTTTAGTTAGTGCTAATCCAAGTGCGTGCAGTAATTGTCGCACAACCTAGTGACACTGTTAACTGCACAGTATGCATATTTCAGTGAGTCATTAGAGTACACTGAAGATCACATGGCAATCTTCGATGCACATTTTACAGACTTAAATAATTAAAAGTAGGTATAAACAAAACCACGGCTTTTCCTTAGCAGATGTTTGCAGAGTGGAGAACTGGGACCGCATTTTAACTCTGTGCAATTAAGTTGATTGTAAATGAGTTAAAATCTCTCCCAAGATCTGGGTGAAGTGATCACTGACCATTATTGTCACAGAGACTTGTAGGAATGCTGGGTTGCAAAGATTGGCAACCAGGGATTAACAATGAGTTTATTGGTATAATGGAGAAGTTCTTAAATGCTGTGTGTCTGCCCGCACCCCGGGAGAACTCCCACGCTACCAGCACGTGACTCCTTTCATACCGGCGTTACCCCAGCATCCACGTGACCACTCGTCTACAGAGACAATTTGGGTTGTGTTGTGATCTTTTAGTTTGACGATAGTGAGGTGGAGCATAGTTCTTTCGTTATTGTTGTTTTACACTAATATTACGATAATTTATATTATTCTAGAACATCCCACTGTACATTTAATGGGATGACCAAGGAGATAAGACATATAAGAGAGAAAGTATTAGAAGATTATTCTGTTAGGGTTAGATGAAGATGGGTAAGTGGAATTTTGTGTGCAGCATAAACACCTGCTTAAACCAATTGGGCCAACTGCCCTGTTCCTGGGCTGTACACTCTTATGTAATTCATGTGTTGACTATAAATAAGATGCCTTTTGGCCATTTAGTTGCTGGTGGTGCTGTTTAGCTTTCCATCTTCATGTCATTGACCTAATTGGTTTGTGCTCTTAGATGTAGTAAATCTGCTGCTGTTCCTTCTCCAAGTTGGCAGTGCATTGCCAATGCCACCAACAAAGGAATCTCATGTCTGTTCTGGCGGTTTGCATGAAGATGACATCCATTTGGATAGATCTTCATATAGTGGGAAATTGCAGATATATTTGAAAAGGTAAATGTCCCAGTGTTTTGGGGTAAGGGTGTGGAGTGGGACTAATGGGATAACACTTTCAAAGAGCTAGCACAGTACAATGGACTGAATTACCTCTTCTTATGCTTTTATGCAAATAGGAAGGGAAATGATGCAATTCTTGGTCATCAAACATTGGAAAAGGGAAGATTTGTAGACTGTTAATACTCATATGAAAGGAGGTTTTGTGGCGCATTGGGTAGCGTCCCTGCCTCTGAGCCAGAACCTCTGGGTTATGAGTTCTCCACAGTAAGAAGTCTCACAACACCAGGTTAAAGTCCAACAGGTTTATCTGGCAGCACAAGCCACTAGCTTTTGGAGCGCTGCCCCTTCATCAGGTAAGTGGGAGTTCTGTTCACAAACAGGGCATATAAAGACACAAACTCAATTTACAAAATAATGGTTGGAATGCGAGTCTTTACAGGTAATCAAGTCTTAAAGGTACAGACAATGTGAGTGGGGAGAGGGTTAAGCACAGGTTAAAGAGATGTGTTGTCTCCAGCCAGGACAGTTAGTGAGATTTTGCAAGCCCAGGCAAGTCGTGGGGGTTACAGATAGTGTGACATGAACCCAAGATCCCGGTTGTGGCCATCCTCATGTATGCGGAACTCAGCTATCAGTCTCTGCTCAACAACTCTGCTTTGTTGTGTGTCGTGAAGTGTCAAGGCGGCCTTCATATTTCTGGTCCTGCTGCAGTGAACAGAGATTTGGCTGAGCACTAAATTCTCCGTCCTCACAACGACGGCAAGGTGTGAACGGCCAGAAAACTCCAGCCGCTAGATTGAAGTACGCTGCAATGGTCACCTGATCTTTTGGCAGCCATCTTAGCCAGCTTGGAACTATCCATTTTAAAATATAAAAGGCAGTTTCAGAAACTTCCACAGGAACACTGTCTAGGTTTAAAATTATGAATAGGACATGTCTTCACTGGGCAAGACAGTGACCCATTTTTCTGCAGGAGAAGTGAAATTGCCAGTGTTCAATTAACATACTCTGAATCGACCTTTACACCTGCACAGAAAATAATGAAACTCTTAATTTTTTCATCCCAGGATTAGTCAGACCTTGGCCGGAATTCTCTGGCTGTTCACACCTGCAGGATCTTCTGGTGCTGCCAACAGCGCACTCCAGCTGCGGATTTCCCAGCGACGTAGGGTGGAGTTAATGGGAAATCCCGTGGTGCGACCAGAAGATCCCGCCACCGGCCAACAACACGCCACCTCCCGCCTTGAGAAAAACACCACAGGGTGGCCATAGAATCCCGCTCCCTGTCTTTCATTTTTGGAGGAGCAGACGTTTAGTTTAAAAAAGATTAAAATAATCTTCTACCTTGATATTTTCATTCAATTTGCTGATAGATATATATTTATTTGTGCCTTGAACAGAGGAAGGAAAATTTATGGGTGATGTGTGTTACTGCAGCACCACCTAGCTGTGTGGCTTATTGAAAAGCGATTGCGAGATACCGCACAGATCCCTCTCTGAGCCCTGAAAAGAACTGGGGGGTGTAGAATACGGGGGCCATGTAAACTTCAAAGCCACCAGCAAAGTGACCACCGGTGT
The DNA here is from genome assembly GCF_964213995.1 of Mustelus asterias. NCBI lineage: Eukaryota > Metazoa > Chordata > Chondrichthyes > Carcharhiniformes > Triakidae > Mustelus > Mustelus asterias. The sequence continues at coordinate 94,637,042 of NC_135802.1, read as the reverse complement.
AGTTGGAGTCCTTAATACACATTTACACAGAACCAGCTGGGATATACTGTGAGTGGGAGCAGATGGAGAGCCACGAGTTTGTGTGTTTGAGAAACTGAGAGCCTCGGATTTGTTATTTTCTGTTCAACCAAAGTTTCCTCCCCTTTTTTGTTTTATCTGATTCCTTCCCAACCTCATTTGTGTGGATTGTTTCCCAATATTTAGCCCGGGAGAAAGAAGCTGCAAATTATATTTAGTCAACCTGTAGATCTGAATTTATAACGAAAAGTATTTTCTGAATAAAATAATTCATGGACTCCCCTTGGAGAGGAAATGAAGCATTAAAAATTGGATTAAGAATGGATAAATCTCATCCTTTGTCAAATAGTTGTGTTTGTTTTTGGCAGTTGAGAGCCTCCTCTGTGATTTGTTAACCGTATTTAAATTGTTAGTTTAGATAGAGCCACGGGATCCCTACAATGCAGAAGAGGCCATTTGGCCAATGGAGTCTGCACCAACTCCCTGACAGAATATCTAACCCAGACCCTCTTTCCCCGCCCTGTCCCTGTAACCCCGCACATTTATCATGACAAATCCATCTAACTTACACATCTTTGTACACTAAGGGGAAAATTAGCATGGCCAATCCATCGAACCTGCACATCTCTGGACTAAAGGATAGGGTAAAAAATAATTGTTATGCTGTAAAATTAATTGGAGATTTCTCAGAGAAGAAAATGGGGGGAATTCATCGCTGAATGAGAGCCGAGTGTTTTGTGACCATATAATTTGCTGGGGTGTGGGGGGTAGGGCTTATTTAAACTTTGCTTGTCATAATTGCGGGGAGCATCTAACAATTGCTTGACCATAATTTACTGTTCATTTTAACATTATTTTAATCAGCCACTTCAACCCCTGACAACAGGGATTTTTTTTCCTACCATTTCAAATGCTTCACCTCTTCTGGGTTCTCAGAGTGGAACATTTGTAAACAGCTGATATGAGGAGTCTCTAAAAGCAAATCATTGACTATTATTTAATTCTTCACTTATTTGGGAAGTAGAACTGGGATTGAGAAATGGTTCATCTGATGTTGTGTAAGCATTTCAGGATAGAAAACAGTATCTATAAAATACTTCTCATTCATCATAGAAATCATAGAAACCCTACAGTGCAGAAACAGGCCATTCGGCTCATCAAGTCTGCACCGACCACAATCCCACCCAGGCCCTACTCCCATATCCCTACACATATTACCCGCTAATCCCTCTAACCTACGCATCTCAGGACACTAAGGGGCAATTTTAGCATGGCCAATCAACCTAACCCGCACATCTTTGGACTGTGGGAGGAAACCGGAGCACCCGGAGGAAACCCACGCAGACACGAGGAGAATGTGCAAACTCCACACAGACAGTGACCCAAGCTGGGAATTGAACCCAGGTCCCTGGAGCTTTTATTCTGAAGGCAGTGACCATTTTTTTATTCTGAAGGCAGTGACCATTTTGTCCTGATTGAGGGAGAGATTGGGTGGAGATTGCCTGGGGGTCAGTGCTGTATTACAATTAGAAAGTTTGCATAACTGTTGGGTTGCTATGGGTCGGAACCTGATCGGGGCCGATGGAGTGGATCAGGTGAATCCCGATTTCTGGCTGAATTCTGGGTTCAACGATGAATCCCCCCATTTATTTCTCTGAGAAATCTTCAATTAATTTTACACCTCTGGCTTCATGAGGAAGACTTGGCTTTCCTTATCCCCAAACTTTCACTGGATCATAGCCAGAGCCAGCCAGTGACTGACCATTCCACCCACACTGCCACAATCCTGCTCAGTTGCTCTCTGGGAAATGATATATATCTCATTAAGGCCTGTGAAATTAAATTCACGTCTTGCAATTACAAGCATGTACAATGTATTACAATAAACTAACTTTGGTGTTTAGTTTTGACATTTAAATTGGTAAATGTAAGAAAGATTGTTTTCATATAATGTGGCACCAGTTTTATTACAGTGCAACAATGTTTTTTCTTGTTTTCTGGTTGTTCCATTTCCTCAAGAGTAATGCTGGCCTATCACTTACAACCTTGCCAGTGCGCTTTATTATGCATCTATAAGATAACAATGAATAAAATCCTACAATATGTGCATACACGCCAAAGTTGAAAGAAAAATCTTTTCGTAACAGATGTGTAAAACTGCTTACTGCAAAAATGTTAATCTGAATAATTGTATCTTGAAATCAATGGCATCACTTCTCTGTCCTTACACTCCACCTTTATTTACTTACAGAACACAACAATTTTCTATCAACTCAGTTGCAGGGAGAAATGGTTACAACCTAAAGAATTTGAAGCTGGAGAAGGTTGGTTTGGAAGGAGATGTCTGAGGACAAATGAAGCAACTGAAAATGCCCTATTCGCCACACTCCAGCCTGTTTGGGTACCTTTGCATGGTCCGTGTCCCCCCAGCCATGATCCCCTTGGCGGGTGGGCCCACTGGGAAGTTTTACCAGTTGCAAAGGCCTGAATGTTTTTGCTCTTGAGTTGGGTGCACAGAGTTGGCGTATTCCCGGCTCCATGAACCTGACTCCTGAAGAAATACCCTGGAAACTCAGATTTTCAATCTGGTGGAGGACAAGCTTTGAGTTTGCACGTTCTGCCTGTGCCAGCGTGTGTTTCCTCCGGGTGCTCCGGTTTCTTCCCACAGTCTGAAAGACGTGCTGGTTAGGTGCATTGGCCATGCTAAATTCTCCCTCAGTGAACCCAAACAGGCCGGAGTGTGGCGAATAGGGGATTTTCAGTTCCTTCATTTGCAGTTTTAATGTAAGCCTACTTGTGACTAATAAATAAATAAACTTTATCAACTTTATGCGCCCCCCCACCCCCACAATCCCCGGAAACAGTTTTGAGGCCGCTGGATTGGAAGCGAGCTGGGTGAAAATAGAATAAAATCAATATCCATCCAGCCCTCACACCGCAGCCTCATATACCCAGCATTAGGGTCCCAGTGAGAGGGGAGTGCAGACAGTGCCAAACACCAGGGCCTGGGGTTAGCGGGTATAGGGGGAGGAGGCCTCGTTGCTCTAAAATGAGTTTCTTGTTGTCTCTGCCTGAGCAGCCAGAGGAAGAGTTTCAAACCTGAAAGACAGACCTTTAAAAATAGCAGAACCTTCACGAATTCCAATTTTTTAATTAAAGCCGCTCTGTCAGTGTTATGATGCCCACCAATTCCCCATGATCGATCATAACCCCCAGGTCCCTCTTCCCACCCCCATGGCCCTTCATACCTATCCCATCCTTAGAATAGTCAGAGGTAAGATGTACCATTGGCTCACTATGACCTTTGTCCACACTCATCAAAAAGAATGGAAACTTACAGAAAGGTATAGTTCTGAAAATTTAATTTCCATTTTCTAGTATCGTATTAGTGTTTGTATATGAAAAGTACTAATAGCTGTAACTTGATACCGCTCAGAAAATAGTAAAGTTTATCACTTTCTGAAACATATTCCATGTTCTCTTATTGTCTGCAGGCTTTGCATATATAATCCTGAATGTTGGGAATTAAATAATTCTGAAGCATTTGTTTTCATTTTCCCTGCAGTTTTCCGCCGTGTCTATGTGGCAGACCATTCATATGTCAGCTTTCGAACCAAAGTATCAACGTCAGCACAGCAGGTTCTCCACATTGTGGCTGAAAAGCTCCAGCAATGTGAAGAGGACTTAATGCTTACAATAGTCACTTCCACTGAGGGTGAGTTTCCTCTTCCCGTTTCAAACTGAAGTTTTTAACACAAAATGATGCTTCAATTACTAATTAAGTTTAGGTTCCTAATTTTAGAAACTATTGATTGTTTCAATGCAGGGTTAAGCGTGATTTTACCCATTGCTGTTTTTGACATTTGTAGGACTTGAAATGGTCATTTTGCCCAATTTCTAATTCAAGTTTTATTTTCCTGTTTCTAGAAAGGCAAATTCTTCGCCCTGATGACACATCCGTTTTTAAATCTCTGGATCCCACCACTCGTCTCTTTGTTTGTAAAAAAGATCCCACTGATTCCTTGGTAAGAAACAATTTTCTGACTTTTGCGCAGTAAACCATGCCCCAATATTTCTGATTTCTCTGTCTGCTCTCTGATCTCTGCTGTATGATGATAACTTATGCAATAACAGAGGTTAATGTGGCTGTACTGGAAGCCAAAGATAGCCTGAGCACTGGACTGCCTTACACAATCAAGGACGAGCAGGAAGAATACTGGACACTAAATCATGTCCAATTTCTAAAGATAACAGATGTATACACCTATTTCATTCCATCTCGAAATTGATATTATTTTTGCCAGGTTTATCCAGCCCTCTCCTTGTGCTGCTTATACCAGTATGGCATCACATCAGCATTATAATACCAGCAAGATTAATTTGAAATTCCATTCCTTGATACTTCAGTGGGATGCGAGTCCCCCATTTTAAATGGGTTAACGCTTCATCTACGACAGCAGAGAGTGAAATTTCAGACAAATGCATCAATTTTTCCATTGATTATTCTGCAGCTTCACTCCAGGGCCGTAGGTATTCATAGCTTATCCAGGAGAGGACACACATGCAGTTTTGATTTGATATTCCTGTTTCTGTTCCAGACTCTTACCACAGAAATTGATGAAATACCACAGCGAACTATCCAAATGCTTGGAATGAACACCTGGCAATTGGCCAACAAATTAACCAATTTTGATTGGGATTTGTTTAACTGTATCTGTGAAGTAAGTGTTATACATTAAACATGTTACAGAGTAACTTATTGGCACACGTCAAAGCTTTTATTTGTTCTGTTCAGAAACTTCACTGTTGCTAAGTGAGCATTTTGAGTAACAGTTGAACATCCAAACAACTTCTGAAGTAAGTACATCCAATGCACAGGTGCCTGAAGGAAGCACTACGCTGTTTGTTCCCTTTAGACCACTAGTTGTACTGAGCAAACACTGCACTAGTGACAGAGTAAGCAGTTTGCCTAAACACACATTTTCATTTGCTGGCTGATATAAATCAATGTGTACTGCATTACTTCTAATCATGCAATATTTAACTAAAGCTAATTCTGTCAGACGACTATTCAAAACTATTCTGCATTTGAATAAAATGCAGAGCCATTGGATATGTCCTTGCAGAAACCTTTGTTTGGCATACAAACTCCCCAGCCCCCGCACCTCCGTCTGATTCCAGTATTTTCTGCAAACATTTCCATGTCTTCAGCCATCTGGACCCCATGTTCTATTCCTCTGCCCCCACACACACCTCCACACCCTTCCCTCCCACCCAAAATCCTTGGACATCTCCACTTCTCTCTCCTTTCAAACCCTTTTGTCAATCCCTGTAGCAACTCCTCCCTTGCCTTATTTTTCTACTTTAAAGGCAGTATTTAAATCCAAATTGTCATTATTGGAATTGTCATTCAAATTAATAGAAAAGTACTGTCACTTGATTGTTGAGGAGAGTGGATGTTCAGGTGTGAGTTTGAAATAGGGCAGCTTGATCTGGCTGAACCAGGTTCAGAATAAATCCGGTCTCTTCCCATCTACATTTTTGATTCTTCTGGCATCCAGTGTCATTCCAACAAGTTCCATTACCCTGGCCATAACCACCTCCTTTTTCACGATGGATGGCCAATCCCTTCACACCTCTATTCCCCCACCAGAACCATCTGACGGCTCTCCTGAACAGTCCCGATCTACCACTACCCTCCTCCGCGTGACTAAGCTTGCTCTCTCATTGAACAATTTCTCCTTTAACCCTGTCTCACTTGTCACAAGTGAAAGGTGTGGCTATGGGCATCCACATGGGCTCTAGTTATGCCAGTTTTTTTTGTGGTGTATGTGGAACATTGCTTATTCCAGTGCAACTCAGATCTCCTTCCACAACTCTCTCTCCAACTCATTGATGATTGTATGGGTGCCACTTTATGCTAGCTTGCAAAACTGGAAAAAATAAACAATTTTGCTTCCAATTTCCACCCTCCTCTCACCTTCACATGGTCCATCTCCAACACTTTCCTTCCTTGACATCTTGTCTTCATTTCTGGGGATAGACTGTCTACTAACATTCGCTACAAGCCCACCAACTCCCACAACTACCCTCGACCACATCTCCTCACACCTTGCTTCCTGCAAGGACTCTATTCCATTCCGTCTGTTTCTCTGTCTCCCTTGCTTCTATTCTGATAATGCTACCTCCCACCTTGCATTTCTGACATGTCTTCCTTTTACCTGAATCAAGGATTCCCCCTGCCCACTGTGGTTGACAGAGCCCTCAAACGTGCCCAACGCATTGCCGCACTTCTATCCCTCACCCTTTCCTCTCCTTCCTAGAAAAATGTCAAACAGTTCTGATGAAGGGTCATTCTGACTCAAAACATTGACTCTATACTCTCTCCACAGATGCTGTCAGACCCCAGAGATTTTCCAGCAGTTTCTGTTTTTGTTTCAGATTCCAGCATCTGCAGTGTGTTGCCTTTATATTAGCACAATAGTCTTCCCTTGTCCTCACTTTCTACTCATCAACCTCTGCATTCGAATAATTATCCTCACCATTTACACGACCCCCAGCATGATTTCACCAACAAACAAGTATTCCCCTCCCATCAGCATTCTGAAAGAATTATTCCTTCTGCGACGTAGTGGTCCAATCCTCTAACGCCTCCAACACCTCACCCCCTTCCCGAAGTATCTTCAGAAGCTTTCAGAGGTAATGCCTGCCTCTTTACCTCCTCACAGTCCTAGGCCTGAAACACTCCTTCCAGGTGAAGCAGTGATTTACTTGTACAGCTTTCAGTTTAGCCTAATATATTCACTGCTCACAATGCAGTCTCCTCTACACTTGGGAGACTGAATGTAGATTGGATCATCGCTTTGTGGCACACTTCCGCTCAATCGATGAGCATGATTCACTTGTAACATGTGGGAGGGTAGTGCTGTTGGGATCGAGAAGGGTTCACAAGAGTGTTTGAGGTGGTGATCGATGTGGGTGGCAGGGGGAGTGGCAAAATGTGTAACAAAGATTAGGTGAGTTGGCCATGCTGAATTGCCCCTTAGTGTCCCAAGATATATATAGGTTAGGGGGATTAGCCAGGTAAAATAGGTGTGGTTACGGGGATAGGGCCTGCTTAAGAGTTGGTGAAAACTCAATGGGCCAAATGGCCTCTTGCACTGTGGAGATTCTATGATCTGGGTTAAAGGAGAATGAACATGCAGATACCTCTCGCCTCTGTTGATTTCTTACATTAAATAGCAGATACTTCTCATCGGTACATACATTGTTAACATGAGGACATGCACAGACTTCCTTTGTTTGTGTTTCCTTCACAGCAGGAACTGATTTATTACACATTCCGCAGAGGGAACACCACCGCCAACCTTGACTTTCTGCTTCAACGGTGCAATGAGGTTCAACTGTGGGTTGCTACTGAAATCCTCCTCTGCAGCCAGCTGTCCAAACGGGTGCAGCTTGTCAAAAAATTCATCAAGGTTGCTGCTCAGTAAGTGAAAATGACACTTTGTACAAATAGATCATGGAGGGATTGAAAAGCAATAGCAATCCCAAGGTCACAGTGTTTCCAGGACACATCTGCAGCACTCAAAGGGACACTGTCCTTGAGGTCTGTGTTTGGCAAAGCTTTTCTTTGGCTAGGGAGCAAGAACTTTTCACCATTTTCATTACACCACACACAAAGTACCTAACCACGCATTGATAAAATTTGCATAGTTGTGTTTGCAAAATGTTGTTCCTTCACTGTCACTGGGTCAAAGTTCTGGAACTCCCTCCCTACATCACATGGAGTGCAGCGGTTCAAGAAGGCAGCTCACTACCACCTTTGCAAGGGTAATTAGGGATGAGTAATAAATGCTGACCTAGCCAGCGACACCCACATCCTCTGAAATAATTTTTTAAATTATGATTTTCTTAATAGTGGAGAAACTTATGAAGATTCATGACACCTTTTGCAATAATGATGGAGCCATCCAGAAGCATTATTTTAAAAATACAGCTGAAAAATAATGAACTGTAACATAATTATCTTTCTATTTGCATACAAAGAAGCAGTGCTGTTCTAAATAGGATATCTGTCTCAAGAGACTTATTGAGCCGTGTAGCACAAGCAAATGTAACTAACATGCATGCAGCTGAACTGATAGTTGCTGGAGGCTGTTATGTTTATTAATAACATCTACAATGCAAATTCAGATCCTGTCTTCTGTTGGGATAGCCACTCTAACAAGCCAGCCTCACCAATGACATCGCCAGCACCCATGAACTAAACAGAAAAATGCAGAAAACAGGAGTGCAGTAAATTTAGTGAATGTTCCTCTGAATACTTTGAGCCTTGAGAGCTATACTGATGATGAGGCCCTTTCTGCAGCTTGTTCATTAGCCCTTGGAGGAGCATTCTGAGAGAGTTATAATGGAGTCTTTAACACAAGTGAAAGAACATTTGAAACTCATGGTCACCAGAGAACAATTTTGCTTATACCATGAATGGAAATGAGTCCTGGGATGCTAAGGGGGTGTTTGATTTATTACTGGAACATTATACTAACTCCTCAAGTGATAATTCATTACATGGACAGATTATTGTTTTATATTTCACTGGTGTGAATTACCACCCAAGAGGGGAATTAATTTATTGCTTACTTCCACAGTTTTTTTCTCATTTACTCTGAGAATTCTGTTTAAAAAAAACAAAAGGCTTGTTTCTTTCTAATCGAATTGCCCACTTACAGAATATCAAAATCTGCTGAAGAAAAATGTTGTTGAGATCCAATATATTAGAACCATATTCACAAAGGTGCAAAGGGAAAGGTACCATGGAGATCCAAGGGATTAAATGTTGATTAATTTTGATGGTGCAGTCGTAAAAATATTTGGCTTCTGATGTTGTACTGTTACAAACCCCCCTGATGTTGCATGCGAGGGTATCCCAAAGCCAGAAAGGTAACTTGGAATACCGATTGTTAGTGGTGTATATTTTCAATTTGGTATACTGTGAGAAAAGATATGCAAACCGGGGAGGAACAGTCCAATCGTTTTGTGATTAATTAATTAAGAATAATTAATTAATTTAATTAATTAATTAACTTAAAAGAAAATATACAGCAGGAAAGACTTTATAGTACACTACAACAGTGCACTTAGCTACACTAATAGCTGTTCACCCGCAGTATCTCATGAAGTTAACCCTTGGTCCTAACTACCTATGTTTCCTGAACTCTGAGAAACACCCCTTTTCCCAAACACCATCCAATACTCTCTGAGATAAATCCAGCAGAAAGCCGTCTTCAATATTCAGCATAGAATGACGCAGTGGCACAGTGGTTCGCACCAGGGACCTGGGTTCAATTCCGGCCTTGGGTAACTGTCTGTGTGGAGTTTGTACTTTCTCACTGTGGGTTTCCTCCCGGTGCTCCGGTTTCTTCCCACAGTCCAAAGATGTGCAGGTTAGGTGGATTGGCCATGCTAAATTGCATGTTTAGCAAAACCTGTTTTACACCCTACACAATTTTCCAGCTGGTCTGATTTAAACTGAGCAGAATTAGTCTGAGGAAGACGGTCCTCAGCAATCTATAACTAGCTGGTTTCTGTATGTGAGTCTACTTATGGTCTTTATTATTGATGCCAGGTAGCAATGTTCCCTTTAAGCTGCACAGTTGTCTGGCTGTGCAAACCATACACAAGTTTTATATACGCTTAAACCAATTGCCTGTGCGCTCCAAAAAATTTAAGGGGTGCATTACCAGGTGTTATATTACATTTAACTTTCACATGCAACTAACAGCTTTTTTGTAATGCACCAAACACTAGTAGATTTAACAGTTTTAGTTTTTTTGTTACGAACTGAAACTTTTACTCACATTATGTTGCTACAATTAGCACATTTTGTCTATTTACATAGACTTTGTAATTTACAATACTTTGTTAGTGGATGGCATGGTGACACAGTGGTTAACACTGCTGCCTCACAGTGTCAAGGACCCGGGTTCAATTCCAGCCTCGGTATTTTCTGTGTGGAGTTTGCACGTTCTCCCTGTGTCTGCGTGGGTTTTCTCTGGGTTGGGTGCTCCGGTTTCTTCCATTAGTCCAAAGATATGCAGGTTAGGTGGATTGGCCATGCTAAATTGCCCCTGAGTGTCCAAAGGCATGTAGGTAAGGTGGATTGGCCATGCTGAATTGCCCTGAGTGTCCAAAGATGTGTAGGTTAGGTGGATTCATGGGATAAATATGTGGTGTTACAGGGATAGGGCTTGGGTAAGATGCTCTGTTGGAGAGTCGGTGCAGACTTGATGGGCTGAATAGCATCCTTCTGCACTGCAGGGAATTCTTTGATTCTATTATAATAACATCTCATGGGAGCAGCCTGTGTTATATCAAGATGGTGATATGTGTACAAATAAAGATGTGACTATTATGTACTGAAACGTAATTCTGAGGTAACTCCAGATCAGTGTATGACCTGATGCTTTGTGTGTGACATAGAAACAAAATTGAACAGTGAGCTTATGAAGAGAATTGAGAATAGCCCAGGCACTATTTTATACCCCATTTCAAAAAATCAACCACCATACAGGAACAAAAAACAACATTTTTTACTCTTGCCACTTGAGGAACCTATTGTAATGGGTGAGAGAGAGAAAGTTAAGATAGGAAAAAAAGTCTGCACTAATTTTAACATGCCAGTTGTGTGTGACGGTAAGATAATGGATAGCAGACCACACATCCTTATTCTGTGAGCGGTTTGCAGTATATATCGGTTTTTGTGCATGATATGAACTTTTTAATTCTGCTACAGTTTAAATTGAAACCTCTTCTAATTCCCAGCTGCAGAGCATTGAGGAACCTTAACTCTTTCTTTGCCATTATCATGGGTCTTAACAGTGCTGCCATCTGCCGTCTCTCTCAGACATGGGAGGTAAGGAGAGAATTGAATTAAAATACTTAAACTATTGTCATCAGGAATGTGAGATCTTGTTGTGCAAACATAAGAAAATCGAAATCAATGTAACATTATGGGAAATTAGGGTGAGTCACAGAGTGGTGTCAGTATCCAACCTTATTAACGGTTGTAAGGGGGCACAATTATACCTGACCTACTGCTTTATGGCAGAAAGCTTTGGAGGGGCACGGACAGACAGCAATCAGTTACTCAAATTAATTGTATGCCTTTAACTGATGGAAGCGCAAGATGCTCTGTCCAAATTTTCAATCACTTTTGGACTTCTGCTTGCTGTCCAAACACTAAAAGTTTCATTACTTCCATGTAATCAATTCGCTATTCTTTGGATAACTTTTATACCTTAGCGATTTAACCTGCCTTTTTTACATAAAAATAAGTTTGACGTGATGTCAGGATGATTTAGGGAAAAGTCTTTTGGAGACTTGAGGAAGAATCACAATTCGATTTCAATTTCACAGTTCCGGTTTCAGCTTTGATGTTAAACCGATGCCTTCCCCACTCGTTAACATTTAAAATCAGGGAATGCAGCCTATCACACTGCACAAATGCCTGCTTACATTCTTCGGGTGCTGAGTCAAGAGGTGTGCCTATGACCAGTCTTGGCAAGGTCGTACGCTTCAATATCAGTTGAAATCACACTTCCAAAGTTCTGTTGAGGTAAAACGTGAATGTGATCCTGTCACTAATATTGGCAGAAACTACCTGGGCTTTCCAAATTACAGACTTGTTACCACGTTCACCCAGAACCTCCCTGTTCGATATACATCATGGCCATCATATCATTCTATGATTCTATAATGAGACCATGTCTGATTTGTACCTCAACTCCATATATTCACCTTTGCCCTATATTTCACTGTCAGTTTTAGATTTTGAATTTATAATTTATGCAGCATCAACTGCCATTTGTGGAAAGAGAGTACCCAGCTTCTACCTCCCTTTATATGCGTTCCCTAATTTCACTCCTAACAGGCCGAGCTCTAATTTTTAGACTTCTAGACTCCCTAAAAAGAGAAAATATCTTCTTCCACTTTACCCTACGTATTCCCTTTAATATCATGGAGCCTTCAATCCGATCACCCTTAACCTTCTAAATTTCAGTTCATATAACCTCTCCCCATAATTTAACAATTGCAGTCCAGGGAAATGTGTTTTATGTGAGCTTGGGAAAACCTAACCTGTGCAAAACTGCATCTTCCGAAATGTACACCTGACCTACTTGTGACTTTGCTGGGGATTTTTGACTTTGCACATGGTTGGGTTCACAGTGTATTTTGCAAGCCACAATGAAGTGCATGAAGAGTGTCAATGTGGAGGTGGACCAGTTAGTAGGTCCATTCTGGTTTACTAACACAGAAACTGGTTCCCAACATTGTTTAAAGTGCCCCATTCCTCCTCAGACAACCTATGGTAACCCCATGCCCACTTAACCCTACCCACTCCCATGCCACCCTATGCCCTCTCAGATACTCCATGGCATCTCCAAGCCCTCATGAATATTCCAAAGTTACATCCACTATGTACTGTTCTCATGAGCCATGCAATAACAATGGGAATTATTTTTAAATCATTGGGGAAAAACCTTTAACGCTCTAATAAAACCCTGAATTTAAACACATTATAATTGATACTGAAAAGAAAAATCAACTATTCCATTGTAAAATAAATTGTAATGCTTTAAGTGCCTATTAGGTTTGTAAACAAACAAGAAACCACATCAAAGGCATATTTGTTATTGCAACTTCTTAAAATTATCAATCACTCTTGAATCATTAGATCACCTTCTGAGCTGAAGCCATTGACAGATTTTGAAACCCAGCCAAGCATTCATAATGGCTGCAGCTGTCATAACAAAAACTTCCAGTTACATTTCCTGAAATTGACCGAACAGAATAGTGTCCCATTTCCATTTCTAAGCAAAGTACCTTTCAATCAATGGAGGGGAGTAGATGCAGAGATTTGTTTCGACTTTCAAAAGTTTTTTAATAGCGGTGTTGTCAGCCAATTTAAATTACAGCACAAAACTTCTCAGCAGCGGTTGATAGAACATTTTGGGTTTTTTTACATTTTTAATGCATCATGGTACTTTTGACAATTGGAACATTACTGCAATGTATGACAACAATTACACAATACTGGTCAACATAAGAGTCAACTTACCTTGCAGGACAGGTCCCTATGATGAATCATTCCATCAGAAATGCATTTATATTACAATACAGCATCTATCAGTGATAATTAAAGATGTCAAAGCATTTTATGCTTAATCGTCAGAATATTTCTGACTCCGCAGCGGGCTTCCTCCAGCGGTCATCACCTCTCTAAGGAAACATGTTTTTAGGACTTCCAAAACCTCACACCACCATATAAAAGTGTGCCAGAGGAAATGCAATTTTTCCTGTGGTCCTCACAATGGCGACCCTGAGCTCAGAAGAGATGCATTTACATTTTTCACACTAGGCCTTCCTGACCTGTGCAAAGGCCACACAAAAATAGTGCAGGGTTGGGAAGACAGAGAAAAATTGGTTCTCCTCCAAAAAGACACTGATTCCCACCTCCAATTGGAAACAAAAGTCAGGCCCTGCAAGTCTCATTCGAGTAAATCTGTGCTGCATTCCTTCCAAGGGACAGACACCCTCCCGAAGCTGTGGAGCACAGAACGTCTCACTGTACTCCAGGTGTGGTCTAACCAGATCTTTGTATAGCTGACGCATGACTTCTAAATCTTTGTATTCTAGTTTTGCAACATTAAGGCCAGCATTCCATTAGTCTTTTTGATTACTTCTGTATCTGCTATTGGCACTTGAATAATTTTTATACATGAACTTCCAGGTCTTTTTGAACCTCTTCTGATTTTACCTATTCACCATTTGGAAAGTATTCCTGGGGGAGAACAACTGCTTGTTATTTATATAGACAATGCACTTATGAGATATTATCGAAAGAGTATTCATATTCACATTGCTTTGTTTCTTCCTTAGAAGGTGCCTGGGAAATTTAAGAAGCTCTTCTCTGAACTTGAGCATTTAACAGTAAGTGCCAGTACACTTGGTAATATTTACAATATTCAGGACACCACTTTCGGGGTCATTTCATGAATTTACATTTCCAATGTAAAGTTTCACATGTTGGGATTTCAGATGCCAAGAAAATGAATGGAAGGTAAATCATTCAGGGTTTTCTATCCTCCATGCTCAAATTCCTAATATGCATTGATGGGTGTAGCTCCATGGCGGAAATATAAGTCCTGTTTGACTTGGTGATACATTCATCTCTGTGGTAGAAGGTCATAAGACACAAAATGCACTTCAGAGATATGAGCATATAATCTGCTGACACTTCAGTTCGGTACTGAGAGGGTGATGCAGTGTTGGAGTTACCATCTTTCAAATGAAACTTAGGTGCTGATTACAGTCTCAGTTAGACGCAAAGGATTCTTTGCGTCCAAAGATGTGCGGGTTAGGTCGATTGGCCATGCTAAAAATTGCCCCTTAGTATCCTGAGATGCGTAGGTTAGAGGGATTAGTGGGTAAATATGTAGGGATATGGGGGTAGGGCCTGGGTGGGATTGTGGTCGGTGCAGACTCGATGGGCCAAATGGCTTCTTTCTGCATTGTAGGGTTCTATGATTCTACGGCAGTATGTGAGGAAAAGTGGGGCAGTTCTCCCAGTGGCCGAGCCATTATCTGTCCTCCATCCAACCGATGATATGGTCAATTATTTCATTTCTTTTTGTGGGACCTTACTTGTGCAAATTGGCTGCTGTGTTTCCTACATTACAACAATAACTATAGTTTAAAAGCACATCATTGGCTGTAAAATAAAAACAGAAAATGCTAGAAAATCTCAGCAGGTCTGACAGCATCTGTGGGGAGAGAATAGAGCTAACTTTTCGAGTCTAGATGACCTTTCGTCAGAGCTGTTGTGACGAAGGGTCATCTAGACTTGAAACATTGCCTCTATTCTCTTCCCACAGGTGCAGTCAGACCTGCTGAGGTTTTCCAGCATTTTCTGTTTTTGTTTCAGATTCCAGCACCTGCATTATTTTGCTATTATCTTGGCTGTGAAATGCTGTGAGATATCCTCAGGTCAGGAAAGGTGCTATACAAATGCAAGCTCTTTTATTCGTGAGAAGGCAGTGATTTATAAGAAGATGTATGGAATTCCTTCCTCTATTAGCTGAGGTAAAGAATGCACGAGCAGGAAGTTTATTCTGTTTTTATGAAAGCTGAATGGCAGAAAACGCCAATGGTTTATTAAAGTTGCATAGTTTTTATCAGTGCGTTTTTTTTGTATTAAGCACATTTCTCACCATTTCACAGGATCCATCTCTGAATCATAAAGCATACAGAGATGCTTTCAAAAAGATGCAGCCACCAAAGATTCCATTCATGCCTCTGCTGCTGAAAGGTAACCCCAGACTGGGTTCTTTCTGAGGATGAGTACTTTTAACTGTTGTGTTAGATTAAAAAATAGATCAATTTAACGCCAGTTGTTTGGGTTCTATGGCAACATAATCCTATGATTGGAAAACATGAGAGATTGAAGCAAGTTGCAGAGCAACTCAGTGTCACTGATGATTATAGAGCTCCGAATAAGTGGGCCAGCATCAAGATTAAACCTAAGCTTTTTTCTGATATGAGCAGTAAGTTTTCATTTAAACCTGTGAGTCCATTAATGGCAGCGTTTGACTCTGACAATATTTTAAAAACGAATATTGTCACCATTTTGTTAACAGAGGAACATCCGATTCAGTCATAAAATGCATAAAATTTTTAAAATCTCAACTGTGACCCCAATCCACCAACTACTCGACCACTTCCAGATATAATGGAAGCAGTTTCCGGGTTTCCTGACTAAAATTATCTGCTTGCCAATCTCACTTCTGTCAACATTGGAGCTTAAATATCTGCTCAGCTGCATTAAATAGGGGAAAGCTTGAAAATTAACCTCTAAGAATATCCACAGAACAGAAAAAGACTATTCTGCCTACCTACCCACCTTCTCACATCATTTACCCCTTTCTCTCCCAAGACATTGCCTATGGTTCTATTAGCCATTTATATTGCTAATTTACTCAAATTCTATTCCCCTTTGGGTAAGAAAGTATTGGTTTCGCGCCTTTCCAATTTTAACATGCATCTCTCATTATTTGAACCTAAAGCCCTTATGAACACATTTGTACAGATAAAATCATGTCTATTTTTTTCATAATTATGACCAACTCAAAGCCTCCTCTATGTCAAATAATTTCTTTAATCTTTTTTCATAAATTAAATTCCTGATACTACAAATCGCCCTCAGTATTTGTCTCCATACTGTCACAAGAACAACAAAATCAACAAGCAGCAATAGTGCAATCTCTAAGACTCTGCTAATGCCACCACTTCCCTTATTTAGTACCTTTATTGCAGCTAAATAATATGCCAATCGTGTCATGTTATTTTCCACTATGAGTTCCAGAGATCTTTTTTCCCCCTCTAATTAGCACACCATGCAACTATTTAATTAACACACAATGAGGGCAATTCTTCTCTTCAATCCATCTGAGGTAGTACCAGACTAAAGAGGGTCATGAGGAATTGTGTAGACATTGCATAAACATGCTTTAGCTAATTCTCCTAACCACCGTTTGACCCATTTATTGTGTTGAATTTGCACCTACATTCTAATATTACCTCTATAATTTTCTTTCCTGTCTATTAGCAAATTTCAAACCAAATTACAAACTTCTAACTCTTCATTATTTATCACAGAATGGTTACAGGACAGAAGAAGATCATACAGCCCCTTATGCCGATTCCCTGCAAGAGCAACTCAGCTAGTCCCACACCTGCCTTTCCCCCTTTAATCTGCACTTTTAATCTTTTCAGCTGCATATCCAATTATTTTTTTAAATGCTGTGATTGAACTTGCCTCCACCCACTCTCAATCCATGCATTCCAGATTCTAACCAATCACTGCATAAGGAAGTTTATCCCTGTCGCCATCAGTTCTTTCGCCATTCACCTTATGTTGGTGTTCATTGGTTCTCAATCCTTCCACCGTTAGGTATATCTGCTCCTTGTCTTCTGTCTAGACCCTCATGATCTGGAACACCTCAATCAAATGTTCTCTCAATGTTCACCTCAGCTTCTCCAAACTATCCACATAACTGTGGGATTCGAACCTGGGTCCCCAGAGCATTACCCTGGGTCTCTGGATTACTAGACCAATGACAATACCACGAGGCCACCACCACTTCCCCAGGAAGACTCCATCTCTGGAACCATCCGCATTTACCTTTTCCATATCCTTCCTTTAGTGCAGTGTCCAGAATTGGACACAATATTCCAAATGGGGCTGAACTAGGTTTTATGAATGTTCATCATAACGTCCTTGCTTTTGTACTTTATGGGCGGAATTTTCCTGTCCCGCCCGCCACAGCACTCGTCGCGGGCGGGGGGTGGACCATGCAAAGATCCGTTGACCTCAGGCAAGATTTTCAGGCTTTGGGGCGAGTGTAGCCGGAAAATCTTGCCCCATGTCTCTGTTTTTTAAACTTCATGATGTGGAGATGCCAGCGTTGGACTGGGGTAAACACAGTAAGAAGTCTCATAACACCAGGTTAAAGTCCAACGAAGGAGCAGTGCTCCGAAAGCTTATGGTATTTGCTACCAAATAAATCTGTTGGACTTTAACCTGGTGTTGTGAGACTTCTTACTGTTTTAAACTTCATTCAGGGGATGTACAGTGCTGACTGAGACTGCATTCATTGCCCATCCCTAATTGCCCTTGGACTGAGTGGCTTGCTAGGCCATTTCAGAGAGCATTTGAGAGTCAACCACATTGCTTTGGATCTGGTGTCACAGGTAGGGCCAGACCGGATAAGGACAGCAGGTTTCCTTTCCTAAACATTAGTAAACCAGATGGGCTTTTACAACAATTGACAATGATTTCATGATCATCATTAGACTTTTAATTCCAGATTTTTATTGAATTCAAATTTCACCATCTGCCATGGTGGGATTTGAACCAGAACATTATCCTGGGTCTCTGGATTACTAATCCTGTGACAATATCACTGCACCACCAACTCCCCAGGAAATCCAGGATCCATTTTGAACCACTTTCTCAACCTGTCCTGCAACCTTCAATGATTTGTGCACATATACCCAGCTCTCTTCCTACACCTTCTTTAGAATTATTTTATATTTTTAATATATTTTTATTTTATATTGCATCTCCTTGTTCTTCCTAACAAAATGTATTATTTCACATTTCTTTTCACTGAATTTCATCTGCCATGTGTCTAACCATTCTACCAGTCTTTTCATCCACTTGAAATCTACCGGTATATTCCTCACAGTTCACAATATTCACAGATCTTTTAAAGTTTAAGTTTATTTATTAGTGTCACAAGTAGGCTTACATTAACACTGCAATGAAGATACTTTGAAACTCCCCCAGTCGCCACACTCCGCCGCCTGTTCGGGTACACTGAGGGAGAATTTAGAATGGCCAATGCACCTAACCAGCACGTCTTTTGGACCGTGGGAGGAAACCAGAGCAACTGGAGGAAACTCATGCAAACACGGGGAGAACGTGCAAACTCCACTTAGACAGTGACCAAGACCGGGAATCGAACCCAGGTCCCTGGCAATTTTAAGTCATATGCCAATTTTAAAATTGTGCCCTGGACATCAGTGTCCAGCTTTTACAGAATTATATATATAATGATATCAAGGAAAGCAGTGTACAAGAAACAACTCCTAGGAAACCCCAATCCTTCTTCCAGTCTGTTGAGCTCAGCTCCAACAACACTCAAGAAGCACAACACCCACTTGATTCACACCCTATCTGCCACATTAAACAAGCACTCCACCACCAACGTACAGTGGCAGCAGTGTGTACCACCTACAAAATGCACTGCAATCATGACAGAAATTCCTTCCTCAACATATTCCAAACCTGCAACCTCTAGCACCAAGAGAAACAAGAGCAACGGATGCATGGAATATGACCAGTTCAAGATCCTCTCCAAGCCACTCACCATCCTGACTTGGAAATATATTGGCATTCCTTCATTGTCACAGAGAAAAAATCCTGGAACTGTCTCACCGACAGCACTGTGGGTGTACCGACACCACATGGACTGCAATGCCTCAAAAAGGCAACTCACCACCACCTTCCCAAGGGCAATTAAAAATGGATAATAAATGTTGGCCTTGCCAGCAACACTCAACTCCCAGTAATTAAAAAAAAGGAACCTCGTCAAAAATTTCTGAAAAACTAAACCTATGGCCAGGATCTTCAGGCAGAATCGAAGATTCCAGCCAAAGTCAATGGATGTTTGACCACCTTTCTAAATTTTCCATCCTGCCTACACAGGTGGGATTGGAAGATGTCCAACCTATGTATTTCTTGTGTGGTTAAATGTCCTTTTTCTCACCATTTCCCTCTCTACCACTCAACTCTCTCCCAAGGCCCCCCCCCCCACCATCCCCTTCTTCTGCTGTTGGGATTGTCTCCTTGTTGGATTACAGCTGCATAAACACTGGCATGGCTTAGTATCTCTCCTGAGTACAGCATGAACCTAGATAACAAACCACTGCTCATTACTGAACCAACCCAATGTTTATCCCATTTGTTGCAATGAATTCAATAGAATACAAATCTGGCAGGTTCTGCAGAAGCTGAATAATCCTCACCATTAGATTATCACCCAGGCAATGAAAATGACTGTTTGCACTAGCGCTGTACATGTACTTTACATAGTGAGATTAGTCCAAACATTAGAAGTACTTTAGGAATACACAGTTTTACCCCATTGTGTCTTAAGCACGTTGCTCAAATAGTTCAATTAAATGATAACGATAATTCACCAAATGAATGGAGATATTATGGCTTCCCCAGTCAACACTACAGTCCAAATTGACGCCTCTGCTGTGTTATTGAGCCTGTAGATTATACCCACATTTAACTGTTTTCGTGACTTTGTCATTCTTTTCTCTGTTAGACGTAACATTTATCCATGAAGGAAACAAAACCTTTCTGGACAATCTTGTCAACTTTGAAAAGCTGGTATGTGTAATTTGTATATATTTAATATTTTCTTGAATGATTGCTGCTCCAAGATCAGTTTCCATGTGCTTTAGGTATTTGATGTGCATAAGTTCACAGTTAATCCGAAGACAATTGGATTTAAGTTTTACCAATCAAGAGCTGTCTGTTCATAATTCAAAGTCATCTTTAGCTACAGTTTTTAAGAAAATATCCAATGGTTCAAATTAAGTAACAAAAATAATGCTGCAAAGTGGGAGTTTCTGCTCTTTGCAGTCTCTGCACAACCTGTAGAACAAATCATAGCAAAAGCTAGACTTGTGGAATTGACTAATATTCAATGTTTGGTCAGGGTTGGCTATAGGTTTAAATTAAAGAAATAAGTTTCCTACTTTGTGGGAATCCTTTCCAACTGACCACTTACATAGGAAATGCAGGGACACTTGGCACATGATTTTCCACCTAATTAGATCATCAATAAATTGTACACTGCAGTCAACCACATTTCCAATAAGCACTGGCAGTGTATTAAATTCTCAGACAAGAGCAGAATATCTGAACTTTACCCCACTAATAGGCCAATTAATAACTGGATTAGAGGACTGAAGCAGGTACATTAACATGCTGAAGGATTATTGTACAGTGCTAAGTAATTTCTGGTAATAGAATCCCTACAGTGCAGAAGGAGGCCATTCGGCCCATCAAGTCTGCACCGACCACAATCCCACCCAGGCCCCATTCCCGTAACCCCACATATTTACCCTGCTAATTCCCCTGACACTAGGGCCAATTTGGCATGGCCAATCAACCTAACCCACACATCTTTGGACTGTGGGAGGAAACTGGAGCACCCGGAGGAAACCCATGCAAACCGGGGAGAATGTGCAAATTCTGCACAGACAGTGACCCGAGGCCGGCATTGAACCCGGGTCCCTGGCACTGAGACAACAGTGCTAACCACTGTGCCACCCTGTTGATCAGCAACATGGGGCTTTGTCTTATTTACTTGAAGGGAGAGTTGCTGCTGCATTCAGAAGTTTAGATCTTATTTAAACCATTCTCTCCTTGAATTTTTGCAGGCTTGTCCCGATCTGCCATTGTAACTTTGGTGAAAAATCGGTAGAAAGCCTGGGTGAACAACGTAATGAGCTAAATACTGCTGATGCTATTTCTCCAGGAATTCTGTTAATCTCTCACCAATGTTATGGCAAGAGATGAAGACAATATCGAGAGAAATATAAGTTCGCATTTGTAGCAACAGATGTATCTTTTATCTTAAATGTATCTGTTGTTGATGTTCTGCTGGCAATCTCAACATTTTACCTTCTCCCAAATGGAAAGGTTTTTGCTGCAGAAACAACATCCAATCAAGTGTACCACCAAGGAAAAGAAATGAAAATAATTCCTGTTTCATTTTTGGCTTTTTGAGCAGTTTCTGTTTGTATTTTAATCACTTATCTCTCTGTTTACAGCACATGATTGCTGACTCCATCAGGCTGCTGAGGCACTGCAGAAGTAATCAGATCAGTAAGTGTCAGTCTTAGGGCAGTTGATGGACTTGGGGCTGGAGACAGGGAATGGGTGGGAGGGGGTAGAGAGCACCAGTAGGATCTGAAAGCAGATACTTATCTGGCAGAGGTGAAACCATCATCATGCAGGTGGACCTCCCAGGCTAGGGTAGAGTCAATCATCAGGGTAGCCAATGAGGTTCAACCGAGGCATCATCGCCTGATGCAATTCTTCAAAGCCACTTTGGCCTTTTGGCAAAGATGAAGCATCAGATTAAGCCCAGGATGGGGTGCAATGCCTCACCTTATCCGCTTGGGTCTTGCTTGTCCCTCTCGTGGGGACCACAAATTGAATTCAATTTGAATTTGTTTTTTTGGGTGGAATAATTTTATTAAATTTAAAACTATAAAGAAAAGTTAAAAAGTAAAAGGATGCTCCCTCTCAATTGGCCATTAATGCAGCTTCTTCTTGACACATGCATGCATAGAAAATCTTTGAATATATAGAGAAAATTAATTATCTAACATTTTAATTTTGTAAAAATGGATCATTTGGTGAAAAAAACCTCACCCAATAAGATAATATTTGTGGGGAATATATTTAGAGGTGAGCACTCTCAACCTTCAAACTGTAGGTTTGCTCTGTCTGACCACACCGCCCCCCCCCCCCCCCCCCCCCGCCCCATCCCCGACCACCACTATCAGGTTCAAAACTTAATTCAAGCTTTCCAAAGAGAACTATTATATAAGAAGGAATGCACATTCCAATCTACTTCAGCATATTGGAAGGGATTTCAGATAAGGACTGTAAGAATGCCTTGGAAATCTTTTGGCTACACTGAGATTCCCTAAGCCTTGGCTCTGGATTTGCGGGTAAGAAACATCAGGATGGCCGAAGAATCTAAAGCGCCAGACTTGAGCAGTATGTTTGGGCGGCACAGTGGTTAGCACTGCCGCCTCACAATGCCAGGGACCAGGTTCAATTCTGGCCTTGGGTGACTTTGTGGAGTTTGCACATTCTCCCTGTGTCTGCCTGGGTTTCCTCCAGGTGCTCCGGTTTCCTCCCTCAGTCCAAAGATGTGTGGGTTAGGTGGATTGGCCATGCTAAATTGCCCCTTAGTGTCAGGGGGTTTAGTAGGGTAAATATATAGGGTTACGGGAATAGGGCCTGGGTGGGATGGTGGTTGGTGCAGACTCGATCGGCGAATTGCCTCCTTCTGCACTGTAGGATTCTATGATTCTATGAATATGCATTGCAGATGAGGTAATTGGAAACTCTAGCAGCTGCAAACACCAGTATTCTTCACCAGAATGGAGGTGATTGGTAATTTCCCCCATCGAACATGTTTGTAAGTGATTGGGATTAATTTTACACAGAATTTCGACGTAATTATCTTTCACTCACAGAACGTTTCGATGGAATTAATTGATTTGTATTTTAACTGCCCTCCGCTTTTGCTGGATAAATCACCCTGCTACCCTTAGGAGACATTGCTGTAGTTTGTGACATGATTTCAATTCACTGTAGATCGTGGAGATCCTTTTTAAAAAGACTGTTTGCTGTTGTCCACTGTTTAAGTGGATGGCACTGCTGAGTAAATAGTTTTACTGTAAAGTAGGCAGTTTGCTCTAAGTCAAGCCTTAAGTGCCACCCTACGTCTAACTCATCAGTTGACACTGTGAAACTCAGTAGCTAACAGTGGTTTCAATAAACACTCAAGATGGTTTTATTGGACTTTTTACTGGCTTGTTTTGGAGACTCAAAGAACAAAGAACAGTACAGCACAGGAAACAGGCCCTTCGGCCCTCCAAGCCTGTGCCGCTCATTGGTCCAACTAGACCATTCGTTTGTATCCCTCCATTCCCAGAATGCTCATGTGACTATCCAGGTAAGTCTTAAACGATGTCAGCGTGCCTGCCTCCACCACTCTACATGGCAGCGCATTCCAGGCCCCCGCCACTCTGTAAAAAACGTCCCTCTGATATCTGAGTTATACCTCTCACCTTGAGCACGTGACCCCTCGTGATCGTCACCTCTGACCTGGGAAAAAGCTTCCCACTGTTCACCCTATCTATACCCTTCATAATTTTGTACACCTCTGTTAGGTCTCCCCTCATTCTCCGTCTTTCCAGGGAGAGCAAGCCCAGTTTACCCAATCCCTCCTCATAGCCAAGACCCTCCATACCAGGCAACATCCTGGTAAACCTTCTCTGCACTCTCTCTAAAGCCTCCACGTCCTTCTGGTAGTGCGGCGACCAGAACTGGACGCAGTACTCCAAATGTGGCCTAACCAGCGTTCTATACAGCTGCAACATCAGACTCCAGCTTTTATACTCTATACCTCGTCCTATAAAGGCAAGCATACCATATGCCTTCTTCACCACCTGTGCTGCCACCTTCAAGGATTTGTGGACTTGCACACCTAGGTCCCTCTGTGTTTCTATACTCTTGATGGCTCTGCCATTTATTGTATAACTCCCCCCAACATTAGTTCTTCCAAAATGCATCACTTCACATTTATCTGGATTAAATTCCATCTGCCATTTCTCCGCCCAATTTTCCAGCCTATCTATATCCTGCTGTATTGTCCGACAATGTTCATCGCTCCTAAGTATAAATGAATTTCCTTAGAGCTGCTCCTAGTCTGCAACCATAACGTCACCAGATGTGTAACAGAAACACCATTTACACATGTAAACAAAGTTACAGCACCATTTCTGTTGGACTTTTCTGTTGTAACATTTCCTATCTGTAATGCTGAAGTTCCACGCATTTGAGACACCTAGTTGACAAATAAGAAAACTTCAATGTGACAATAATTACAGCATTTTCTCCTCTGATTCCAGCTGCAGATGATACTCAGAAAGACCACCAGGATGTGAAGTCTTATGTCCACCACTTGCACATTATTGACAACCAACAGACCTTATTTCAGCTTTCTCACAGACTTGAGCCAAGAACTTAACCAAAGCTCCATCTGCCCATAAGATTACTGATGTTGAAAAATACTACGGGGAACTGTGGTCGCAGCAACTGTGGCAAAGTGACACAACTAATGTGCTATGTGAGGGGTCTCTCGTGAAATCATGGACATGGTTTACTTGAAAATTCAACCCAAGAGGTCATAAACAAGCTGGGTTACTTTCAGATGAGAAAGTAACAATGGGCTTGATCAGACCTTGCATGGTGTGCAGTCCAGAAGCTCTGTTGCATTATCCAGGAAACTTCAGCAGCAGCACTGGGCAGTCAACAAACTAAGAAACAAGCACTAGTATTTGCTTAAACTAAGCAGGACAGAATTCTATCAATTTCTGTCAGATTATGACAATTACTTTTAATGCACTTTTCTGTGCCAAACTGTCAAAGCAGAGATGTTTAGTTATTTTGTGATTGAATGACTGGGACCTTCCTCAGGCAGATGTGTGGTAGGGTGGGCTTTGCACCCATTGGACTAACCTGCCACTAACCCTGGCAAAATATCAGAAATGGACCTATTTCAATTTATTTTGGCCAGGTTGCGACATATTCTTGGGAGCTTGCCACTGGGGAGTGTAGGAAATGTTCGCTGCTACATGAGACTTATCACTGCACCAACTTAAAGAGGCAGTCAGTGTGAACATTAAAAGAAACAATGTCTTTGGTCTAATAAAGTGACAAAATCTGCCACTTAGAATTGTCACTTCATTCTACTTAAAAGATTGTTGGACATACCTTGAGTTGTTAAATTACTTGCACTGCTGTGTCTGTCTGAGTAATCCTGGGTGCCTATTGAATGCGTGGACTCCCAGCAATTAGTATTGTCAAAGTGATGAAAAGTGTGGAAAATTTTAAGGTTATCACATCTTATAAATGTTACATGCCAACTATTTTCCAGAACCAATGTTTCTAGAGGGTAGTGAAGCTGGAAAACCTAATACCCCTCCAACTGTGCTGGGATCAAGCAATACTAACCCATATCATAGAATCCCTACAGTACAGAAGGAGGCCATTCGGCCCATTGAGTCTGTACCAACCATAATCCCACCCAGGCCCTATTCCCGTAACTCCGCACATTTACCCTACTAATCCCCCTAACCCTAGGGTCAATTTAGCACGGCCAATCCACCTAACTCGCACATCTTTGGACAAATGGAGGAAACCGGAGTACCTGGAGGAAACCCATGCAGACACGGGGAGAATGTGCAAATTCCACACAGAAAGTGACCCAAGGCCAGAATTGAACCCAGGCCCCTGGCGTTGTGAGATGGCAGTGCTAACCACTGTGCCACCGTGCTGCCCTCTAACCTGCTCTAACACTACTGGCCAACCAGAAAAAAAAATACTCGTCTAATATTTTTGTGGTTTGTCAGATTTTTCTTGTTGAGAAGAGTTCAATGAAAACTGTGCTATGAATATGTGCCATTGTAAGCAGTTTAAAGCAGCTAACTTTAATAAGATTTTAGTTATTTTTATGACTGATGTCAGTAGAACTTCCTTTGATGTGGAAGGCCATTGTCAAAATAGTACCAAAAGTATTTGTGAAGTAAGATACATAAAACACATTTCGTAAAGTCTGTATATAGAATTAGTGGTCCTGAAATTCTGTACTTTCTCCTGGTCTCCTGCCAGACATAAAGTGGGGAGACCAGCTGAAGTCACAGGAAAACAGTATAGATGATTAAAGAGCCAACCATTTACATTTTTTGGGGGGAGGGCTCTACCTATCTCTTGTTGCAGGTACAGCAGGAGACCAGATTTCTGGTGGAATTAATCAGTCAGAACTTGCTGGAATAAGGAATCTCGCGTCATGCACTGTTAGCTGGATGTTTCCCCGTACCTCCATTTCAAAAATGTTTTGCGCCCTAACTAGTTGGAAGTGAGAGTTGATAAAGACATAGTGAGGACAACTATGTCTTCTGAGACCTGAGGGAACAATGGAACCAACAGTGTTTCTGT
This sequence comes from Mustelus asterias, assembly GCF_964213995.1. Taxonomy (NCBI): domain Eukaryota; kingdom Metazoa; phylum Chordata; class Chondrichthyes; order Carcharhiniformes; family Triakidae; genus Mustelus; species Mustelus asterias. The sequence goes on along the minus strand of NC_135802.1, from coordinate 94,610,578 downwards.
TTAATCAATGAGATTTAAGCAGTGAAGTATAAACAATGGGACAACTGAGAAGGAAGAGTGGATAACTTCAAATCAATTCAGTTACAGAAAGAGAATTAATAAAAGGGAATTTAAGATTGGATTAAGAGGAAGAGGAAAAAAAGAGAAAGGAAGGAAAATTTGACCTTTATAAAATCTCCAATAACAATTCACAACCTGAATGAATGAGAGTCCACACTAAATTATTCACTCTTGGCCAGAGTGGCTTGTTGTTAATCATTAACAATGATCACATTGTTAAAAGGATACATAAGGTCTTACTATCAACTTTAATGGACAATTAATCTGAAAACCCAGAACATTTTAAAGATAATGGGAAGCTAAGGACAAGATGTCATTTTGTGCAAAGCAAACAGCAGAGGGGCATAAAACAAGCAGCGACTTCTGGAGATTCACGTATCATGGCAAGTCACTTAATCTTTGAACTTGCTGATAAGTGTACACATCACGATACTGTGTGTCATTCTCACTGTTATATTTTCAGCAAATTCCAGCCCAGTGGGTTTAAGCACAGATACTCGGTGAATTTAACCTCTCCTGACTTTGAATAGACTCACAATATCACTCTGGCTTCTGCTAAAATTCACTCACTATCTAGATGCTCAGTGGCATAGGCACACTTGAAATGTATCCTTGTTACATATGCAGCGACTGCTGCAGCTTCAACACATCTACCAAGAAATGTTTATCCTTCGGCATTTTACTGTAGTTTGGCTGAATTTGTATAACAGTGTTAAAAACAAGGATTTTTTTTTTAAGGATCATTGTAAGAAGGAATGAGTGCATAGAGTCCCAAATGAGAAAGGAGTCTGGGGCCTGAACAGGGAATAAATGTATTTTGTGTCTATCACCACCCCGACTCCCCACCCACTCCATGATTGAGACAGGCATTTACACTGTTGTATCTCAACCAGCAGTTGGTGATATTGCATGCTGTGAATATTTCAGGGAAAAGTGTTGCTTGTTTGATCTCGTAAAGCAGGAATTCTCAACCATTTTTGCTTTTCAGTCCCCCTCATATATAAAAATTCCACGACCCCCCTAAAGCACAACACAAGTAGTTTTTATGTATAAAAATTAGTTACACAAATAAGCATATGTATTTTTTGTTTTTCTTAATGGCCAACGTTCATCCTGGTTTGGTACATTGTTTTCATTGATGTCATTGCTGCAAATCCAGCTTTGCATATATAGATTGTCCTAAATGGGACTAACAATTTCTCCTCTGCAGAAGAAACAGTGTTATATTCATTAGGGCATTCACACCCAGAGGCCTCACTCTCTCCAATACCCAGAGCCCTCACTCTCTCCAATACCCAGAGCCCTCACTCTCTCCAATACCCAGATAGAGCCCTCGCTGCCTCTGATGCCCAGACAGAGCCCCCGCAGTCTTTGCAAACAAAATGCTTGTTCAGGAGAGAGAGGCATGAAAGGTCAGGTGGGTCACATGCCTATTATGGTGTGACAAGGATGGCTGTTTATCAGTGGTTGGTAAGAACTAGACCAAGCCAGGGGGCTGGATTGCTGGTACTGGGGGAAGCCATGAGGTACCATTGGTGAACCTCTTAAAATCTTGTCATGAACCCCTAGTGGGCCATCTGCCTCTGGTTGAGAACCCTTGTTGTCAAGTGCTTATACATTGAAATTCAGGTGGTGGGAGTGTGATGTTTGAGTGGTCTATCAGAGAGGGGCTCCCCAGTTTTTGGTTCACCAGTTGGTTAATGATTTCCAATGGGTCAATAGGTTGAAGGCCTATTTGATAGCACTGATGCTATCGGCAAGTGCAGTGTAACTTTCTTCATTTGATCATGTGCTAATTGTACCAAAACAACTATGGAGATGTCAGGATAATACATTACCAATATACACATTCCATTAAAAAGACAGCATGAGACCTTATTGTCTTGGATCTTCATCCTTCGTCAGGGCCACTTCCAGAGCCCAACCACAATCGTTTCTGAGGTGTGCCCACTTGTGCATTCTTCCCCAAGGAGGCCTCTTTATTGGCTGCCCCCGGGTACCTTGGCCAGCTAAGGGTGGCTGACAGACTGTGCAGGTGAAAAGCTGACATGGAGCACCAAAGACTGGGTGCAGCTGGCAACCCCACAGGGAGAGGTGAACCCTGCCCCTGGAGGTGGGGGATTAGAGGATCAAGAGGGCATCACAAGATGGGGGTGCCCTCCGAAGACTGGAAAAAAAGATCAAAGTAAACTGCAGTCCCGGCTGCCAGGATGGGTAGATGCTCCATTGGATGGCCTGTAGATGTAGCTGTGGCCCTTTGGAGTCTGCTGCTCTGGAGGCTGAAGTGAGTGAATTAGACTAAGCCCCACTGGCCTGCCAGCCTGCCACGGGGAGGCGTTCTCCCGCCATCTGCTGGGCTTCAGCCTCAGTCAGGGGCAGGGTTGGGGTGTAATGGTGGGAGGGGCATCTGCTGCCAGTGAGATCCCGGAGGAAATTTATCCCTATGTGCGTTGGTGATTATCTACTCTCTGCTGTTGGTAGCTGTTGCCATTCTTACACCACCACTGGCAAAGTGGCTCCAACATTTCCTGTCCAAAGCTGCCTCCGCACAGATGAAAAGATTTTGCACTATCACTAAATCAGGGTTTATGTTCGGACAGATTCAATTCAAGGAACAGCCTGTGTTTAAATGATAACAGTGGGAAAATTCACACTGCACCAAATGTGGCATTGGCTGTAGCATGATGCAGTGTGATTGTTGAACAATCGAGTGACGCATTGTGGATTAAACCTAAAGATCTTTTTCATAATGATGTAGCAATGGCGAATGGCATTATTCACATTAACGTCAGTGAAAATCTTACCTCAACCCAATGCTGGAAATGTTCTTTCCTAATCTAATGTCATCACATTCTCGGATCTCAGTGACTTCTCTCTCTGTTATTTGTGGGCAGTGTTACGATAATAAAGTAATTACTATTAAAATGTTCAGAAATGTTTCAGTTTGCTTGTTTCATAATAAATTATGATTAATATTGATTCTCATACAATTAACTGTCGCATTAATAACCTGATAATCTCAGGGGTGAACATTAGTTTTGTTTCCACAATGGGACAAAGTGGTGCAGTAGTTTATCACTCTGTCCTTTATCTCAGGCCTCTGGTTAGGCTGCAGCCTGGAAAAGGTGAAAGTCTTCTGTGCCTGCCTGCAGGTTATGAAATACTTTGGGCAGTGAATTTTAGGCCACAGCATATACCTGGCTTGGCTGCATAATCCTTATTACTTTTGCTTAACAAAAACATGTCAATAAAAAGAATGACTTACAATTATATAACAGACGACGGGTGCGTCCATAAGTTAGGGTGCCATGCCATTGGCAACATAACCACTGCGTGTCCATCTACCCCCGCCCTACCACAATTATACGGGGGATGGATCTGGGGCAGGGGTGCCAACCACTTGCCTAACTGAGGATCTTAATTAGTGCCCAATTACAGCCCTCCTTCCGCCACTGCTTCAATAAAATGGGCCATGGCCCAATGTTTAACCCGGCAGGCTTTACCCAGTGGGCTGCTGGTCAGTGAAAGTGAGGTAGGCGGGATTCCTGTTTCCCAGGTCCGCTCTGCCAAACAGGGGGGGGGAGGGGGGTAGGGGGGAGGGGGAGGGGGAGGGGTGGGAGGGGAGGGGGGAGGGAGGGAGGGGAGGGGGAGGAGGGGGGAGGAGGGGGGAGGGGGGGAGGGGGAGGAGGAGGGGGGGAGGAGGAGGGGGGAGGGGGGAGAGGGGAGGGGGGGAGGGGGAGGGGAGGGGAGGGGGAGGGGAGGGGGAGGGGAGGGGAGGGGAGGGGAGGGGGAGGGGGAGGCCAGCGATGTCCGGGTCAGTGGGGGATGGGGATGGGGAGGCCAGCGATGTCTGTGGGGAGTGAGCGGCCAGCAATGTCAATGCTGGGAGGATTTATTTAGCGATCTCCCAGAGATCGGCACATATATGGTTGATTTCAGCCTCTTTTGTGGGAATAGGCCCATCCACTACCTTTCAGCATGATTCATGTTGAGGCACTCTATAGAGCACAGAGTGTGGGAGATTCATTTTGAAAATTTGCTGAAAAAAGCAGCGGGATTTACTCAGGTTTTTACGCGAATTTGACACTTAGAATTTTTTGGGAGAATCCCGGCCAAGGATACCAAATCTGGGCAATGAATGTACAGACTACATCCGCGTTATTTACTCAACAAAAAAAAACACGTGAAGCTTCAAGATAGGCCCCAGTCACCTTATTAAAAGGGTCAAGTTCCGTGATTGCAGACAAGTGACCCGGCTCGGGTCACTGTCTGTGTGGAGTTTGCACATTCTCCCCGAGTCTGCATGGGTTTCCTCCGGGCGCTCCGGTTTCCTCCCATGTTCCAAAGATGTGTGGGTTAGGTGGGTTGGCCATGCTAAATTGCCCCTTAGTGTCAGAGGGGGCTAGCTAGGGAGCTAGGATAAATGCATTGGGTTGTGGGGATAGGGCCTGGGCGGGATTGTGGTCAGTGCAGACTTGATGGGCCGAATGACCTCCTTCTGCACTGTAGGAGTCAATGAAATTTTGAACAAGCTCAGTTGTGAAGCGATTGGAATATTCTGGAGATTTCGTGGGGAGTTCCAGCATTTTCCAGAGAATATTGTCACATCTTTATGGTAGTAAGAACAGGAGGGGATAATTGCAGATCAGTCGGTGACCTGTTCATACAAAAGTCTGGAACAGGTATGGGGCTGCGATTGCACGGTGCTGTGTCTGCAGTATGACAGGGAGATGGAGCAGAGGCTAAGGAGAGGGCAAGCTCTGAGTTATTTGCACTGCCAAATTGAAAAAGGATTCTCCATGATCCCTGATGGTGACAGGAAGCTGCATTGCAGGCCAGCCAATGTGCCCAGCAACAGAGTATGCATGGCCATCAATACACTCCAGTACGCTGCCCATTGAGTCCTCTGCAGTAGTATCCATCTGCCACCCTCCAGTCAGCTTGGCCTGGCTATCGCCCGCTCATGCTCAGATGACTCGCCACATGCTGATTCCACCTCTTCACTAATCTCCAAGCTGAGTGTAATGCCAGTGTCTAAGCTGATGAGTGCCAGTATCATATCAGGTCGTTGGTGGCTGTCCCTCGATTCAAAAATGTGATCAACTCAGGCTCGTAGATTTCTACCATGGGTCATGTGACTGAACAGAATAATTCTCAACCCACAAATCTTTCGGCATGTGGTGCAGGATATCCCATGGGGTAGCAGTGGGATCCAGAGTGCAGGATTTGCTTCCTTTTCTTTCCTTCTCTGCTGCTGCTCTGACTCGTCATGAAGGTGTCAAGACTCAAAGCATGATACAGTTTAATTGACAACTTGTCATCATTTTGAACAATTTGTAGCAAGCTCCTCCCAGTTATTGAGGTCAAGGCTGCCACACTCCAAGGAGAACTTTAGATTATCCTCTGAAACATGGACCACTTGAGAAAACAGGGCCGGGGGGTGGGGGAGGGGGGAGATGCTGCCTGGCTACCCAGACACATGTGCAATCCATCATGTAGTGTAAAGAGTTAACGCGATGGGATATGCTAATGCAGATGATGATGCACCACTAACATCAGTCATTCATGTGTTAGACTTGAGGGAGAGAAATTGGAACCCATGCCTAGGAGCAACATTCCTACTCTGTAAAATGTTTAGAATTGGTACGAATAAACAAGTGATAAACAGATACTGGAGTTTGCCTACAGTCTGTCCCAAGCCTAAAATCTAAGACAGAAGGACCACCTCAGAACACATCACAGATGATTTTGCAGGAGTTTTGCCTGAATATTTGTGGAGCTGGCTTCAAAAAGTCATATCAGGTGATGGGGCCACTTGATCAGTGCTGAGCTGTTGCTCTCTTTCCTCCTCCTGGCGTTGTTGTGAAGCAGGTGGCAGTTCTTGGGTGACTGAAAGCAGAAAATCAGGAAGGGGGTTGTCAGTGTGAGGAAAGGGGGATTTGGGTGGGAAGCAGGAAGTCCAAGGTCACACCATCAGCAGCTTACTCATTGTGCCCCACAGCAGGATAAGGATAAGCTAATAGTTGAGAAGGGGCATACTGCAGGAACATAATATTATTCTGAATGTTCTCAGTGACATTAGATGCCACAGACCCCATCACAGCCAACCCCATTATACAGAGAACCATGTCCTGCGAAAAATGAGGGAGAATGTCTGGTGATGTGCCTGCCATAGTTGAACAGTTGGAGGTATGTGGAGGCAGTACGAGGTGGTTGTGAGGTTGGCATCATTGGATTGTCTGTGGGGGTGAGGTGGAACATCTGGATGTTGGGTGTTAGCCCTGAGCTCCAGGCTGCTGCTGCTCAGTGAGTGATGAGAGTGTGTTGCAGTAAGCAGCATAAGAGGTTGGTGTTGCGGATAGGAGGTGTCATGCAAGGATCCATTCACCACCCACATGAGATTATTAGACTTCTTGTGACACTGCTACCAAATCCTCAGAGCCTGCCTCTGTAATTCGACCTTCCTGATCACCTCATCCCAATCCCTTCAAAACGTGGTCCTTTAGGGCCTCCAGGTCCCTGTCCTGGTTCCCCCATGCCGACACTATGTAAGAAAACCCACTAACGCCTCTACTTTCTCAGAAGACTAAGGAAATTTGGCATGTCAGCTACGACTCTCATCAATTTTTACAGATGCACCATAGAAAGCATTCTTTCTGGTTGTACCATAGCTGGGTATGGTTCCTGCTCTGCCCAAGACTGCAAAGAACTACAAAGGGTTGTCAATGTAGCCCAGTCCATCGCGCAATCCAGCCTCCCATCCATTGACTCAGTATACACTTCCCGCTGCCTCGGCAAAGCAGCCAGCATAATTAAGGACCCCACGCACCTTGGACATTCTCTCTTCCACCTTCTTCCATCAGGGAAAAGATACAAAAGTCTGAGGTCACATTCCAGCCAACTCAAGAACAGCTTCTTCCCTGCTGCCATCAGACTTTTGAATGGACCTACCTTGCATTAAGTTGATCTTTCTCTACACTCTAGCTATGACTGTAACACTACATTCTGCACTCTCTCCTTTCCTTCTCTATGAACAGTACGCTTTATCGGGATAGTGTGCAAGAAACAATACTTTTCACTGTATACAAATACATGTGACAATAATAAATCAAGTCAAATTAAATCAAGTCAAAATCCTTTGTATTTCTCCTTCAGCCCATTTGTACTACTGATAATTCCAGTACCAAGTCCATTATTATGGAACCCTTTGGGCTCATGTTCATTTTGCAATCATTTACATTGCAGCAATATTTCTGTGCAACGTCCTCCAGGATACAGACGCTCTTTAAGGAGAGAAGGCTGGCTATTCCATGTGCTCTGCAGGCAGTGCACTGCCGGCACAGGCAGCATTCAGGAGTGTGCAAACTGCTCAGGCCAACACTGTGTTGTCCATATCAACGTGAATGGCTGTGAGCAGCTCACCAAATGTAATCCGGGTGCCTAAAACAGCAGGGCTAACCAATTTCTCCCCCATACTTCAATTTGCAAAAAGAATGGTAGCCAACATTCGCATTAAATGGTTAGTCCCTCCTGTCGCACCTCAGAATGCCGACCCACCTAATCTGCTAAGCGTCTGTCCACAGAATAAAACACCCCTGGCTAAATCAAACTTGTCCAATGTTTTACATAATGTACATTTGTTATATTGAAGTGTAGTGCCATCTAGTGCTTAACTTAGCATTAACAGTGTTTAATTTCAAAAAGCACCACACCATCCAGTGGAGCAAATGCACAAATTCAGTTCCTGTGTAGTTAGGATTAGCTGAATATACACGAACTGTTATCATGGGAGGTTCACAGAACGCAAAATCACTGCCTCTTTGAATTTTCTTTTCTTGGGCAGATTGAAGTTTTCACTTCAGGCCTATTAGTCAACTATAGGCCCTATTTTTCAAGCAACTAACACAAAGTTATTATTAATATCTGCAGGACTTAGTGAAGGTGAGCGGAGACAGTGTACCTACTCTTGGGAAGAAGGATATGCTCAATTTTTGGCAGCGTAGCACAATGGTGTGCGGAAAAAGATCACTTCTGATTTTTGGAGGTAGAGCTTTGAATAAGAATTATAATTAGTCTTTGCAATCCACAGGACACTATCCCAGTGGTTATGTTGGAACTGCAGTCTGAAAGTCTCACCAGTGCCCCCTAGTGTGGAACCTAGCAGGGTCAGCAGGCACTCACTGACGGGGGAAATGCTGCTCTGTGCAGAGAGGCAGAGTTTATGAGAGAAATCTTCCAGTGATTGTTCATTTTTTTTAGGATTCAGGACCATATCCGGGTCCCCATCCTGCACATGTCTGCAGTGCCCCCTCCAGACTGATCTTCCGAGAGGTGGTCTTCTAATTGACTACCTCCGTGCCACCATCCAAATAAGGTTGGCAGGCGGGCTCCTGAGACCCAATTGGAAGGGCTGCAGGCTCTGGGAGGCCGACAGCCTCACCGGGAGATCTGGGCACTCCGCACCAGGCAGAATGGAGAGTGTGAGGGTGCTTCAACGTGAAGGCAGCCTCAGAAGTGTGAATGATATTTCAAAAATAAGGAGGGATAAAGCCAGTAAGCCCCTGGGATTAGAGAGGAAACTCTTCTGAAGGCTTTGTTTAAGCCAAGATTGCGGCCTTTCCCCATCATTGGGACATGGTGCCCTAATCACCACCCAGCCAACTGCCAGGAGGTCGTGTCCACAGAGCTGCTGGACACGGCACTCAGCCAGAGTGCACTCCGATATCAGGAAAGTGTCAGCAGAATCCTCGCTGTCCCAGTTATTAAACCCTTGATTGATTACTGAGTGGGTAGCTGCTGGTACCATTCATCCACCTCCGGCAAGATCACCCAGAGGCAGGAACACATGGGCCCACCAGCCCATGCCCTGCTTAGTTTCTGGTCCAGCCTTTAAACACACTGCTGCAGGACATGGAAGATGCCACCCAGGTCAATGAGCTCTCATTAGAACTGGAAAAAGGGTCAAGAAGCAACAGCTTTTATCCAAGTGCAGAAGCAGAAAAGGGTGGGGAGAACAAAATGGAAGGCTTGTGGCGGGGAGGTGGCAGCCAAGATTAAATGACAAAAATGATGATGGTGCAAAGCAAATAGAGACAGCAATGGTTCAGGTAAGGGAACAGAAGATGGGTCCAGAGCAGGTGTAAGTGGTAAAAAGCAGAATCATCAACATCTGCCATTCAATAACCAAAGGAATAGAAATGGGGGCAAGGGTTCTGATCAGAAATTGTTGAACTCAGTTTTGAGTTTTGAAGATTACTTTGAACTTCACTGGAACAGTGTCGGAGTTCCAGGATAGATAGATCAGGGTGGGAGTGAGGCAAAAAATTAGAATGACTGGATACAGGTAGCTGTGGACCGTATCTGTGGACTGAATTTTGGTGTTCAACAAAGCAATCACCAAATCCGTTTCCATTTTGCAAATACAATGCACCAAGTTGGAAAAGTACAAGATAATGACAATTTTACCTAGAATAATTGTTTTGAGCCTTAGGCCAAGGGAAGGCCTCTGACAATCCAGCAAACAGAAAATATGGCCCAATGCATTTGATTATTGAATTTGCTGTAATGAACACCAAACAAAACAATTTAATGCAATAAACTAATTCAAGCTTAAAAAGCGACATATGTTCAATTTATTTAGAGGTTGAGTAAATCTGAGGATACATTTTTATATGATATCCTTGAACATTTCACCCAAGACATTGCCGTAGGAGGTTTTCTTAGGCCCAACTGTCTTCATCAATTATCTCCCCAGCATCAGAAGTCAGGATGTTCGCTGCTGATTGCACAATGTTCAGTAGCATTCACAACTCCTCAGATATGAAGCAGTATGGTTCCAAATGCAGCAAGACAAGGACAACATTCAGGCTTAGGCTGAAAAGTGAGAAGTGACAAGCAACAGTTGTGCTACACAAGTGCCAGGCAGTGACCATTTTCAATAAGAGAGAATCCAACCATCTTTCCTTGACATTTAAGGCTGAATTTCCCACCATCAACATTTTGGGGATTGCTATTGACCAAAAATGTTACTGGACTAGCCATATAAATACTACAGCTACAAGATAAGGTGAGAGGCTGGAGATTCTGTGGCAGGTTACTCAAACCTGACACTCCAAAAGCCTGTCCACCATCTACAAGGCACAAGTCAGGAGTGTGATGGAGTACTCTCCACTTGTGATTACAACAGCCAGTTTTTAATTTGAGTCGCAGCATTAGGTTTTCGTTTTATAATCAATGTATTTCCCACTTAGCAAAAACTGAAGGATCCAGAAAAATAAGATAAACATGATCAAATCTAAACAATTCTGTTCTCCCATTGGCTGAACCTTACAGTATTAGAACAATCCAGATTGGTCCCCAGTCACCTTTGATAGGGTGAGGCTGCTTACTACTAATGGTCTCTGCATCTGGGCGATAGTAAGGGGAAGATTAAATCATTCCTGCCGCATCATGTTAAGCCATGTTACAAATTTCTCTTTTCCCTCAGATAACCTACAGAAAATCAACTGGATATTCAATCCAAGCCGATGTTTCCAAACCCCTCCATATAACTCCATCAGCATATTTCTTTCTCTTTCTTGTGCTTATCCAAGTCCCTCTTAAATGCACCGTCGTATAGGACAGATATCAGGTTGATAATTAAAGGTTGAATATAGAAGTTTAAGAGGAGAAATTCTAAAAAATCAAAGTGACAAAGGGTGAGTATGAGAAGAGCCCGGCAGCTAACATAGAAAGGAATCTCAAAAGTATTCTGCAGACATATACATAGTAAAAGGCTAGTAATTGGAGGGCTGAGGCCAATTAGGGACAAAGATCAAGATCTATGCATGAGGCAGAGGGCATGACTAAGGTATTAAATTAATACTTTGAATCTGTGTTTGCTAAGGAAGAAAATGGTACCAAAGTTATAGTGAAAGGGGAAGTATTTTAAGACAGTGGATCAGCTAAAAGCACCAGGACAAATGAATTGCAGAATACTGAGGGAAGCAAGAGTGGAAATTGAAGTGGCACAGGTATAAGGCCAGAGACCTGGAGAATGGCAAATGTTACATCCTTGTTCAAACTGGTGCAAGGGTAAGTCCAGCAACAAGCCAGTCAGCATAAATTCAGTGGTGGAATTTTTTTTAGAAATGATAATCTGGGACAAAATTATGGTCATCTGGACATAAATAGATTAATTAAGAAAAACTAGCATGGATTGGTCAAGGGAAAATTATGTTTAAGTAATTTGATTGAGTTTTTTGATGAGGCAACAGGGAGGGTTAAGGAGGATATTGCAGCTGATGTGGTGTAAATGGACTTCCACAAGGCCGATGTTGAAGTGCCACATTGTAGGCGTGTTAGCAGGGTTCAAGTGGCAGCATGGGCATGAAGTTGGCTGAATGACAGGAAACAAAGTGGTGGTGAATGATTGTTTCTCAGACTGGAGTAGGTTGTAAAGAAGTGGTGTTCCCCAGGGGCAATATTATAACAACAGCTTTTCTCGATCTTTATTCACAACCAAAACTTTGGTGCACAGGGAACAATTTCAAAATCTGTGGGTGACTCAAAACTTGGAAGTATTGTGAACTGGGAGGAGGATGGTCACTGACTTCAAGAGGACATCGTGGACAGGCTGGTGGAGAGGGCAGACACAGGGCAGACCAAATTTAATGCAGAGTAGTCTGAAGTGAAACATTTTGGTAGAAAAAGTCACCTTGCTCTCAAAACAATTCCAAAATACAATAAGCAAATCAAACTAATTATTACCAATTTCTATATAGTGGTACCAGAGAATTTTCTTCTTATGAAATGTATTAGTGGACATTGTTCTGATACAAGGATACAGACTTATTTTTTACAAAAAAGTCAATGAAATATTAACCTCATCAATATGCAGATATTCAGGAACTAATATATGTATTCTGCAATGTGGTGGCGAGTGTCAGCATCTTTTGTGTTCAGATCCTGTATTTCATAAGGTGTAAATGACACTATCTGGTGTTATTGTTATTGCAAAGTAGGCCTACAAAAAAGATGGAAGTGTTATAGAGCGAGCAACAACAGCGGAAGAATGGCAGGAGGGAGTTCTGCCCTTTGAGAGAACTAGGTTTGACCCTGTCCCAGATCCTGGGGATGAAGTCATTTGAATATTCAAAGTATGTGCCCAGGCTTGTAAGTAGCACAACTGAGGCACGTACCTTCCTGAGCAGGTGGAACTCAAAGCAGCACCCAAACCCAGACCAACTGAAGACATTTGACCCTAAATTTGTCTTGATTCCTCTCAGGGTTTCCTCTCAATCCGCAATTTCTTGAAGATGATTGATTCCTCGGCTCCCTTGTCAGAATCATGTCTGAGTTCTGTTCTCCAGGTTCTCAGAATATCTCCTCTTGTATTTTAGTAAGGCGTTTGATAAGGTCCCCCATGGTCGGCTTATGATGAAAGTAAGGAGGTGTGGGATAGAGGGAAAGTTGGCCGATTGGATAGGTAACTGGCTATCTGATCGAAGACAGAGGGTGGTGGTGGATGGAAAATTTTCGGACTGGAGGCAGGTTGCTAGTGGAGTGCCGCAGGGATTGGTGCTTGGTCCTCTGCTCTTTGTGATTTTTATTAATGACTTAGAGGAGGGGGCTGAAGGGTGGATCAGTAAATTTGCTGATGACACCAAGATTGGTGGAGTAGTGGATGAGGTGGAGGAGTGTTGTAGGCTGCAAAGAGACATAGATAGGATGCAAAGCTGGGCTGAAAAATGGCAAATGGAGTTTAACCCTGATAAATGTGAGGTGATTCATTTTGGTCGGACTAATTTAAATGTGGATTACAGGGTCAAAGGTAGGGTTCTGAAGACTGTGGAGGAACAGAGAGATCTTGGGGTCCATATCCACAGATCTCTAAAGGTTGCCACTCAAGTGGATAGAGCTGTGAAGAAGGCATATAGTGTGTTAGCTTTTATTAACGGGGGTTGGAGTTTAAGAGCCGTGGGGTTATGCTGCAACTGTACAGGACCTTGGTGAGACCGCATTTGGAATATTGCGTGCAGTTCTGGTCACCTCACTATAAGAAGGATGTGGAAGCGCTGGAGAGAGTGCAGAGGAGATTTACCAGGATGCTGCCTGGTTTGGAGTGTCGGTCTTATGAGGAAAGGTTGAGGGAGCTGGGGCTGTTCTCTCTGGAGCGGAGGAGATTGAGGGGAGACTTAATAGAGGTTTATAAAATGATGAAGGGGATAGATCGAGTGAACGTTCAAAGACTATTTCCTCGGGTGGATGGAGCTATTACAAGGGGGCATAACTATAGGGTTCATGGTGGGAGATATAGGAAGGATATCAGAGGTAGGTTCTTCACGCAGAGAGTGGTTGGGGTGTGGAATGGACTGCCTGCAGTGATAGTGGAGTCAGACACTTTAGGAACATTTAAGCGGTTATTGGATAGGCACATGGAGCACACCAGGATGGTAGGGAGTGGGATAGCTTGATCTTGGTTTCAGATGAAGGTCGGCACAACATCGTGGGCCGAAGGGCCTGTTCTGTGCTGTACTGTTCTATGTTCTATGTATCTTTAACAAGTCACTCAGTTCAAGGGCAAGTCGGGATGGACAATAAATGCTGGTCCAGCCAGAGATGTCCACATCCCATGAAAGAATTAATAGAAAGTCCTATCTGTGCATTGAGTCTGATTGTACAAATTCATGTGGCTGTTTGCCTGTATACTGTTTCAGAAATTGTTATGTTCAATGTTCAAATGCCCACTAATACAGAGTTTTGTGCACCCCTTTCATTTGCACATGTGATGGCAGTGTTATATTTCCAGCACAAGTCCAAAGTAGCTTTTGCCTCCTTGGTGTAGCAGCATTGCTGTTCACATCGGGGTGAAGGAACTTCTGCTCTTAATGTTTAATTTCTCTTATGTACAATGCAAGCTATAGTTGGAAAGTATAATGGTCTACTTTTTAACATCCACTATATCGACACTTTGTTCTGACATAGCAGCCCCAATATTTATAAGGGGAGAGGGTACAAGGGAGGCTCAAAATGGTTGAAGAGCCCAGCAAGGTTGGGGATTCAGATGCCCTGCCAAGTTTAACAGCAGGATCTCATGATCACTTCCTGGATCCGTTTCGTACAAGGCTGTCGGCTCGGTTGCCAGGCTGGCCAGTGGCTGGGAGAAAAAAATCTACAATAGGAAATCAGAGCCAAGGAAAGTTGGGGATGGTCCCCAGCTGTTGGGATTATAGAAGGTCAAACTTTCTGGCAGGTGAGAGGAAGAGGGGACATCAGGGTGAGGGGAAGTTAGTGTTTTGGCTAGGATGAGTCAAAGGCGTCACTGAGGGATCTGTGGCGAGCAGTCCTGCTCCTTCTAGCCCACGAGAAGTGCTGAAAAAGGCACTTACCTTCTCAAGCCCGCAGTTACACCTTTCACTGCAGGGTTTCTCAAGCCCTGAGAATCTATGCAGCAAGTGTTAACTTTAAATCAGACTCCCAGTTGAACTGTGGGTGTTGGATTTAAATATGTATCCAGCTTCTCCAGCACTTGAATGTTATGAAACTTGCCAACATAAAACAACAATGGATGTTTGCGTAGCAGGTTAGAATTTCATACATTTGACAATTTAACTATACTTCCCACACACGCCACCTGGCTCTCTCCCACCTGCTGTTAGAGTGTTAATGTTGAGACCAATATCACAATTTTTTTTAAATGCCCCTGTTCATTTTTAAAATTTGAATTTGCTCTGTTGAGTTATTGTACATTGCCTTTATAAACAATATTTTCATACATATATATATATTCTCATCATCTTTCATACCATTTGAACACAAACATTTTCCAGCTCCCACTAAATGTGCACATAACAAATCTCTGCTTAACTGCAATTTTAGTCACTGCGTCAAATGACTGTTTTATTTTCGAGCAATTTAATCGTGAATATTTATTGAGGAAAACCATGTACCTGATTTGTGAAGGAAATCTATGATTTCCCCTTCATTCTGATATCCATATTTCTGGCTGTCCAAATGAAAGAGAATGGAGGAATCCGTTTCTAAAAGAGTCAAGACTAACAAAGGGAAAATAATTCCAGTCTCTGACATAAAATTACTTGGCAAAATATTATAACCAAACATAACCAATTTACAAATGAAAAAAACTACCAATTGCATTGAGAAAGAAAACATCAATTGCATTTTGAACCATAATGAGGAGTTGGTGGCCAAGTGGTAATGTCACTGGGTGAGTAATCCAAAGGCCCAGGGTAATGCTCAGGGAATACGGGTTCACATAGCCGATGGTGGAATTTAAATTCACTTAATAAACTTGGATTAAAGGCTAGTTTAATGATGACTACAAAACCACTGCTGGTTATCATAAAAGCCTATCTGGTTCACTAATGCCCTTGAGGGAAGGAAATGTCCGGTCCTAGGTGTGACTCCTGACCCATAGTTTTTGAATCTTAAATGCCCTTTGAAATACCTAGGAGGCAACTGAGTTGTATCAAACTGCTAGAAAGTCTAAAAGGAATAAATCCAGACGGACCATGCAGCATCGACCCAGGCACCAGAAATGACAAATGCACACCCAGCCCTGTTGACCCTGCAAAGTCCTCCTTACTAAAATCTGGGGTCTAGTGACAATATTTGGAGACCAAAAACTGAACTGGATCAGCCATATAAATATTGTGGCTGCAAGAGCAGGTCAGAGGCTGGGAACTCTGCAGGGAGTTACATCAACATCCTGACTCCCCAGAGCCTGTCCACCAACTAGAAAGTACAAGTCAGGAGTGTGATGGAATACTCTCCACTTGAATGAATGTAGTTCCATTGATGGTCAAGAAGTTTGACACCATCTAGGACAAAGCAGACCGCTTGATTGGCACTCCATCCACCATCTTCTGCATTCACTCCTTTAACCACCTACACGTGGTGCACATGGTTGCCACTACCTACAAGATGCACTGCAGCAGCTCACAATGTTCCTTCAACATCACCTTTTAAACCTGCAACGTCTACCACCTAAAATGATGGAAACACCACAACCTACAAGTTCCCCTCCAAGCCATTCACCATCCTGACTTTGAATATCAAAATTCCTTCACTGTCACTAGGTCAAAATCCTGGAGCTCCTTGACAGGTGTACCTACACCATATGGACTGCAGCAGTTTAATATGACAGCTTACGACCATCTTCTCAAAGATAATTAGCAATGGTATCTCCACTGCTTGCTAAAGTTTAGGTCTGAGATG
The DNA here is from genome assembly GCF_964213995.1 of Mustelus asterias. Classification (NCBI taxonomy): domain Eukaryota; kingdom Metazoa; phylum Chordata; class Chondrichthyes; order Carcharhiniformes; family Triakidae; genus Mustelus; species Mustelus asterias. The sequence goes on along the minus strand of NC_135802.1, from coordinate 94,594,300 downwards.
TTCAAGTCAGGCAACCCTGACCTATACAAGAAATCTAGATATGATCCACGGAAATCCATCAGAGATGCCAAAAGACATAAACGGACCAAGCTGGAGTCCCAGGCTAGCCACACAGACTCCCACCAACAATGGCGAGGTCTGCAAGGCATAACAGGCTATAGGATGAAGGCCTGTAAAATCGCCGGCACCAATGCACCCCTCCCTGATGAACTCAACGCATTCTATGCCCATTTCAAGCAAGAGGTGAATGAGAGCACGCCCTCCACCCTGGAAGCCTCGGACAAACCTATATCCAAGGTCACCATCGTAGACATCAGAGCAGCTTTCTCGAAAGTCAACCCACAGAAAGCGACTGGCCCGGATGGGGTACCTGGATGAGCACTCAGATCCTGCGCGGACCAGCTGGCGGGGGTATTCACAGACATCTTCAACCTCTCTTTACACCAATCTGAGGTCCCTACCTGCTTCAAGAAGACGACCATCATCCCAGTACCAAAGAAAAGCCATGCAGCGTGCCTTAATGACTATCATCTGGTGGCTCTGACATCCATCGTTATGAAGTGCTTCAAAAGGTTATTAATGGCATGGATCAATTCTGGCCTCCCAGATTGCCTGGATCCACTACAGTTTACTTACCACCGCAACAGGTCCACAGCAGACGCCATTTCCCTGGCCTTACACTCAGCCCTGGAACCCCTAGACAACAAAGACACCTGTGTCAGACTCCTATTTATTGACTATAGCTCAGCCTTCAACACCATTATTCCTACGAAACTGATCTCCAAACTCCATGGCCAGGGGCTCGGCTCCTCTCTCTGCGACTGGATCCTAGACTTCCTAACCCACAGACCGCAATCAGTAAGGATAGGCAACAACAGCTCCTCCATGATAATCCTCAACACCGGTGCCCCACAAGCCTGTGTTCTCAGCCCCCGACTATATTCCTTATACATCTATGGTAGTGTAGTCAAATTCCCCTCCAACTCGATTTTCAAGTTTGCTGATGACGCCACTGTAGCGGGTCGGATCTCAAACAATGAGACGGATGACAGGAAAGAGATAGAGAATCTGGTGAACTGGTGCGACAACAATAATCTCTCTCTCAATGTCAACAAAACAAAAAGAGACAGTCATCGGCTTCAGGAAGCGTAGTGGAGGACATGCCCCTGTCTACATCAATGGGGATGAAGTGGCAATGATCGAGAGCTTCAGGTTTCTAGATGTCCAGATCACCAACAACCTGTCCTGGTGCCCCCATGCCAACACTATAGTTAAGAAAGCCTACCAACACCTCGACTTTCTCAGGAGGCTAAGGAAATTTGGCATGTCCACTATGACTCTCACTAACTTTTACAGGTGCACCATAGAAAGCATTCTTTCTGGTTGTATCACAGCTTGGTATGGCTCCTGCTCTGTCCAAGACTGCAAGAAACTACAAAGGGTTGTGAACGAAGCCCAGTCCATCACACAAACCAGCTTCCCATCCATTGACTCTGTCTACACATCCAGTATGTAGTATAAAGGGTTAACAGATGGGATGTGCGAATGTATGGTGTAAATGATGATGTACCACTGACATCAGTCAGTCATGTGTTAGTGGAAGAGAGAGGTTGAAACACCATGGGCAGGATTTTTCAGCCACCCTTATCCCAAAACCGGAAAATCCCGCCCGAGGTCAACAGACCTTTGCATGGTCTGCCCCCCCGCCCACTACAATCCCCCATGGAGGGTAGGACAGGAAAATTCCCCTCCCCATGTCTATAATGTAATCTTCTTAGAAGTAGTGCTGATGAACAAGTGTTAGACAAATATCAGTGTATCTCTATAGTCTTTCCCCTAACCACGTACCTAGAGTCTATAGACGAGAAGGACCATTTCAGAATATAGTGGCAGCAATGTACGTATCAATATTTTAAAAATACATCAGTGTTATTGAGCAAACCACAGAGTTCAGAAAGAGGCGGCAAACTGGAATGTCGCTGGCTTCCTGCCAGCCGTTTGAAGATTTTAAGAGTCCACAGAGAGCTGGAAGGTTTGTAGAGAACACTTCCTCCGGTGTCTGGTGGTTTCAGGATTGCAGCTCTGTCAATTCATCTCTTTATGCTGTGGGTCCGATTGCAGGCAACATTTTCCTGAGCTAAGAGTGGAGGAGTCCACTGCAGACTTTGCCATGGTTCTCAAGGCCCTTCTTACCCTCCATGCTAACTCACAGCCTCCACCCAACCCCAAAGCCCCCGATAGCTTCCATACCAACACATGCCCCCCCACCCACCTCAATACTTTTATAGCCCCCATGCCAACTCAAAGGCTACATGCCTATTCACCCAGTATATACTGTACAGAATTCATCAATTCACCAATAGTGAAAATGGTATGTGTGGAACTGCTCAGCAGAAAAAAACATTCACAAATCTTCCATTGAAACACAAACTGCTGCCGCTACAACCCTATTAGAGTGTCTGTTAAACAGATCATTAAAGCATCAATAACAGAGGCTTCAAACACCTTACACCTCTTAAACTTATGCAAATAAATATTGAGACATTGACAAAAGAGACCAAAAAAAGACCAACTTTTTATAAACACTTAAAATATGTCAATCAAATAAAGTCGATAGTTCTATCCAGCTGTCAAAAGAGCCCTATTTGTATGGCTGGGGAAGCAGTTATAGTTTGATGTTGAGGTTAACAATCCATTCAATGCTTCAGCTGACAGTGTGAATGATTACAATGCCAGCAGGAATGAATCCCTCAGAGCAGAATTTTGGGTGATGCTTTGACTTGGATGGCAACAGTCACAATTTGAACTCTTTCTCATGCTCCACTTGTGGAGCCCTTCCTCAAACACTTCAAGGTTGTCCAAATTTTCCATGGAACGTTGAAGCCTGGGACTTCACTGCTTGGGCCACTTACCAGGTTGCCATTAGTGATGCTTGCAGTCAATTAGGGAGGTGTGACAACAAGAGGTGGGGCTGTTGTCAATTTGTAAGGTGTACAGTATGTTCCAGTAGGAGCTTTCAGATTTGAGGCAAGTGCATGGGTTTTATTTTGAGGTCCTATGTCAATGGAAAGCTTCCTCAGGTTAGTCAAGGAAGGAGCAGCGCTTTGAAAGCTCGTGATTCCAAATAAATTTGTTGGACTTTAATGTGGAGTTGTGAGGCTTGCTATTCTTTGAGGAGGCTGCTTTCACTGCAGACATCAGTAATAAAGTAAAGTAAAAGTAAAGTATATTTATTAGTCACAAGTAAGGCCTACATTAACACTGCAATTAAGTTACTGTGAAATTCCCCTAGTCGCCACAGTCTGGTGCCTGTTCGGATCAATGCATCTAACCAGCATGTCTTTCAGGAAACCACTCATGTTGTGTTGTCCTCAACTTCCCAGAAATATTCCTCATGACTTCCTGGAGGTGGATAGCCACCATTTTTTTGTGGTGGCTGCAGAGCCAGGTTGAACAGCAGTACTCTACTGTTGGGTGGACCAGAGCGAGTGAAGCATTAAACAGGGAATTGGACTTGCAGTCCCAGGTGGCACCCAACAGATTCACACTTGCCTTGACCTTGGGTCGAGTGTGCTGGACGTGTTGCTGGTAGGTTCTTGTAATGCCAAGAGTGATGCCAACATATTTTGTTATTGGGTCATAGGTGAGTGGTTGGCCACGGAATTGGACATGAAGTTCTTCTCTGGCTTTCAGGTTTTTCAGTGGAAGGCTAAAACAATAGTTTTGCAAGTGTTTGGTTGAAATTTCCATTTTCAGAAGTAAGCTTCCAGAGAACATTGACCTGAGGTGAGTGTTTTCTCAATGTCCTGAAGTTCTTTAACCTGGAAAGCCAGGGCGAAGTCATCAGCCGTGACTTTGTGGGAGAGAGGTCACTGGTATATATGTTTTTAAAAGTTTATTTATTCGTTTATTATTGTCATAAGTAGGCTTACATTAACACTGCAATGAAGTTACTGTGAAAATCCCCTAGTTGCCTTACTCCGGCGCCCGTTCAGGGAGAATTTAGCATGGTCAATGCACCTAACCAGCATATCTTCCAGATTGTGAGAGGAAACCTGAGCACCCAAAGGAAACACATATAGACACAGGGAGAACATGCAGACTCCACACAGACAGTTACCCAAGCTGGGAATCGAACCCGGGTCCCTGGCACTGTGAGGCAGCAATGTTAACCACTGCGCCACCATGCCACCCCTGGAGCTGGTGTGAGAACTGATCCCTATAGGAACACGTTGTTATTTGGAACTAAATAGGGTGAAAGCAACTCTGGCCAATGCTTGCATATCTTCTCCACCTTCCAACAAGCCTGTTGGCATTGGACACCCAGTGGTTTCCCTCCACCTCAAATTACTGCTCCACTGCCCTGGCTGGGAGAGTGTTCCAGCTGCAGCAATACTGGCATGTGCGCCCACCCACACTACATGCCTGATTTCTGAAATTCCAATGGACAAATGGAGGCCCTGCTTCACCATGGTTACAGCAATGGGGCAGAGTCAAAAGTTCACTCACCAATCAAAGAGAAATTGGAGCCACTGGCATGGAAATAATTTGAAGCAACTGCTTTTTTTATTTACATCCTTATCCCTCCTGAGGATTTAATTATTTTTTAAGTTGTTACACACGCGAAAAATTAACTCAACAGCTCAGATTAACTCTGTCACGTCCACAGATCAGATTGAGTGACGGATATGGATCTAACACGTCTGGCCCTGTGCTATGGGTTACTGGGGAAACTGGAACTGATGGCTAGCAGCTAACAATGTGTAACTGCGCTTCTTTTACTCAACCTATGTGCAAAATAGTGATTGAATCAGGGTAGGAGCATTGCATCAGTTAATATTTTGTACAAAAGGTCAATAGTTTGTTACACGTATATATTATAATTTGTCAGAATGTTAATGGCAGAATTGCAATATTAGTCCAGATGTCAGCTGTGTTATCTGAGGACATGCTGAGTGGAGACTAAGGGTTTCTGACAGAGAAGGAGAAAAAATTATAGGGTGAGTCACTCTATGACGCTTTCACGTGTCTGCCAGTGATCGATTCAAGAACAGTAACATCAGAAGACTTAGAGGATATAGTTTATTCCCAATATAATGGTGCCTGGCACGGGGATCCTAAAGAGATAATCCTGCCTGATGACTTCCCAAATTGAAAATCAGTTTCTGGGACAGAAAATCTAATGGATTTCATTTAATTTTTTTTTCCTCAGGTTTAAATTTTTTATGATTCTATGAAAGCATTGCAATTGTTCACTATTGGATTCCTGTGCCATTTACTTTGCTTTATTGTGATTTTCTGCTAATAGTAAACCAAAATGACTTCAAAATATTTTGGACAACCAAGTCCATTGTAGGAGGATGTGTAACTGATCTGCCATTATTTAGACGTCTCTGCACATAGCAGCTCAAAAAATATGCTGATAAAGTCCGAGTGAACAGGGCCAATCTCCTTAACCAATGAGATTTAAAAGATGGGGGAATAAACAATTGAAGGACTAAAGAGGGGGGTGGGGAGGGAGAGAGACTGAATTAAAGGAGGTAAATTCAATGTTTAATGAGGTAGATCAAAATAAATAAAAGGAGAGGGAAAGAAATGCAAGCTTATAAGTTTATTTATTATCACAAGTAGGCTTACATTAACACTGCAATGAAGTTACTGCGAAAATCCCCCAGTCGCCACACTCCAGTGCCTGTTCAGGTACACTGAGGGAGAATTTAGCATCACAAATGCACCTAGCCAGCATGTCTTTCGGACGATGGGAGGAAACCGGAGCACCCAAAGGAAACCCACACAGACACGGGGAGAATGTACAAACTCCACACAATCGTCCAAGCTGGGAATCAAAAAGTAAAGTTTATTTATTAGTCACAAGTAAGGCTTACATTAACACTGCAATGAAGTTACTATGAAATTCCCCTAGTCGTCACAGTCCAGCACCTGTTCGGGTCAATGCACCTAACCAGCACATCTTTCAGAACGTGGGAGGAAACCGGAGCACCCGGAGGAAACCCATGCAGACACGGGGAGAACGTGCAAACTCCACACAGACAGTGACCCAAGCCGGGAATCGAACCCGGGTCCCTGGTGCTGTGAGGCAGCAGTGCTAACCACTGTACCACCGTGCCACCCCATTGGATTAAACAAGAGACAGAAAGGAGAACTTTTAAAATAAATTGAAAAACCACCCTGAAAATTTTAGAACCTGAAAGAATGAGACTCCACACTTGTAATAGTTAATTTTTGGCACCACAGTGGCTCATTGGCAATTGCTAACATCATTAAAGAGTGCTTACACTTGTAATTACTAGCCCCTATCTCTCTGTCAGATCTAGCTTACAAATACAACAATCTCACAACATTCAATACGTTTCAATGATGGAGCACAATTCCATTTTCACAAAGCTAACAGCAGAGCGGTGCAGAGCGGCACAACTTGGACAGCAACTTTTGTATACTTATGTGAACTGCACATCTGACCCTTGCTTTAAGCTTCTGTAACATTTACACATTAATATCAATAAGTGCCATTATTCTCACCGTTATTTTGACAGCAAAATCGTGTCCCTTGTTGATGACGGAGAATTAAAACAGCTGTGAGTGCATTAATAGAATTAAGTTTTGGTTAGTAGTCTCAAAAGGATCTTTGTCAGATTGTACTGCGTTTGCACTCGTGTAGGCTAGAGTTAGATCCTCATAAACAGGCAACTAGTTTTCAGAGACAGTTTATGCTCGAATAAAATTAGAGTTGGGTCAGAATATCGACAACCTGCAGGTAAAAATAGCACAACTTTCTGTCACAGCCCATTGAATATTCATCTCGCACTTTGATTCAAACAAATCCAACAGAAAATACTTAACAAAAGCTACACATTTTTACAGGAAATGATCAGGCCGCTGTTGTTATCTCAGAATTGAATCTGCCAGGGGACTACACATAATCAGTGTGTGAAGCATTAAGATGTGGATAATTGGAGGATATTGTTTGCCGAGATCAGGATCTTGTATTTAAATGTTGTATTTGGATCATTCTGTAACTAAAATGTAAGTGATCTGGTACATTGCAATTTTATATACAAAAGTAAATTACACTTAATTCAGGTATGTGTTTATCTGAAGTCATCTGTAGTATAAAGATAATGTAGTCACCAGATGGTTTAAAAGAGTTACACTTGATGGCCAAGAACTCAAAAAATATAAAGGCATAATGATTTCTCTAAAATTAGGTGTAAATTCTACCTTTTATAGACATGGTATCTTCATTGTAGTCTTTGTTCTGTGCCACTTTAATGAGTTCTGCTTTGAAATTGAAATGTTTTCCAGGACTTTTTTCATGAGTTGCCACAAGATTGTCAGTTGGGCTTGCAGTGTGATGCAATTGCATGTCCTGAAATCTACACATACTAATACACAGAGCTCTGTTCTTTGCAGACAGAAAGAAGTGTACAACACATTTGGTGGGATTTTCTGGCCGTGCTCCCCCAAAACTGGAAAATCCCGCCCAAGGTCAACAGACCTTTGCATGGTCCAGCCCCTCACCCCCGCCCTCTCCCACCGCCCCCCCCCTCACCACCACCACACCCCCCCCCCCCCCCCCCCCCTCCCCACACCACCTCCACGATTTCCGTGGTGGGTGGGATGGGAAAATTCTCTCCATTGCCTCTGTTTCAGCTAAACAAAGTAAGTGGTAGCCATTGCTGACTCATTCCTCAGGACAATGCCTTGACCAATCAGGGTCAAGCTGCCTGGTTTAAATTTCAAACAATGCTTGGCAGTTAACAGCCAGTCACCATCAACTAGTGCATTCTCCATATTAACACCTCTACCAATCCAAATCCACTTGCCAACCAATCAACATTCTCTTCTCATACAGCATACGGTTGTTGTTTTCTCCTTATCTTCATATTTTTGTGAAGTGTCCTGATGAGTGCAAGATGTAAAGCTTCAACAAAAATCATTTTCATTAAATGATTTAGGGTAGCCCCCAGAACTGCAGGTTTTTAATATTAGGTATGTTTCAGCTTAGAAAACTAATAATTAGTTAGTTTCAAGCACAGGTAATGATTCTGTTTGTTGACTTGTGATTTACAAAGGTAACCTGATATTATTATTAAGACAAGTGCAGAAGACCTTATGGTATTAGACGCTATGAACATAACTATATAATACGTGTGTACTTTAATTGCAAAGTTTTGAAGGTGTGATGGCTTCCTCAAGCAGAGGTCAGATGGGGTCAATTTTAACTTTCAGTGGGCAATGGGAAGTAGCAGTCTTGCCCGCCGTCATGTACTCTTTTCCACTGAAGTCAATCCAAAGGAGAATCAGGCAAGTTATCCATTACTGTCAATTTTTTGATCATGCTCATGCTAAAATTGATAGGCTGTAATGACACTGAAAAATGTCACTTCTTTTACCTGTTTGCCTGCTATGTTACAACATTTATTTAAGATGCAAATAAGTTCTTTGTTTCTCTCACTCAAATCTTTCATTCTCTCCTTTATATTGTAAATTGTGTTTTATGCTTTTTAAAATATTTGCTTAAGAACCAAGCGTTCTACTTATTTGTTTGTTATTCACTCTTCCCTCTCCAAAATCATCTTCTTTTTGCCAGTTATTAACCTGGCTATGAAATACATTTTGCTCCCCTTTACTTCCAGAGTTTCACAAATGTTGCCACTGTCTAGCGCTGAACAGAAAAATCTCCAATCATCAGCACTATGAAGAAATAGTCATTTGAATGATCCAGCCCTGACTGCCAATAGTGTACAAGCTCAACATCAAAACTCTTTATATGCCTAAGAAATAAGGCTCGTAATCCCAGCAACACAGAAGAAAGCAACTGAAACGACGCTGTTATGTTTTATTTAGTAACTTAAATTGTATGAAATTTTAACAAAAATAACTTCCTGCGCACTTTTCCCACTGCTCCTGTCATTATGCCTGGTGATGTGGATTGTTATGGTGCATTCCGGGTCTCATAACTCTATAGAAGAATCTATAATGCCCATGATCTGTTTCTTTCAGGAGTGTGTAATTTGTTCTTTTACTTTGTCAGAAAAATGTTGTCTAAGATTTGGAAGGAGGAGGTGAAGCAGAGGGGTCAAGTCAGGGCCAGCGCAGCTCACAGTATATTTGGAGAGCAAGAAGGAGTATATCTTCCACCTGTGATTCCACGGAAATGAAACTATAAAGAAGGTTGTTGTGGGTGGCTAAAGGACCATTAGTGAGGCCATTGAAGATGGGAAACAATTGGACATAGCATGCATAGGACAAATTTCATTCCAATTATGTACAGAGATCCTACAAATGTCGCCAAGACCCCAACCTACGTAATTGCAAAGCCTAAATCATGAATGCTCTGCATACCTGGATGTCACAAATTCCTATTTGGAGCTGGCATATTTATCGTGGGGATTGGGTACAGGAGATCATAACCCAAAATTCACCCATGCTCAATGTTGATTTTGCACACAATAAGTAGGTGCACTGAAGTTTAATTTCCTGCCCCAATATTTTTAAGGTAAGGGTCGATAAACTTTGGAAGTGGAGGAACTTACCAGGCCATTGGAAGAGAATAGAACATTGAGATCAGTTCTAAATTGTTCTATCAAAGAATTTGTACAGGCAAGATGGGCCAAATGGCCTTACTTCATGTTGGAAACTCCTGTGCAACTGACAGCCATTTAAGCCCAATACCAACCTTTTTATTCCCCCATTCTAAGACCCCCAACATGGCATGCATCATAGTCCAGGCAAAAAGATAGGTTGGCATCCCGCATTCAGATCTCAATCCAGCACAAGTGGCATGTGAGTGGCCCGTAGTGATTTACTTCCTGAATTTTCCTATTCTAGAATTGCAGCCACATTGTTATAAAGTGTCGTTACTTTACAAATACTTAGAATTTGAAATTAATTTCTTGTAGATGTTTGAGAACTGCCGGATGAATCCCTTAATCAAATGGTTGAATGCATATGGTGTTTCTAAGAAAGGTTGACTAACATTCAAAACCAGCATACACATTGGTAAATGCAGTCTGCCACTTCCCGACTTGGATGAATCCTAATAAACACTAATTTGCCAACAAATGCAGAGTTCAGGTCACGATTAAACTGAGATTAACAGGAAGAAATGGTAATAGCACATTGAAATTCCACCCTTGGAACAGGTATGTATTTACGTAGATTCCAATATCAAAGTATCATAGATTTGTAAGGACTGATTCAATGCCTATTCATATATTTGAAAGATCTTGTCACGTTAATATACATTGTATAGAATAGAAATACCATTGCTTTAGGAAAACGCTATTCTCCATTTATACAAAGGGTTACTGCTTTTGGACTGTTACCAACAGCCTCTGAAACACCTGGCAACAAAACAGTTTTAAAAATCTGTTCATGTATAGAGCTCCATGACTCAGTGTGCCCATTTCAGATGGCTAAATGCTCATTATCCTGCCAGCATCTATTATCAGATTAAATACATGCCACTAGATGTCTGCCTGCAAGTCATCAAATTAAAATTTGTTTGCAAAGTGCATGTTTTTTGAAACTGGGTTTTGCTAACAAAAATTACATCAAGTACATATTTAGGGGTTACCGTGTTAACTACGAGAAAAATGCCACATGGATTCTAGATATCATTACAACAAGAACTTCTTGGTTAATGAATATTCTCATTCTTTTTCCCCTCTAAGTGAGTGTTGTAAATATATTGCTCTGCGGAATAGGGTTATTCTCAGGTTTATCATCATTTATGTGTAAATTCTGACAGTGTAGTTGTACTCCAAATGCAAATTCACATTTGTTGCAGATTTGTAACTCAATCGCTGACGAGCCTTGCATCTAATCAGCGCAGTTATTTTCTCCATTATTGCGAAATTATCCCACCACTCTGCCCTTGAAGTTGATTTCAGCTGTGAAATAGCTTTGAGTTGGGATTTTTACAAGGGAGAAAATCTCAATGAATTACAATAGGTATGAATTATACCTCTCCAGATTTGCCTTTCTGTAGTACAGGTCTTAGGAAATCAAATAGGAGTTAAAATTCAAACAGGGCATGAAACAATAGTCTTACTGTGTTGAATAGCATATAGAGCTCTAAAATGACCACTGGAAGGTCAAATATTGAACAAAAGGGACATACTTTGTCTTCAGCTGTATAGTCCAGATGGAAGAAGTGATATTTCTGAAATACTGCCAGTTTTCTCATTTACCTTCTATCTTGAAAAGCTGGTGGTAGGGAGCTATTACTGGAGATTGAGGAAGAAAACAGGCCAGTTAATGAGTGGACTGGTCAGCTGTACTATTGCGCTATTTCCTATTTTGTTTTGGTGCCAGTCTTACATTTACCCCACTGAAAAACCTAGCTCCCTGAACCTTGGAGTCATGATTATGGATCTTAAGGGATTAACTAAAACTCTCCACTGATTCCTCGTTATTTGTCATGATTCACAAAAGAACTCTGTCACTGCAGTGTGGGAAGATAGTAATCAATTCACCTAGAACAGGACATAACTAAATCCTGAACTTTCTCTGGAAAAACCATGTGGCATAGGTGTACCAACTTGCTGTCAAGACCTTGCTTATATAAAGTTTATTTATTTATTAGTCCCAAGTAGGCTTACATTAACACTGCAAAGAAGTTACTGTGAAAATTCCCTTGTCGCCACACTCCGGCGCCTCTTCAGGTACACTGAGGGAGAATTTAGCATGGCCAATGCACATAACCTGCACATCTTTGGACTGCGGGAGGAAACCGGAGCACCCAGAAGAAACCCACGCAGATACGGGGAGAACGTGCAAACTCCACACCGACAGTGACCCAAGCCAAGAATCGAACCTGGGTCCCTGGCGTTGTGAGGCAGCAGTGCTAACCACTGTGCCACCGTGCCGTCTTTACTTGGTCAGCAAACATTCACCAAATTATTCTGTACACAAAGAATTCTGGAAAATTCTGCAATAATGAACATTAACATATTCATAAAGCAATGATCATCATGGCCCAAGGCCCCAGTGCCTTCGTGCTGCTGCTACATGGTGCAACCTTGGGGGCTTCGGCATGGGAGGTGAAAGGCTCCAATACAGACCCCTGAACTGGCCGTGGTCAGTGACATTGAGGAGCTCAGATCTGAGCGGTTCATGCTACAGTCTGCATCATCTCACTATTGTCCAGGTAGTCTGGCCCAGATGACTGGTTGAGCAGGCAAGCTATCATCCTGAGTGCCTGTCGCAAACCACCACCACCACTCGCATGTGGCTGTGCCTTGTCAACATGATCTACAGGATTGTTGAAGCCGCTCTTCATGCCTGTGAACACCTGGCATTGGAGCTCAAGGTCTGCCTGGCAGCAGTTTGAACTTCCACTGGCTCATGCCCAGACATTGAGGTTTTGTAAAGCGTGTTTTTTCACAAAGTCATTCCATGTAAAATTAGAAAGATTTGCAAAGTCAGGTCTGGGTGTGAGGCTGGAGTGGAGCTTGTATTGAAGGGCATTCTTGGTACTGGGTGTAGAGAGCTGACCTGGATTTCAGGGAACTGACAATTCATCTGGAAGGTGCCTCCATTGGTTAGTGAAAGGTTGTCACTGTTGGGAGATGCATGTTTTTTCTGTTGTCAAATGTTGTCAGAACTGAAGTGCTGCCAATGAATGCATTATTTGAGTTTGCTATTTCTGTTTTGGGGACTGCAGGAACAATAGTGCTACAAACCACTATACAAAGCACTGTCGGGTAAAGTTTACATTGATCCATTCCCAAAGTGAAATCTCACTCACCATCATTGCAGATTGAAGAGGTGGCTGTCACTCCCAATATTTTGATAATTAATTTCAATAATTGGAAAATCAGGAGCACTGTATAACAGTTGTAGTTGACTTTTACATTGATTTCCTGATTTTCCATTTGATTCTCAGGGCCGGCACGGTGGCACTGTGGTTAGCACTGCTGCCTCACAGCGTCAGGAACCCGGTTTCAATTCCCGGCTTGGGTCACTGCCTGTGTGGAGTTTGTATGTTATCGCGTGTCTGCGGGTGCTCCGGTTTCTTCCCACAGTCCAAAGATGTGGGGGTTAGGTGGATTGGTGATGCTAAATTGGCCCTTAGTGTCAGGGGGACTAGCTAGGGTAAATACATGGGATTATGGTGCTAGGGTCTGGTTGGGATTGTGGTTGAGCAGACTCGATGAGCTGAGTGGCCTCCTTCTGCACTGTAGGGATTCTATAGATTCTATATATATTTAATATTCCATATTGATTATATATTATAACTACTAAATCCCAATCAGCTCATCAATGGCGATGGGTCCAACTTTCAGTTTCAGAGCTCTAGAATTTGCCAAGAGTTTAACCATTAACTTCTTGGCTACTCTCACTGTGTTTAGGAACATAAGAGAATTACAAACAGCAGTAGGGCCATTCAGCCCTTTGGACCAGTTCCAGCATTTAATTAAACCACAGCTGATCTGCACCTCAACTTCATTTTTCTGCCAATGTTCCACATCACTTGATACCCTAACCCCACAAAAATTTATGTTTCTCTGCCTTGATATCTCCAATTGTTCCAGCATTGATTATGGAAGAGGGTTCCAGATTAGTACTGTACTTTGTGTGGAGAAAGTGCTTCCTGATTATTTATTCCTGGCTTTGCTCTGATTTTAAGATTATGTTCCCTTGTTCTTGTTTCTTTCAGTAAGAGTTTTAACAACACCAGGTTAAAGTCCAACAGGTTTATTTGGTAGCAAATATAAACCTGTTGGACTTTAACCTGGTGTTGTTAAAACTCTTACTGTGTTCACCCCAGTCCAACGCCGGCATCTCCACATCTTGCTTCTTTCACCAGAGGTAATAGTTTCTCTGTAACTATCCTACTGAAACCCCCTCATCATTTTAAGCACCTTGATCAGAGCATCCCTCAATCTGGTTGACTCAAGGCAATATAAGCTAAGTCTATTCAAATTGTCTTCATCATTTAACTCTCTTAGCCCCAATATCATTCCAGTTAATCTGTGCTGTATCTCCTCCAATGCCAATGCTTATCTGTATAGAAAGTCTAATTACTATGAAATTATTTTAGAAAGAAAAAAATTGTAGTTATCTATCACCTTTCAGAATCTCAGGACATCCCAAAGTGCTTTACAGCCAATGAAATATTTTTAAAATGTCATTACTTTGCAATGGAGGGAAACGCATGGCCAATTTTCACACAGGAAGGTCCCACACAAACTAATGAGCTAATGACCAAAGAATTTGTTTCAGGATATTACAGGGAAGATGAGGAAGGAGATTAAAACAGCTAGTGATAATTCACTGCAATTCGCTGTTTATCAAGAAATAAAGATGATCATTGATTTCAAACAAAAATTAGATTGGCACTTGAGAGAAAAATATTTGCAAGACTAAGAGGATAGAATGGGGGAATAGGACTGGTAAAGCTTGGTTGCTTTACCAAGAGCTGACATAGACTCAATGGGCCAAGTGGTCTCCCTCTGTGCCACTGAGACTCCTATGCCCTTCAGAATAATGGGATGGGATACTTTACATACATTTTGGGTGGGGTTTTACGGCCTCAGTCATCTCGAAACCGTAAAGTCCTGCCCGAGGTCATTGGACCTTCCCACTGTCCGACCCTTGCCCGCTTTGATTCCCGTGACGGGTGGGGCAGTAAAATTTCAGCCTTTGTTTTTTTTTAAATTTAACATTGCATCCGAAAAGCAACACCTCTGACAGTGCAGCAGTTCCTCAAGTGTGTCAATGTGTATTACATCCTCAAAATTCTGGAGTGCGACTTGAACCTACAACTATCCAATTCAAAGAATTATCACACTCAGTCAAGGCTTGGTACCTTAAGGAATATCCCAAAGATAAGGGACAGAAAAATGTCATCCAAAAATCCCAGGATAGCTTTTTTAAAATTGGACATGTTGATCTTGAATAACTTATGATCACATACAGCATACTCCACCATTGGAAATAATTTTAAAATGCATGATGGAAAAGATGTGCTCTAGAAGCAAGAACAGGGTTACATTATTATGTTTCTCGCAGCCTTAGCTTATAATTTAAAAGAAAAAAATACCCTAAACCTACAAATCAAACTTAACATGCTTAAGCAGCTGCAACAAATTTGTTTTACAAGGCTGGCTCTAACAAACTACCTGCTGTGCGCCTGTGTCGATGTTTGTAAAATGAATGATGAGAATGAAAGTCTGTGATTTCATTTATTCAGACCGATTAGTCACGCATGCAAATGGTATCATTTGCCTGTCACTTAATGACTGACCATTCTGTCTGAGTCATTAGCTCTGCAGTGTAATGAAAAGAAGAGATAAGCATAATAAAGAGATGACGGAAGTGCAATGCTGTTTTACCTAAAAGGAACAGAACACAGAGATTCAACGCAGCTGCAGGTGTTCGGAAAACAATGTGGGAAGTAGTTAGCTTCCAATTTAGCAGAAAATTAAGTGTAAAAAACTGTTATTTGTGCAAGAAGATACTCATCGTGAGCCATCATCTATACAGTGGATTCACAGGATAAGTATTCAGCTGTCTTTATCCTGACTTAGAAGAATTGGCATCTTGGTTCATGCTGGATATCAGATGGATGCTTATGATTTGTAGTTTATTCTTCTGTTGAATTCTTTGAAGCCCACTTAACAGACAATGTGTTCATTTTTTTACGTAAACACTTTTAATCTGGAAAAAAATAAAATAAAATCTCTAGGCTGAATCAGTTGTTCCATATTGTCCAAATGCATCATAACAGCCAATAATATAAGGACCATAGTCCATATTTTTGCTGAATGTTCTCCCTGGAACTAGCCAAGTTCAGTTCTGTTGCAATCTGGGGTTTCCACACTGCCTTTCCATTACTAATGCCAAGAACTGACGGGTCAAATCCTGCTCTTAATTCAGCTGGATGTTATGATTGTTTGTGATATTTAAGGATAGGGTAACTAGCAGGATGTATTGCAATCGGTTTTGAAGCCATTATTATTTCCAACACGTACAAATAATTTGGGGGGAGGGCGCAGTAACAAAGCTCTCTGTGTTTCTTCATGATACCAAAACAGGAGGCTAACAAATAATCAGAAACAAGTAGACCCAACACAAATGATTTGGGGGTGTGCAGGCAATACTAAAATAGAAAATATTGTAAATAATCCTGGAAAGGATTATTGATGAGATACAGTAATAAGCAAAAAATAGCAGTTAGAACTGTCAGTGAATGCGAGATAGAATCCATAGAATCCCTACAATGCAGAAGCATGCCATTCGGCCCATTGAGTCTGCACCGACCACAATCCCACCCAGGCCCTATCCCCATAACCCCATACATTTATCATAGCTAGTCCCCCTGACACTAAGGGCCAATTTAGCATGGCCAATCCACCTAATCCACACATCTTTGGACTGTGGGAAGAAACCGGAGCATCCGAAGGAAACCCACGCAGACATGGGGAGAATGGGTAAACTCCAAGCCGGGTCTCTGGCGCTGTGAGGCAGCAGTGCTAACCACTGTGCCACCGTGCCGCCCGTGGTGATGCAGTTCAGTTCATAAATCAATTGTTTTAGGTTGGTTGATGTAGTGGAGAAGAGAGGTTGGGGTTTCAAGTACAGAAAATATTAAAATCAACACCTCAGATGGAAAAAGTCACAAAATACTAATGCAAATGGGTTTTATGGCCAGAGGGTTTTATACAACTCAATATACAACAGTGAACCGATACAAATTCCTAGCAAAGGTCACACTTGAGGTACTTTGAGCAGTTTTATCATGAACATTATAGGAATAATTTGGCGGTAATACAAAAGGATAAAGCACAGATTTGCTGTTCGGTACGAAGAAATACAAACACAAAGAAGATATGTTTCTGTCAGCACAGAGGAGATCCTGTGCTGATTGGATAGAGTTGTTTAAAATTACAGAACAAATAGAAAGGGATTGTTCCTAGTATTTGAGTGGTGTAGAACAATGAAATAAAGAAATGTAAGAAGATTTAGGGCAAGGAGCAGGAGAAACATTTTTACACAGAAGCATTAGTGAGATGTGGAATACAGCACTGGAGATAGTGATAGAAGCAGAAATCAAGGGAGTGGAATTCACTTCAGATCTTCCGCACTAGATGGTATCAAATCTGCCACTTTTTCATAACCCACCCTCCATCCCCTCCACCAGCCCCCAGTTTTCCTTTCCATTGACGTTAATGAATTTCACCGCCCCCCCACCCCCCCTTCCCATGTCAAATTTTAAGAATAAATTGAATAGGTGACTGATGGGATATAGGCACATGGCAGGGAAATGGGATTAGGACTTGCTTCTATAGAAGATAGACACCAACACAGATTGATTGGAGCAAATGGCCTGATGATGTTATAATTTCTATATAATATAATGTAAATGTTTCAGAGAAATCTGGTCAGATTGGAAGATTGGGTTAATCTGGAGAGAAATATTGAATTGTGCAGTTGAGTGGGGAAACAGGCAAAATAAATTGGGATAGACCACAGAAAATAACACAGAAGAATGTTCTATTGCTATTAGTGCAAAATACTCATGAACTATCAACACAATTTGCAGCATTAGCCAAAAGCATGAAGAGGGCGCCAGATTTTCACCATGTAGACGGAATCAGGAATCAGAAATTCTCGTGAGGTCCTGATCCCACCCTCATCCCAGCTTTTCATCTGGCAGAGGGAGGGAAAGCCTGAAACCAGGCCAGCCACCAGAGCTGAGGCAACCAGGACATTTGCTGAGACATCTGCCAGTTCTGCAGATCAATGTAAAAGCCACTTTACCCTCCCTACCTCCTCTCAGCCTCCTTCACTCCCCCTTCAACCCCTCAATCCTTCTTCACTCCTCATTCAATCAGTGTCCACTTTATAAAATCGAGCTCACATGCACTATAATAACATTTGAAAGGGTTTGAAAAGCTCATAAACATCTATCAAAATTAATAAACTTCACTTGATAGGCACTTACAATTATCATTTAGTAAATCTGTTCAAATAAACAAACTCATACTCCCCTGGACAATTGTGTAAACAAACCCTACAATACAGAATCCATTAGTGATTTGGAAGGCAGCCAAACCATCAAGCCGACACTTCTATGGACGCTGTGTAAACAAATTTTGCAGTGTAGAAGCCATTAGTGGTTTGGAAGATCGCCGAAAGTTCAGACATATCCCAAAGCTTTCAAACAGCCAAACAGATGGCTGTGATTCTTTAAAGAATGAATGAAAGTCAGGGGAACAGTTCTAAAAAAAATATTGATCCCAAACTATGTTACTCTACCCATATTATACAATGCAGGATAGCATTTTATCCATGATCTATTCTAATGCTGTTCTTTCACCTGACATCTTGTCATTTTTTTGAAGTAACAACCTGGCAACCACATTCTCTAATGGTCATTTAACTTTTCTAATCAGAGCACTGTCATGTCTGAATATATTAAAAATAGATATAACTCAGGCTATTGGCAAGTAAGTCTCCAGGCCTGCTAACCTCTCCCCCCTCACCCCCACCAGGAGTGTTTCACTCCAGCAGGGTTTACAACAGTTCCCCATAAATGGGGAGCTTGCGACCCAACCTCGCTGGAGTGAAGGAACCCCAGAGGGTTGGGGGTAAGGGGTGTACCCCCTAAGCATTGCCAGCCTGGTCCCCTGGCATTGCCCAAGGAGCAAAGTGGCAATGCCCACCAGGCATTGGGCAGTGTCAGGGCGGTGGGGCCTCTGAGGGGGGGGAAGTTGGTGGGGGTGGGGGATCCCGCTCCCACTCGGGATCAGTGACAGAGGGAGGGAGACAAGTGGTGGGGGAGGGTGGAGTTGCACAGCCAGTGATGCGGGGTCACGGGGCTGGACAGCAATCGGGAGGTCGGCAGTGCAGGGCTACTGCGTGTGCGCCGATTTGTCATAGTGGAGATCGGCGCATGCGCAGTGGCCTGCTTAGTGCTATGTTGCCAGCCTCTCCAGCAGGAATAGGTCCCACCTACTGATTTTTAGCGTGATTCATGCTAGGGCTCTCTGTGATGCACAGAGTGTGGGAGATTCATTTTGAAAATCCTGCTGTAAAAAACAGCTGGATTTACTCCAGTGTTTACATAAATTCAGCACTTAGAATATTTTTGGAAAAAGAGCCAACATAGGAATAATGGACTGAATGGCCTCCATCTATTCTGTAAGGTTCAAGTATTCTATGAACAAGTAACCCAAAAGCGAGGGAAGATCTCATGGAAGTCTCTGCCCCGCAAAAATTCTCTTGAATAATAGAACTGTGGATAACGGAGATTATACTGTATTAGACTGGAGTGTAAATTTGATGCAAAAATATTGGTATAAAATGAGAAAACATTTCTCTTGAATTTATATTCCATCCAACTGCAAAAGAGTTTCATTCATAATGGAAGTTTTTTGGTTTATGCATGTATGCTGCAAGACGGGGGGGTGGGGGGGAAGGTAAAATGCTTGATGCACAATTATATAGATCGCTGGAATGCTGATATCTGGTACATGTGACAATCTGTTTTCACTAAATGCATTGACTGTTGACAACGAACTTGAAACCTTCAATAGTCATCCAGCTTGCTTGCTATTATCAAATATGTCAGACTCCCCCCCTGCCTCAATCACTCATGCAATATAATTCTGTTGTTGTGAGTTATAATCAAAGCAAATACAATAATTTTGTGTAAGTAGAGGGTATGTCATGGCCAACAGTGATACGATAAATATCTTCATATGTGAAACTAACTGGTTAACACACAAGACATATATACATATATATATATACAGATATATATACACATATACATACATATATATGATTTATATATATCTCAAACAAGGGATGAATTTTGCAATGTTTTAGAAAAGCATTTGAAACAACTACACTTGTAATTTGAATTTCCCAATTTTGATATGCTATATATTAAAGATTAATATTGCCTTGCAGTGATTGTAAGTATGTTTCTGTTAGAGACTTGTATTCACAAATATGAAAATATTCATAAAAAGTAAATAGCCTTTATGAAGTCATCAACAGAGCATTTTTATAAAACCACAAAGCTACATTAACAGGGAAATGAAAATATGTACATTGGTAACCCAAGCCAGAGGTAGGGTTAATTCTGTTTAATAGCTGGAATCTGAGTGAAGACAACAGCAGAAATGCCAGACAATTTTTTTTAAAAAATTCAGCACAGACCTCCAGCCACAGTCATATTATTGGACCTACCAATAAGAATTTCAAGGCCCGAGGCTGAAATCAGGTGAGCCTGTTGCTAATTTCATAGCTAGATTGAAAAATACAGCCAGAAACTGTAAATTCTAGGTCACAGATGAAAGGCTGCTAAATTAACTTATTTGGGGCTCTGGACACCCTGACACACAAAATGAATTAACTGGAAAGACAAAGGTCACAGTATTACAGGCTGTACATTGCCAGAGCACATGAAGCTATGAATAAAGAGATGAGGACCTTGACATTCCAAGCGGCTAGCTTTCAGTTACGACAAGGGATCAAGCTAAATGAAGGAAGCTTTATAAAAGCCAGTTTTCAGAATGGTGTACACAAGTGACAGAGTCAAGCCAAGTCCTGAAAAAGTCACAGCTACCTCAGATTGAAAATCCAAGAAATAAGAAAGAGTTTAGAATTTCCCTTGGCTTGAGCCAGTATGAGAGTTCTTTTATTCCTCACATGTCAGAACACATGGGCCAAAGTTTTCTGGCCATTATCATTGGTATGATCTTCTAATCAATGGTGTTAGAATGTAACTGGTGACAACTTTATATTGGATGTAGTGTGACCAATGGGAACACGATGTAAAGCTCAGCTGACCCAGGAAAACATGGAACCAATTACAGAGTGATGTAATAGTCAGTAGACCAGCTGATCCACTATAAATAAGGAACTATGTAGAATTGTGGGTAGCTTGGAGTGGCCCAGGGCGGCCCCAAGTTTGGAGTAATGATGTTTCTTTTTTAAACCCTTTCTTTGATTTATAAGTTGGAGTGAGCTTTGTTGTATTTTCATTAACTGCATTTTGAAGAGTTCCTTCTGAAGAAACAAATGGTGACCCCTCGCTATGGGTTACCTGGGGGTAAACAAACAGGAAAACCTGTTGATGGCAGCGGGACCAGAATATCCTTCCAACAGTCAATGGTGCGCTGCCTCCGCAAAACATGCCACGGGTGGTGGAAAATCCTGCCCCATGGCCTACAAAAGGCACATCCACCTTGATCCACAGAGAACCAGCTGAAAGAATCCTCAATCTTCAGAAATAGCTACTGCTGTAAGTAACAAGATAGTTTGAAAGTGTCACACCTATATAACTAGAAGAAAGGAACCCTCCTCCCTGTAAACTCTGCTGGTAAATTGCCCCTTAGTGTCCCAAGATGTGTAGGTTAGATGGATTCGCCACGGCAAATGTGTGGGGTTACAGGGATAGGGCAGAGGAGAGGGCCTGGGTAAGATACTCTATCAGAGTATCAGAGTCGGTGCAGATTCGATGGACTGAATGGCCTCTTTCTGCACTGTAGAGATTCTATGATTCTATTTTTTTACAGGTCGGCAGCTTCCAGCGGGTGTCCCCCTGAGTGAGCACAGTAGAACCACCAGCCTCCACCCTGGCTTTTTTTCAATCCACCCTCTCCAGCAGCGCTGAGCCCTTCCAGGCCTGCCAAGTGCAAGCACCCAACTGATGAAAAACTCAGCCCCTTCACTTCAGACCTCAACTTCAAAATATATCAGGCCTGCAGTGAATATGGACTCATCCTAAATTTACGTTTCCAAGTGTCATTTTATCTGCAGTTGTAACTAATCTTTATGTGTGTATGTGTTTGTAATTTTTATCATTTTCTGAGGTAATTTCTAAAGCAAGTGTGAACACACACACGCAAGCCCCTCCCCGGTTCGATTCCCGGCTTGGGTCACTGTCTGTGTGGAGTTTGCACGTTCTCCCCGTGTCTGTGTGGGTTTCCTCCGGGTGCTCTGGTTTCCTCCCCCAATCCGAAAGACCTGCTGGTTAGGTGCTTTGGCCATGCTAAATTCTCCCTCAGTGTACCCGAACAGGTGCCGGAGTGTGGCGACTAAGGGATTGTCAAATTCATTGCAGTGTTAATGTAAGCCTACTTGTGACACTAATAAACTAAATACAAATACGTTGTTCATAAGCGACTTTGGGAAAGCATCTTTAAAGCATTCATGACACTATGACATCCGGCAAAATACTTCTACAAAAGGACTGGCAGCAGCCCTGGTACAAGAGGGAACACCAATAGCATTTGCATCCAAAACTTTTAACATCAGCTTGGACCAGATTTCAAACATAAAAAAACCTTCTGGCAGTTGTGTATGGATGTGAGAAATTCCACACATGTTTTTGGGAGAAATTTCACGGTGGAGAGTGATCATCGCCCACAGCAGCAAATCTACAAGAAAAATCTGCACAGAGCACCAGCAAGATTCCAGAGATCATTCTTTAGGCTTCAGAGTTAAAGCTTCACTCTGCAATAGAAATCAGGGAAAAAAACCGATGCTAATAGATGTCTTAACTTGGTTGTCGCAACAGGAGGAAAATGAGATAAAAGATCCAAGTGTAAAGATCCATCACCTCGTGAATGTAACACCACCAAACTGAGTCAAATTAGAGATGAGACCATCAAAAATAAAGAGTTGCTGATGCTCTGTCAGCAAGTGATCCAGAGATGAGCTGATGAGATACAGCAAACACAGCCAGCATACGGCAGTACTGGCCTATCCATCTCACTAGAAAATGGTATTCTGCTAATCGGATCCAGAATAATCATATCCAAAACGATACTGACAGAACGTCTCCAGAAGATACAAGGTCACATGGCAACGGAGAAGTGTAAGCTCAGAGCAGATCAGAATGTATTGGATAGGCATCTACAAAGACATCAAAAGAATTGTGTCAGGATGCAACGTGTGCCAAAAATACAGGAATACAAAACAGAGAGAGGAGATGATAGCTACTGAAGTGCCACCCAAACCATGGAAACTGTGGGAGCCAATTTACTCACACACAATCAAGAATGGTATCTTGTAGTTGCAGACTACTATTCAAAGTTCCCTTCTATCTGAAAGATCAAAGATGTGAGAGCTACAATAATCAACTCAAGTATGAGTTCTGTTTGCTGAGCAAGGAATTCCTGAAAGAGTCAGCTGGAGAGAATATCCTACTTGACGGAGTTTTTTTATACTTCCTTCGAATGGAAGGAAGTATAAGACAATGAAACCCAATTCACCTCCATAGAGTTTAAGGAATTTGCTGAACAGTATGGATTCAACATCACCTCATCATTATGTTACTCAATGGGACACGAGTTTATAGAAAGACACATCCAGGTGGCCAAGCAAACCCTCATGAAATGCTGGGAGACAAAGACCCAAACTTTGCCTTATTGCCACCCCGTCTTCATCTTTCAATGCTGACATGAAAATGTCTGCAAAGGTATTGAACAGAAGGAAGTGTAAGACAACTCTACCAAGCATGACATCTCCTCCAAGCGGCCATGAGAAAGTAAAACAACACACAGATACACAGAAAAAAAGCACTTCAACAAGCATGCCAAATCTTTCCACGAGTTGTTGAAAGGACTAATTGAACATGAACAGAATCCAAACATGAAAAGCTAGAACCCAGCAAAAGTTGTTGATGACAAGTAGCATCTGAGGCCATTATTGAGGCCAAAACTGGCGTGCAAATGAGAAAGAACAAGAGTCCAGATTCAATCTACACCTGAGGTGGAAAAGCAGAAAAGATCGTCAACACCACCACCAGAAATATCACTGACAGTGGGACAACATCAACAGCATCAGCATGAAGTGGTGGAACATCACCATCATGAGCAAGGGACGCAACATTAGCAACACCAAACATGACTCCTACAACACCAGGCACAACACACACAACATCACCTGTGCAGCATACCAACTCGCCACCAAGAGCAATGAATGCCAAATCTACAAGACAGAGGCACAACATCCTACCACTTAAGAGATACTGGGAATAATATTTTTAGGAAAGAAAACAAGATCTAACAAATTCAAAAGATGCTCAGTTTAATCAGAGAAGTCAATTATCACTCTTCTTCAGAAAGAAAAAGTTAAAGCTTAATTATATTAATATGGAGATTTTTTTAAAAGAAAGAAGGTTGTTATCTTGTTATATTATTTGTAAAGAGCCAGGAACTAATTGTTATGTGAATATATATCCTGGGTTGCTATATTACTGTAGCACTGCAGTTACGTGCAGAGTAGCAATGTGTCAGTCGATCAGTCCACCAGTCACATGGAGAGATGCAAGAAATGCCACTCAGTGAAGCTCCAACATTTTGGGCAGAATTTTCCCGTCCCTCCTGCCACGGGAATCGGAGCAGGCAGGGATGGACCATGCAAAGGTCTGTTGACCTCGGGCGGGATTTTCCGGTCTTGGGGCAAGTTTGGCCGGAAAATCCCGCCCTTTGAGTCTAAATTGTGATTATTTCTATCTTAAGGGAACCAAAAGACATAACAATACCTATATTCCTGATTGCTTTTAAGTTGTCAATTTTTTGTGGGTGTTGCAACCATCAATCTATTTTTGCTATTTTCTAAAAGTTTTCATGAGAGAACTAAAACAAAGAAACCCTGAGGCTGTTTTACTCAAGCCCCCACTATAAGACCAACAGGAGCCCACCAGAATGGTCACAACTTTAGCTGCAACCATTTCTTTTATTCTTTCATGGGATGAGTGTTTTCTCATTTTCCTGCCCTTTCCCTGTCTCCCTCAATTTCCTTACCGATCAAAAGTCTACCTATCTCAGCATTAAATATACATACGAACTCTACCCCCACAGCTCTCTGTGGCAAGGAGTTCCTAAGAGTCACAACCCTTTGGGAGAAGAAATTCCTCCTTATCTCAGTCTTAAATTGACACCCCTTTTTTCTGAGACTATGTCCTCTGGTAATAGATTCTCCCACGAGGGGAAAGATCCTCTCTGCGTTAACTCTGTCAAGTCCCTTAAGAATCCTATATGTTTCATTGAGATCACCTCAAAATTCCAATGAGTAAAGACCCAACCTGTTTAACCTTTCCTCATAAGACAATCGCTCCATGCCGGCATCATCCTGGTGAACCTTCTCTGCACTAAGTGCCACCAGCTTTCCAGCCAGTGAACAGGAACACTGCTATTCAGCCCTTTTTGTGCCTGTAAAACTGCTTTGTGTCTATGAGCTCTACAGACTTTAATGCTGCCATGGGGTAAATTTTATAGCTCCTAAATAGGCCAGTAGAAAGGGAGTGGTACAATGGTGGTATGTTGAACTTCGAGTCAAGCACTAGCATTGCCGGCCTTAATCCTCAAGAATGCTTACATTCCAGTCTTTATTGATGCCACGGTTGTTAGATGCACTGAGGATATGGTAGATGTAGGGAGGATATTCCCGATGGTGGGGGGGTCCAGAACCACAGTCACAGTCTGAGGATTCAGGGTAGGCCATTTAGGATGGAGGTGAGGAGACATTTCTTCACCCAAAGAGCGGTGAGCCTGTGGAATTCATTACCACAGGAAGTAGTTGATGCCAAAACATTGAATGTGTTCAAGAGACGGCTGGATATAGCACTTGGGGCAAATGGGATCTAAGGTTATGGGGAAAAAGCTGGATTAGGCTATTGAGTTGGATGATTAGCCATGATCGTAATGAATGGCGGAGTAGGCTCGAAGGGCCAAATGGCCTCCTCTTATCCTATCTTCTATGTTTCTATGTTTCCAAAACAGCTCACAGAGCAGCTACTGATTTGCAGTGGTGACCTTCCTGGGGAAAGGGGAAAGTTAGCAGGGAGCAAATGAAAGACAAATAAATTGAGAAAGATAGAATGCAAATTAAACATTTTCCAGAGTAAGGGAGCCTCAGTTACAAACACGGGTTATCCGATTGAAGCTGTAACCAGTTGGGGCACTGCACCCGGACTGACAAACCAGCCTTGGTTCCCATTCTGATTACTTTCCAAAGATTATCACTGGAAAGTGAGTGGGTACATTTGGGTGAAATACCAGCCTCTGTGAAACCATTCTTACTACGAGTCAGTGAGGAGAAAGGGAGAAGCTGAAGTGAGAGGAGAGAAGGAACAAACATACAGAGTAAAATCCGTCCTCTTCCAAGCACACTGGCAGCATGGCAGATCTAAAGCCCTGAACAGATATAAAAATTCTTTGTGCTTCGTACACTGAGTGAGGGTTCTTGGAGTTAATGTGTAGACATTTGGCACTGATAACTGATTCCCGATTCAAAGCATTTATGGAAGTAGGTGACCGTGAAAGAAAGCTGGTGTACACAGCGCTCCATCCATCTTCGCTGAGAATATCTGGGGCCACTGCATCTGTGCATGCATTCCTGGAGAAAAAAAGACAAAAAAAAGTTCCAGGCTAACTGCCATCTGTATCACAGCCAACATCGACTAGAAGCCACCTGCAATATCATCCTCTGGAAATGCCACCTCAGAACTGTCACAATTTCAGCTGCTGTCAACCTCCTATTAACTCCTTTCGAGCTGTTCTTACGTTACTCACCTCAAAATAATAGCTTTGCAGTTGTTTGTTTCCTTAAGAATACCATTGGTGTGTATTCTGTTCAGTGGTTCCCATCGCTTTTCTCTCCTCCACTTTTCCTGTAGTAGCAAGTGTAAAATTTTTATCACTTAGCACCGTTTGCTAAAGTTTTTATTTGGCACTCAAAGTGTTAAAGTTTTGTACTCTTGAAACAAAAAAAAAGAATGACTTGTTTCTGTAAAAGAAAATCAGCTGGAGTTCTTCATGTTAATTCTGGTAGGCTCTTTAAATAAAACTCTATCAGGGTGATTTGGTATAATTTCTTCTCATTTGTTAAAATTGAAGGGAGAAGCTACCCACGGAGCCAGATCTCTTCCACCTCCTCATAGTACTTGAACCACAACAAAGTCCATCCACTGCAATCAAGCAGTTCTGGAGCTTTGTAGTAAATTTCAGACTGAGCTCATTGTCAATGGTTTTGGATTATTTTTAAAATGGAACATGAAAATCCACAGGAACCGTTGCTCCATCAGAAGTGAGTTGGGATAAGCTTTCCACCCAACCAGAGGGTCTGACATTGACTGGACCATAAGTTGTGGGATCCATTCATTTACACATAGAGAGGTGTTGGGAGATATCGGGATCCAGCCCGCGATGGCTCAGTTATGCCAGGGGAAGAGGAAACTGGGATCGAGGTGGGGATCATGGCCCAAGTAGGTCTGGCTGTTTGCCAGATGGATGGAGGGGGAATTGTTGGGGATGAGGCAGAGACCCTGGTGCAGCAGGAGGATAGGAAACCTTTCTCTGCACAAAATGGCAATGTGGGCACCGGAAGAAGCGGGCAACCTGGGCCCGCTGGAGGCAGGAGGCAAAAGAGAAGCAATCAGGGAGTCTGACCTGAGATGTCCTCCTAAAGGAGGTATGGGAAGGAGGAAATGAATTGTTTTGGGTCAAGTTAAACTGAGCCACAAAGAATACAGTTTTGTATCTGTGGAAGGTGGGGACTGGTCAGTGGATCCACATTCTTGAACCTGAGGAATTCCTGCAGTGCAGGAAAAAGGCTAACAATCTCACCAGAGCAGCTACCACCTTCTCCTAACCTTTCAACAACAATAACTTGCATTTAGAAGGCCCTTTAATGTAGAAATTTGCCCAAGGTGCTTTACAGAGGTGTAAGCAATAAAAAAAGCACTGAACCAAAAGCAGAGATATCTTGAAGGATAACCAAAAGTTGGGCAAGGGATTGGGGTACGGGGCACCCATGGAGATATGGACAACAGGTGATTGCAAAGCCTACTGCCAATGTCTGAGAACTGATCAAAGCAACACAATGTTGCCTGGACCCACTGTAAATAACTGCACCTGTCCTCCTGAAAGTGCGTCTGAAGTGAATGCTTTTGACCCCTAACCTTCAGACTTTGTTTTTTTTAAAGTCTATTTATTGGTGTCACAAGTAGGTTTACATTAACACTGGAATGAAGACACTGTGAAAATCCCCTAGTCGCCACATTCCGGTGCCTGTTCGGGTACACCTGAGGGAGAATTTAGCATGGCTAATGCACTTAACCAGCACGTCTTTTAGACTTGTGGGAGGAAAGCAGAGCACCCAGAGGAAACCCATGCAGACACAGGGAGAACATGTAAACTCCGCACCGACAGTGACCCAAGCCTGGAATTGAATCTGTGTAAAAAAGCAAATTACTGTGGATGCTGGAATCTGAAACCAAAAGAGAAAACGCTGGAAAATCTCAGCAGGTCTGGCAGCATCTGTAAGGAGAGAAAAGAGCTGACGTTTCGAGTCCAGATGACCCTTTGTCAATTGAACCTGTGTCCCTGGCGCTGTGAGGTAGCAGTGCCAACCACAGTGCTGCTGTGCCACCCCTGAAAGTGTATTGTTTTAAATTTCTACCCATTACTGGTGCAAATCAGTTTACTTTAACACTTGGACGTGATTTTACTTGCCATTCACACCATGCTCCTGCTGCATCAAGGTCAGAGAATTTGGCAGCCAACCAAATCCGCTCACTGCAGCAGGATGGGAAAATCCCCTCGGCGTGAACAGCGGTAAGATTCTGGCCATAAGATCTACAAATGTGTGTGTCAGGCAACATTTTTCCTTTAGTTGTTTCCAGTGTTTCTGATCGAATTGTAATGTTACCTAATATTTTTGATAATCTTATTTAGATATTTCCTTTGTACCATCCCACACCCATAAACAGAACAATTACATTATTGAGCCATGTGACAGATTCAGCATCCACGGGGCTGATTCTAAAACCACTTTCCTAAAAAAAATTAAAATTCCCAAATTTTGAATACCCTCCAGCCATCCCTTAAAAGACTGTCGGTTAGCCATTCAGTGCCTGATAGAAATGCCCATAGCAACATAGGAATTAAAAGCAGAAGTAGGCAAATTCAGCCCTTCGAGCCTGCTCCACCATTCAATCAGATCATGGCTGATCTCTCCCTGGTCTCAAATCCACCTCCCCCCTGTTACGCATATCCCCTTATCCCGTTTTTATTAGAAATATATCTGTCTCCTTCTTGAAACCATTTGTACCTGAAAACTTAAATGAGAGTTCTGCAACTAGCTTTCGATCCCAATTTTCATATTTAAACAGTGTTTGCTGCTCAAGTTTTGCATCATAAAATTTGATCATAGAATCCCTACAATGCAGAAGGAGGCCATTCAGCCCATTGAGCCTGTACCGACCACAATCCCACCCAGGCCCTATTCCCATAACCTTTCATATTTACCCTGCTAATCCTTCTGACATTAGGGTCAATTTACCATGGCCAATCAATCTAACCCGCACATCTTTGGAGTGTGGGAGGAAACCGGAGCACCCAGAGGAAACCCACGAGAACACAGGGAGAACGTGTAAACTCCACACAAACAGTGACCCGAGGCCGGAATTGAACCTGGGTGCCTGGCACTGTGAGGCAGCAGTGCTAACCACTGTGCCAGCGTGCAGGTGGGTTTGGAATCAATGATATGACCAATATATCCCCTACATTCCAAAGACTGTAAGGTGGCTTCTGAATGCAATGTTGAGTTCAACAATTTTAGATTTCAGCTTCTGCCCCCATTTTGTTTCCTTTTCATTGCCTTTTTTACCCGCTTTCTTATCTTTTTCCTTTTGCTTTGCTTTCAGAGTGCAGCTATTTACTGCAATTGTATAGGGCGCCGGTGGGGCTACACCTGGAGTATTGCGCGCAGTTTTGGTGTCCTTATCTGAGGAAGGACATCCTTGCTATAGAGGGAGTGCAGTGAAGGTTTACCAGGCTGATTCCTGAGGTGGCAGGTCTGTCATATGAGGAGAGACCAAGTCGGTTAGGATTATATTCATTGAATTTTATAGGAGTGAGAGGGAATCTCATAGAAACTTATAAAATTCTAGCAGGGTTAGACAGGGTAGATGCAGAGAGAATGTTCCCAATGGTGGGGGAGTCCAGAACTAGGGATCATAGTTTGGGGATAAGGGGCAAAGCTTTTAGGATTGAGGCAAGGAGAAATTTCTTCATCCAGAGGATGGTGAATATGTGGAATTTACCACTGCAGAAAGTATTTGAGGCCAAAACATTGTCTGATTTCAAGAAGGAATTAGATATAGCTCTTGGGACTAAAGGGATCCAAGGATATGGGGGAAGGGGGAAAATCAGGATATTGAACTTGACGATCAGCCATCATCATAATGAATGGTGGAGCAGACTCAAAAGGCTGAATGGCCTACTCCTGCTTCTATTGTCCATGTTTCAATATTATTCATGATTCTGTCATTCACAGCCTTTCTCGATGCATCCCTTCGCTGGAAACCACTGACTTCACTGGATTCTCCAGTGTTACCGCAGTGAATGGAGTTTTGGCTGAGCGCTAAATTCTCCATTCTTGCTGGCAGCAGGGGCAGGGTGAACGAGATTGGAGAATCCGGCCCTTGTTTCTTTATTCACCCTACTACCATTCCTTACAGTCTTGAACTGTGAACCCTTCGTCATTTAATCTCTCCTGTCTTCCACACTACCACACATCTTCCCGTTGGGACTTTGTCCCCCACCTCTCCACATTCTCTTGCTTATAATCTCTGCCTTCTCTAGCCTTTCCCAATCCTGATGAAAAGTAATTGACCTGAAACATTCACCCTGTTTCTCTCTCCAGAGATGTTGCCAGATCTGCTGAGTATTTCCAATATTTCCTGTTTAAAGTCCAATCCCATTCTCCTGCTCAAATCCCAAACTCATGAAAGGTCCATTAATATAACTCCTTTTCATGTATTTACTGTCACAATCAATGACAGGGGATTGTTCATTTTTCCAACTTCTGTGTAAAGAATTTCTTCTTCTTGTCCTTATTGTGATTGTCTAATATTTTCCACTCGCTTTGTATTGTCTCACTAACAGGTGAAAACACTGTGGCTGTTTATCTTTGCACAAAAGCCTTCATAATCCTGAAGACATTGATCATCTCCCCTGCATCCCTTACCCACCCATCTCCACCTACAATCTCTTGATTATAGGTTAAGAGGTGGATATTTTTCCCATGCATATTCCTAGAGACACTGGGTGGAATTTTACAGCTCCGCCGTGACAGTGACAGCGGTGGAAAATGCGACGAGTTTTTCAGAACTCCATTGACTTTGGTTGGACCGGATGATTCCGCCAGCGGAACCGGCTATAAATTCCACCCACTGTCTCCTCGCCACTTCTGCCAAACCAGATATTTGCCAGCTTTTCTTTCTCCTTGAGACCATTCTAAATTGATTTGTTTTGAAGTTCCTAATTCCCAAATTAATGCCGTCAATTCTTTGATCTCCATTTATCGCAATCTTCCTTGGCTCATTTTCTGTTGAAGTCAGGAACCTCAGGGTTGCAGTTTACCTCCTTGCTTCTTCCTGCATTCCTTATTTACTTTTAAGCACTTTCGGGAAATTCTCACAGCCACAGCTCCCTGTTAAATTTACAGCATTGTGTCATTAGTATCTGATTTACATCTTTATTCCAACCAATTGTGTAAGTCAAGCAAATCTCAGAATTCCATAGAGCATCAATGCATTTTAATTCCTATTCTTTGGCCCATGAATAGCAGTGTGAAAACTGTCTGATTCAGGTTGACTCAGATTTTCTTCTCCCGAGGTGGGTGCACAGAGTCAGGAAAATTTCCACCTCAGCTCCCCCATTTCAAGAGAAACAGCCCTGAACGGTTGGGTTTGCATTCCAGGTGTGGGGTGTCCTGGATGCAGGTAGGATTCAGGCCTCGTGCCCCTAGAAAGAGTTCTGAGGTGCCCACACAGACTGTCGAGTAACGAGGCAGAATGGTTCGAAGGTCCGCTTTGGTATTCTGGGATATTGTTGCAGCCATACTAAAGTAGTTAAGTTCTCTAGCTCCCATCCCTCTTACCCCCTCACCCTCCACCCAAGCCCCCATCCCCCACCCATGCCAACTTATGTCCCCACCAACATGCCATGGCCCCTCATTCTCCATGCCAACACGGCACCTCTGGCCAAACCTCATGATGTCTCGTACCCTCCATGCCAGTCTTCACCTCTCTAACCATCCTTCATGGCTATCCTAACCTCTATACCAACCTATACCCTTCTACCCAACCCCACAGCCCTTATGACAACTTAGCGCTAATTCATACCAACCTATTCCCTCCACAAACCACCCTTTATCCTTACATCCTCCAAGCTCCCTCACCCAGTGTGCACATGGGCAGATCTCAGGGACCATGCTGAGATGAAATAATATAAAGTTCTAAGTATTTATTACAAATTTCACTATATTAAAAAAATCATTCTAATTAATAAAAGTCCAGTCAATGCATTTAAATCCCTTCAAGTACTCAGTTCATTATAAAGACTAATATTTGTATTCATAGCTCCACATCCAAGACAGCTAATCTCTTAATAACATCTTGAAGCTGTCACCCTGGCAGCACCAAAATGGCAGTGCCAACCTGTGCTAAGGGGCAGACCCCAGTGGGAGCCTCATGGGGGAGGGGGGTTCATTTATATGTGGTATTGGGCTGGATGCCAATGATGGACATTTGGGGGGGGGAGGGAGGAGGGTGGATGCCGGCTCCAACTGTGGGGGGCTGATAATCGGGGAGGGGGTAAGGGGCCGATGATCAGGTTAATGGGGGGGGGGGGGGAGAAGGGCCAAAGATCGGGGGAGGGCGGGAGGGAGTCCGAGTTGAATGCTGGCTCTGATGGGGTGGAGAAGTGGTGTGGGGAAGGGATCCCCTGAGACCTGTATGGTGGGCTAATGGGGGGGAGGTTATTGCTGTTATGATTAGGGTGCCCTTTAAAGATGGTGCCCTAATCTCAGTGCAGCTGGGTTTTGCCGGTGTGTTGTGGCCCCACTCCCTGCATGATGGTGTGAAACACGGCCCCTTAACCTTTTTTTTGGCAGAACGTCGCAAGATCTGGAGAAAAAAACGATCTGTTTGTCTGGAGAGAAACACATCGGTTTTCTTGTCAGAAACAACATCTGCTATTTTTTGGTAAGATTTCTCCCCAATTAATTCTATACTAAAAGGGAAACGATGAGGTAATTGGACAGAGCAGTGACTTGGACAAAAGTAACCAGAGTGCAGCAGGAAGGGATAGAGAGTACAAACTTTGAAATGCACCAGCAGAAATGGCTGGAGAATGCAAAAGTGGTAAGAAGACAGAGTTAAAGATACTGGGCGCAATTTAGCAACCGTGTTCACCTTGTGGGAGATTCTCACAATGGCTGTTAAATCACGCAGGAACTCAGAAACGTAAACCTTGACAACAAGATCTGAGTTTCGAAGCCCCCTCCCCCCCCCCTCCACCCCCCCAACCCCCAACCCCCAAACGTGGGTAGCATTGCTGCCTCACTGCAGCAGGGACCCAGGCTCCGTTCCAGCCTCGGGTCACTATCTGTGTGGAGTCTGCACCTTCTCCCTGTGTCTGCGTGGGGGTCCTCCGGGTGCTCCGGTTTCCTTCCACACTCTAAAGATGTACGGGTTAGATGGATTGGCCATGCTAAATTGCCCCTTACGGTCGGGGGACTAACAGGGTAAACGTGTGGAGTTATGGGGATAGGGCCTGGGTGGGATTGTTGTTGGTGCAGATCTGATGGGCCGAATAGCCTCTTTCTGCACTGTAGGGATTCTATGATCCCGATGATGTGATCAAGTTCACACCCAGAAAGGTGCGAACATAAATTATAAATATCATTAAAGGGCTGGATACTGTAGTGTCTGCCCACGACACATCCACACTCACTCGGGCAGCGTGACATCACGCAGGTGTGAGTCACTACTGGTTTTCAAAAGCAAAAACCAGTCCTGATGATCATGCCGGGGGTGGAGAAGTGTCTGTAGCCCCCGGGTTGGGAGGATTTGAGGGACATGCCTGAGCATTGCCCCCGACACCCTGGCAGTGCCCAACTAGCAGGAGGAAACGCCAGGGGTTATTTTCTTCCATGGGAGTGGGGGTTCCTCTTGTGTGTGGGGCGGGTTCTGATGTCCATGTGGGAAAGAGGGGGTCAATGTCTGTTGCAGGGGGGTCTTAAGTTTAACTTTGAGAACTGGGCGTGTTTTACATACGGTGCCCGTAGGCCCACTTTATAAATGGTGCCCCAATCTCAGATTCCCAATGTGGCCGAGGGTTTAGGTCCTGCCCCTCCAGCTGCCTGTGTGATCCTCACCAGTGTTTTAAGACAAGGGCTTTCAGTCCCTCAGGGGAGATAATGGTGTAGCGCTAATGTCACTGGATTAGTAACACAAAGACCCAGGCTGATACCCTGGCAGCTGGTGGAACTTAAATTCAATTCATGAAATCTGGAATTGAAAGCCAGCCTCGGTAATGGTGACCATAGCAACTGTCATAAACACCCAACTGGTTCAGTAATGTCCTTTAGAGAAGAAAATTTGCCATCCTTACCTGGTCTGGCCTACCCACTGTGACGTCAGATCCACGGCATTGTGGTTGACTCTTAACTGCTCTCTGAACTGGCCTAGTAAGGCACTCAGTTTAAGGGTAATTAGGAATGGATAACAAATGCTGGCCTTGATAGCGATGCCCACACCCCATCGAAGAATATTTTTTTTAAAATAGTAAATGAGCCTCAAGGGAACAGCGATCATGGGGAATTGATAATGGAAAAGAAGGAAACAGCAGAGTCATTGAATCAGTATTTTGTATCTAGCTTCACATATCATAGAAACCCTACAGTGCAGAAAGAGGCCATCTGGCCCATCGGGTCTGCACCAACCGCAATTGCACCAAGGCCCTACCCCCATATCCCTACACATTTACCCACTAATCCCTCTAACCTACGCATCTCAGGACACTAAGGGGCAATTTAGCACAGCCAATCAACCTAACCCGCACATCTTTGGACTGTGGGAGGAAACCGGAGCACCCGGAGGAAACCCACGCAGACACGAGGAGAATGTGCAAACTCCACACAGACAGTGACCCAAGCCGGGAATCGAACCCAAGTCCCTGGAGCTGTGAAGTAGCAGTGCTAACCACTGTGCTACCGTGCCGCCCACGGTAGAAGACTGAAAAATATCCAAAGTATACTTGGAAATCAAGAGATGAAGGAGAGGGCGGAATTTAAAACAATCACCACCACTAGAGAAAAGTTGCTGGGAAAACTATTAAAGCTAAAGCCTGGCATTCCCCAGGACGACATGGCCTGCATCCTTGAGTCTTAAAGGAAGTGGTTGCAGTGATAATAAAAGCATTGGTTATAATCTTCCAAAATTCTTGATGTTCTGAAAGCTTCCCAGTGGGATGGAAGATAACTAATAGCCACTCTTATTCCAAGAAATGAGAGAGAGCAGATAACTACAGGCCACTAACATCTGATATTATTAGAATTACTAAAATCCATCATTAAGGAGGTTATAGCAGGATAGTTAGAAAATCATATTTAACTAATTTATTAGCTTTTTGAGGAAATAACAAGTAAGATGAAT
The DNA here is from genome assembly GCF_964213995.1 of Mustelus asterias. NCBI lineage: Eukaryota > Metazoa > Chordata > Chondrichthyes > Carcharhiniformes > Triakidae > Mustelus > Mustelus asterias. The sequence goes on along the minus strand of NC_135802.1, from coordinate 94,558,797 downwards.
AAAAGGGAATCTGTAGATGTGGATTTCCAGAAGGCATTTGATAAGGTGTCACATCAAAGGCCACACAAAGTAAGATTACATGGTGCAGGCGGTGACATGTTAGCATGGATAAAAAATTGGTTAGCTAACAGAAAGCAGAGAGTAGAGATAAATGGACCTTTTATGGGTTGGCAAGATGTAATAGTTGGACTGCCACAGGAGTTGGAGCTAAGCCCTCAACTATTTAAAATCGACATCAATGATTTGGATAAAGGGACTGAAAGTATGGTGGTTAAATTTGCAGACGAAACCAAGATAGCTTGGAAAGTAAGTTGCCATGAGGCGGTAGAATGTCTGCAAACGGATATAGACAGGTTAAGTGAGTGAACCAAAAATTGACAGCTGGAGTACAATATGGGAAATGTGAACTTGTCCACTTTAGCAGGAAGAATAGAAAAGCAGTGTACTATTAAAATGCAGAGAGATTGAAGAACTCAGTGGTACGGGGGATTTAAGTGTTCTGGTACACGAATCACAAGAAGTTAGCATGCAGGTTCAGCAAGTGATTAGGAAGGCAGAAGGAATGTTGGCATGTAGTGAAAGGGGAATGGAAAATTAAAGGAGGAAAGTTTTACTGCAGCTGTATAGGGCCTTGGGAAGACCAAATCTGGTATTCTGGATGGGATTTCACGGCCTTGCTCAAGTGAGACCGGAAATTCCTTCTTGAGGTCAATAGACATTTCCGTTGTCCGCTCCTCACCTGCTCCGATTACGTGGCGGGTGGGGCGGGAGAATTCCAGCAACTATGTACTGTTTTGGTCTCCTTATTTGAAAGAAATTTAATTGAATTCAAAGCAGTGCAGAGAAGGTTCACGCAACTTATTTTGGGATGGGGGGGCTTATCTTCTGAAGAAAGGTTAAACATATTGGGCCTGACTCATTAGTGTTTGGAAGAATGAGAGATGATCTTATTGAAACATATAAGATCCTGAGGGGATTTGGCAGAGTAGACACTGGTAGGGGGAGACTAGAACCAGGGGATAACGTTTAAGAGTGAGAGGTCTACTATTTAAGACGGAGATTATGAGGATTTTCTTCTCTCAAAGGGTTGTTAGCCAGTGGAATTCTCTTCATCAGAAAGCAGGGGAGGTTGAGTTATTGAATTTATTCAGAGCAGAATTAGACAGATTTTTTAATAGATAACAGAGTCACAGGTTATGGGGGTGGGCAGACAGAGTGCAGTTGACCACAACCAATTCAGCCATGATCTTACTGAATGGCAGAACAGATCCAAAGGGCTGAATGGATTACTCCTATTCCTAAGTCCGATGTCCAAAACAGCTATTGAGATTGTAAGCACTGATATTTTTCAACTCATAGACACAGCAGGCTTTTTTTCCCAAATTAAAAGAGCAGGGTATTTAAATAACAACAGCTTGACTGCTCCATAGACCCTATTCACCTTTACCGCACATTCATGGCCACTCTTAAACAAACATAAATCAGACACTGCAGGAAATGGACCTTACTGCAACAATAATAGGGTCTTTTCAAATCTAGCACTGAGTTCAATTGACCCTGCTGAGTTTGGCTGTCCTCCCTTGTATGATCTTTATCATAGGAACTGTTGGAAATGGGGGTGGGGCTTTCAAATCCAGGGTCCTGGTGCCATTTTGGCTAAGACACAGAGTCTCCATGACATGGTGAAAATCTGGGCCTCAGTTGGATTCACCCAGGACCACTCATCTCCTGACTTTATTACAGCCTTGGTCCTAACGTGGACAAAATAGCTGAACTCAAGGGATGAGTTAAAAGTCACTGCCATTCACATCAGGCAGCATTTGATCGAGCGTGGCATCAAGAAACTATAGCAATAATGAGGTCAGTGGGAACAAGGGTGAAAAGTCTCCACTGGTTGAGTCATACACAACACAAAAGAAGATGGTCGTGCTTGTTGCAGTTCAATCACTCAATCCCAGGACATCGCTACAAGAATTCCTCAAGGTAGTGTCCTAACCAGCTTCAACTACTTCATCAATGACCTTCCCTCCGTCATAATGTGAGAAATGCTCAGCACGATTCATAACTCCTTAGCTACTGAAGAAGTCTGTGTCCATTTGCAGTAAAACCTGGACAACATTCAGACTTGGGCTGATAAGTGCCAGGTACAATTCACACCACACACGTGTCAGGCAATGACCATCTCCAACAAGAGAGAATCCACCCATCGCCCCTTGACATTCAATGGCATCACCATTGCTGAATGTTAATGTTGCAATCCTGCCACAATGCAGTAAATGTAGTTGTAATTGAGAGCAACTATTACCAATTGGGAAAAGGTTAGGGCATTATTCTTGACTTTGTATAAGGACCTGTTTCCACTTATGTGGGGTAGGAAAAGGTTGTCTGTTCTCTGGGTTATGTGAATAAATTCCTGTGTTAAGGAAAAACTGGCTCCAGATTTATCTTTTGCTGAGTGAATGAGCAATGAGTTATATAACACGGTAGCAGAGGATGAACATTGATCTCTTATGGTTGGAAGCCAAATAAGGAATTTTTGTCTCTAACTTCTGACAAAAGTGCTGTCCTTAGAAACATCTGGAGCAAGATAGTTGAGGTTCGATCCAAGTTCTCAAGCGTTGATTATCCAGTTTTTTTTCAGAGTCTAAACCATATATGCATTGGAAAATGAGTTATAAATGTGGGCTGTGGTTACCTTGCTACCCAAGTGGAAGAAAGGTACAGCTTTGGCTTTGTCACTGTCAGGAAAAGTAACATTAAAAGTAAAGTATTTTCAGAGCTGGATGTGAATGATTTGGATACTGAAGTGGTATCAAGTCTTTACTACAATTTATTAATGATTTACAGGAAAGATAATCTGTTGGAAGCTTACGAAGTGTGACCAACATTTGATGAATTTAAGAAGATGGACAGTCAGTCCATGGAAGACTATATTAGGGACTCATATTGATTGTATAAGAAATGGGCAGTTTGACCTGGAGGTCCCAGAGTCTGCTTGCATTCAAGTTACTGGATTGCACACAGATTTTGCAGATAGGTAGAGTCCTAATATTGACGGGGTTCAATTTTACGGAAAAGATTCTTTCTCGTTTGGACAAAATGGCTGCTGCCCAAAGACAATGATTTCCAGCTACTTTTAAGTCAAATACAGACAACTCTGCAGAGCACAAACAATGGAGGGCTCCATGGTTGCTGAATTTTGAGATCACTTGAATATTAGACACAGGCATCAGCACAAAGATAGAGTTGATGATAGGTGGCCTGAAGAGGGTTGTACTTTTAGCCAATTTGAGAATCAAAACATAAAGCAGGTCTGGGATGGCGACCATAGGTTCTTGACGTTAGGAATGCATGGGGAAGGTCAACAGATGCTTTCATTGTCATTCCAAATATCATTACACAACAAATTGTCCAAAACGCAAAAATGCGAGTCTTTGAGATAATGCGTAAAATGGATGATTCCAACACTGAGGTTGATTAGCCTGAAGGAATTGTATTAGTTACTGAAAGCTTGAGTCCAGTAATAAGCATTTTGGTCGCTGATTCATTCAACTATGCGGTGTGTTGGATAGCAGTTGCACAGCTATAGTGTATGGGATGGATTAGCTCAATTGCTACTTGGAATCCCTTGACAAGTAGAATCAGCACAAGGTTAAAGAATATGAAGGCTCCACCTCCTTTAGTTTTGGGGATGACAATATGCCAAAGTCTGTCAAAAAATGGTCGGCCCATGCAAGAAAGCTGGAATAAGTTCCTTCATTAGTTCAGATGGGGCTTCCAGTGAGATACCTTTATTGTTGCACAAGTCCTCAGTGAAAAAGCACAGATGAAACTAGATCAAAGGATATGGGGAAAATGCAGGATCAGGCTATTGAGCTGGATGATCAGCGATGATCATAATGAATGGTGGAGCAGGCTCGAAGGGCTGAATGACCTTCTCCTGCTCCTATTTTCTATGTTTTTCTATGGAAGATGATGGGGCGCTAGTATTTGGGAAAGTGGTGGGTTTACTTTTCACTCGATCAGGACATTATTGTGTACCATTGAGGAAACCAGATCTTTTCCTGTCAAGAAGTTCAGGGAGCATTGCCTGAACTTCAGGGGTTAAGCATTTGGCTGACTGTAAAGAAATTATTTGGATATTACATAGTCAATTCAAATATCCTTGGTCACAGAAATACATTGCATGCTAAAAAATTTTTTGCAAATGGCTGAGGAGTGTAGCCCATACCAATTGGTCAAAGAAAGGAATCCCATGTTGCCTTCGGTACTACCAGATGCTCCCCCTGCTGTGGAAGAACGGACTCTATTTTCTCTTCTCTTACAAGAATGCAGAAAATCTTTTATTAAGGCTGAAGATTCAGAAATAAATCAGTGAATGTTGCGACATCACATTACACCATTTGACTTTATTTCTGGTGATCTGGTTTATTAAAAGAGATATGGACATTGAAAGCAGAATGGGCCAGGGAACTTTCTAGACATGAGGGGCAAACAGTGATGATCTAACCTGGAAATCAAACAATTAAAGCCCATTCCTCACAGGTCATTGGGATGAATGATAAGTTTTTGGATATTGACAATGTGATAAGCACCTTGTACATGGCATACTTACAGGGTAGCGCTAGAGGGACAAGATAGATAAAGCAGGGGTTAGGTGCCAATCAAAAATCTGATCGTGATAAACAAAAAAGGGTTATTTTATCAAGAGGCCAATGGCTCAAAGTAGGTTGAATTATAACCCTAAATCTAACCCTCTCCACCCCCCACCCCCCCCCCCCCCCGCCCCCCTGCCCCCAACCCAATCACCATCCTATAGTTTATCATTGGCCAGAAACTGAACTGGACCAGCTATATAAATACTGTGGCTAAAGTGCAGGTCAGAGGCTCAGAATCTTGCAGCAAATAATTTACTTCCTGACTCCCCAAAGCCTGTCCAGCATCCAACAAAGTGAGAAGAGTGATCTCCACTTGTCTTGGTGAGTGTGGGCCTGAAGCTTGGCACCAGCCAATGAGCGCCTGCTCACCAAGGCTTCATCATTAGCACTTTATAAACCTGTGACCACTACCACCTAGGATAAGGAGAGTAAATGCTTGGCAGCACCACCACTTGCAAGTTCCCCTTCAAGCCACATACCATCCTGACTTGAAACTTTGGACAGAATCTTGTGCCCTCCCCTGTGGTGCATTTGCTGTTGGGGGGCAATTAATCAAGTGACAGGGTGGCAGCTGGGGACCGTACTGCCCCCCCTCTTCCACCCCGTTTTAAATCTAACCTGCTCTTGTAGCTACAGAATTTATGTGGTCTGGTGCAGTTAGGTTTTCCTCAATGGTAGCTGTCAGGAAGTAGAGGACAGTAAGAAGTCTCACAACACCAGGTTAAAGTCCAACAGGTTTATTTGGTAGCAAATACCATAAGCTTTCGGAGCAGAGCTCCTTCGTCAGATGGAGTGGAAATCTGTTCTCAAACAGGTTGCGAACACAATGAGACAGCTAATGAACCGGAACAGCATGATTTCTGTGTCTGTGCCCTGTTTGAGAACAGATATCCACTCCATCTGACGAAGGAGCTCTGCTCCGAAAGCTTATGGTATTTGCTACCAAATAAACCTGTTGGACTTTAACCTGGTGTTGTGAGACTTCTTACTGTGCTTACCCCAGTCCAACGCCGGCATCTCCACATCAGGAAGTAGAGGAGCCAGTAATGGTAATGTCATTGAATGTTAAAGGCAGATGGTTAGCTTCTCTGTTGTTGGAGATGGTCATTGCCTGGCACTTGTGTGGCGTCAATGGCTGATCTGTACCTTGACTCCAGCTCCCCATCTTTTCTTCATACCCTTTGACACCCTGATCTAACAGAAATCTATTGATCTCTTATCTTGAAAATTTCAATTGACCCAGCATCCGCAGCCTTTTCCAAAGAGAGATGGAGAATATTTGTGTGAACAGGGTGACTAACCGTCCCAGATTCTCTGGGACTGTCCTGTAAATGGGGAATTTTGTCCCACGTTCCAGGTCAGGCCTTCCTGGGATGTGATTTCTCCCGGATGTTTTTCTTCTTGCTGAAGTATAGTTGTCTGTGCAAGGGTCAGTTGTGGCAGCTTGGAGGGCTGTCAATGCGGCTGTCCATTCCTGCTAAAGGCAAACCCCAAGGAAGAGTTCCCGGTGACAGGACAGGCGAGTCACTCAAAACACCATCGACATCATGGCAGCCAATGATCCCCTCCTCCTGATTGTTATTGGATCAGAGTGAGCACCATTAGCTGCCAATATTGGAGCATCGGATATTGGCAGCATGGTAGGCTAGTGAAAAAGGTTGGATCTCATGGGATAAAGGGGGAGGTGGCTAGATGGGTGGAGAACTGGCTTGGTCATAGAAGACAGAGGGTGGTAGTGGAAGGGTCTTTTTCCGGCTGGAGGCCTGTGACTAGTGGTGTTCCGCAGGGCTCTGTATTGGGACCTCTGCTGTTTGTGATTTATATAAATGATCTGGAAGAAGGAGTAACTGGGGTGATCAGTAAGTTTGCGGACGACACAAAACTGGCAGGACTTGCAGATAGTGAGGAACATTGTCAGAGGCTACAGAAGGATATAGATAGGCTGGAAATTTGGGCAAAGAAATGGCAGATGGAGTTCAATCCTGATAAATGCGAAGTGATGCATTTTGGTGGGAATAATGTAGGGAGGAGCTACACGATAAATGGAAGAACCATAAAGGGTGTAGAGACGCAGAGGGACCTGGGTGTGCAAGTCCACAGATCTTTGAAGGTGACGTCACAGGTGGAGAAGGTGGTGAAGAAGGCATATGGCATGCTTGCCTTTATAGGACGGGGCATAGAGTATAAAAGTTGGGGTCTGATGTTGCAGATGTATAGAACGTTGGTTCGGCCGCATTTGGAATACTGCGTCCAGTTCTGGTCGCCACACTACCAGAAGGACGTGGAGGCTTTGGAGAGAGTACAGAGGAGGTTACCAGGATGTTGCCTGGTATGGAGGGGCTTGGTTATGAGGAGAGATTGGGGAAACTGGGGTTGTTCTCCTTGGAAAGACGGAGGATGAGGGGAGACTTAATAGAGGTGTATAAAATTATGAAAGGCATAGATAGGGTGAACGGTGGGAAGCTTTTCCCTGGGTCAGTGGTGACGTTCACGAGGGGTCATAGGTTCAAGGTGAAGGGGGGGAGGTTTAACACAGATATCAGAAGGACATATTTTACACAGAGGGTCGTGGGGGCCTGGAATGTGTTGCCGGGCAAGGTGGTGGAGGCGGACACACTGGGAACGTTTAAGACTTATCTAGACAGCTATATGAACGGAGTGGGAATGGAGGGATACAAAAGAGTGGTCTAGTTTGGACTAGGGAGCGGCGCGGGCTAATTGTTCTTTGTTTCTAGTTTCAAGGCTTCATTCTATGATCATCTTGCTGGCGCCAGTACAGAGCGAGACTGCGGATAGTTGGGAACCTGTCTCGGGGGCAGGGAATTCAGATGGTGTTCGTAAAGCAGAAGTGGAAATGAATAGGGTTGGGGAAGCATTTTCTGATCAGGGCCAGTGTGATCTCCTGGACTCGTTTCGATCGCCTCAGGGGGTCGGAGAGGAATTTCCCAGATTTTCTTTTCCCCATATTGGCCCTGGGGTTTTCACTCTGGGTTTTCGCCTCTCCCTGGAGATCACATGGTCTGGAATGGGGGGGTGGGGGTGAGTTAATAGGTTGTGATGAACAAAGCATCGTAGCTGTGAGGGACAGCTTGGTGGATAGGATATTAGGATGTCGATAGGCTGGAAAATTGGGCGGGGATCCTGGATTCAGGATTCAATCCTGGACCGGGGAGCGGCGCGGGCTTGGAGGGCCGAAGGGCCTGTTCCTGTGCTGTATTGTTCTTTGTTCTTTGTCTTCCTGGCCCCACAAAGTGAAGTTAAAAACTTACCTCGAATGCTTCCTTCTGCTTCCAATCCATTCCCAATTGCAGCTCCTTTGACGGGAATGTTGTAGCAGCTTTCCCGCACAGAATAGTGGTCGGAGACCCAATTATCTCATCAGATCCTATCTGCATATTTAAAGAAGAACACCCCCTCAACTCCCACACTGCTCAGGAAATCAGGTGAAGGTTTAAGATTATGGGTTTGGGTTGGGGCATTGGCAGGGATTCCAATTTAACTCCAACACCATCTGGTTTTTGCTAAGCTGGTAAGGTTAAAATCAATTTCATTGTTTTTAGCTGCTTTGTAAATGTTGGAACAAATGTTCAAGTGTAAGTTATAGAATGACCCTCTTTACAGATGTGGAAAAAATCTAAACCGTTGGATTTTAAAGTTGTGCAATTTATAGCAGGAAACAGAAGTCACTTTGCAAGCTGTTGCTAAGACAAATTTATTTTGGACTAATTGTAATGCCTATTTCTCACAGTAGATGGCACTCAAGCCTCATGTGCCATCTGTATTATTGTTATGAACTGCTTTCTACTTGTTCTCACCTCTGCATTAATCATTTAGTGCAGCTCTCTAAATAACAGAAATTTGCAAACACCATGTTTCTGGTGCCTTATATCCCACCCGGGACAAAGAGGATGATTAACTAACCAACACAATTTCAGATGCATTAGGTGTGGAAAATGTTAAATGTCCTAAGCTCAACCATCTTCAGCTGCTTCATCAATGACCTTCCCTCCATAATAAAGTCAGAAGTGGGGATATTAACTGATAACATTCGTAATTCCTCAGACAATGAGGCAGTCTGTGTCCAAATACAGCAAGACCTGGATAACATTCAGGCTTAGGCTGATGAGTGGCAAGTAACATTCGTGCCACACAAGTGTCAAACAATAACTATCTCCAACAAGAGAGAATCTAACTACCTCTCTTTGACATTCAATGGCATTACCATCGCTGATTCCCCACCATTAACATCTCTGAGGTTATCATTGAAACTTAGCTGGACCAACTATTTAAATACTGTGGCTACAAGAATGGGTCACAGGCTGGTTATTCTGCAGTGAGTAACTCACCTGACTCCCCGAAGCCTGTTCACCATCCACAAAGCACAGGTCAGGAGCGTGATGGAATATTCTCCACTTGTCTGTCTAAGTGTGCTTCCAACAACATTCAAGAAGTTGAATACCATCCAGGACCAAGCAACCCACGTGATTGGCATCCCACATACAGTGGCGGTAGAATGTACCATCTACAAGATGCACGGCAGCAACTCACCAAGGCTCCTTTGAAATCATCTTCCAAACCTGTGACCTCAACCATCTAGAAGGTCAAGGGCAAATCCATGGGAATACCACCATCTGCAAGTGCCCCTCCAAGCCCCACACCGTCCTCATTGCAACTATATCGCTGTTCTTCCATTGTCTGCGCCCTCCCTTCCTAATAGCACTGTGGGTGTACCTATAAATGGTTCGTTGCAGTGGTTCGAGAAGGTGGCTCACCACCACTTTCCCAATGGAATTTGAGCATGGACACCAAATGCTGGCATCACGGTGGCACAGTGGTCAGCACTGCTGCTTCACAGCTCCAGGGACCTGGAATCGATTCCCGGCTTGGGTCACTGTCTGTGTGCAGTTTGCACATTCTCCTCGTGTCTGCGTGGGTTTCCTCCGGGTGCTCCGGTTTCCTCCCACAGTCCAAAAATGTGCGGGTTAGGTTGATTGGCCATGCTAAAAATTTCCCCTTAGTGCCCTGGGATGCGTAGATTAGAGGGATTAGTGGGTAAATATGTAGGGATATGGGGGTAGGGCCCGGGTGGGATTGTGGTCGGTGCAGACTCGATGGGCCGAATGGCCTCCTTCTGCACTGTAGGGTTTCTATGATTTCTATGATCTCTCCAAAGGTGAAGCCGGTATTATTTCCTAAATAGTCCTGAAAAATGTGTTGGTGGGCCTTCTTTAATCACTGTATCAGCTTGTGTGATTCTTTCGGGTCACTTCAGATATGTGTTGCGTTATATTTGATTTGATTTATTATTGTCACATGTATTGAGATACAGTGAAAAGTATTGTCTCTTGCGTACCATACAGACAAAGCATACCGTTCATAGAATAGGGCAGAAGGAAAGGAAAAGATGCAGAATATAGTGTTGCAGTTACAGATAGGGTGGAGAGAAAGATCAGCTTAATATATGGTAGATCCATTCAAAAGTCTGATGACAGCAGGGAAGAAGCTGTTCTAGAGTCGGTTAGTAAGTGTTCTCAGACTTTTGTATCTTTTACCTGATGGAAGAAGCTGAAAGAGACAATGCCCAGGGTGCGTGGGGTCCTTGATTATGCTGGGTTACTTTTCCAAGGCAGCGGAAAATGTAGCCAGAGGCCGAAATTTTACCGGCACACTTGCCCCGATCCCAGGAGCGGGTGAGGCTCCTCAGAGAATAATGTTCTCCGTTGGCCTCGGGCGGGATCAAACCTCGGGTGGGACATACTGGTAAAATTCCGCCCAGAGTCAATGGATGGGAAGCTGGTTTACGTGATGGACTGGGCTATGTTCACAACCCTTTGTAGTTTTTTGGTGTCTTGATCAGAGCAAGAGCCATACCAAGCTGTGCTGCCTCTGTAAAAATTGGTGATAGTGGAATATGCCGAATTTCCTTAGACTATACACAGCTGAATGAGTAAGGATGGCAGGTCTTTCCCGGAAGGATATCGGTAAATCCCCTATTGTGAAGTGGTCTGGGGGATCCTAAGATTATGAAAGGCACACAGGTAAATGCAAGTTATTTCTTTATCTTTATTTTCGAGCACCTGACAATCACCTCAGCTAAAATCAGCAAACTCAGCGTAGGTCAGGTGTTAAACCTTAGACTGTGCGAGTTGTGTGGTCCAGCTGCTGAACTGAATAAACTCACTGAGCAACCTGGGGAGTTCCACTGGAGTGCTTTATTTTAAAGCAATGAATCTTATTTGTCACAGGACCGCAACCAATTTCCCATTCTTCAGTCATACGAAGAAGAGGCACTGAGCTGGATGCCTTGGTCAGTTACAATTGCAAAAGGCAGATCTAATTTATTTACTGTGCATTACCAAGATAAGTGGCCTCCCAGTCTTTCCTGTCGTCTATCACGCAGGTCTTGGACGACGGCGAGCGGGAAAGTTTGGATAGACCGGTAGCTCTGGATGAGCTGACAAAGGCCGTCGAGTCCCTTCAGAAGGGTAAAACTCCCGGAAGCGACAGCTTACCGGCTGAGTTTTACTTGGCGTTGTGGGACTTGACGGGCCCGGACCTGCTGGGAGTATACGAGAGTGTGCTTCTGGAAGGCAGCATAGCAGAATCCATGAGGAAAGGCATCATTACCCTCATCTACAAGCAGAAGGGGGAAAGGGAAGAAATTAGAAATTGGCGACCCATTTCACTATTGAACGTGGATTATAAAATTCTGGCCAAGGTCACCGCCAACCGGGTCAAGTCTGCTCTGGGGTCAGTGATCCATCCTGATCAAACCTGTGCCGTACCAGGCAGGAAGATCTCTGATAGCCTCGCGCTACTCAGGGATACGATCGCCTACGTGCAGGACAGGCAGGTGGACACCTGCCTCATCAGTCTAGACCAGGAGAAGGCGTTTGACAGAATATCGCACAGCTACATGATGGATGTGCTCTCCAAAATGGGCTTTGGGGAGGGAATCCGTAATTGGATCCAACTGCTCCACACAGACATCAGTAGCGCAGTTTCAATCAACGGGTGGGAATCAGATATGTTTCAAATCAGGTCTGGAGTCAGGCAGGGCTGCCCTCTCTCCTCCGTCCTTTTTGTGTGTTGCATTGAACCCTTTGCCGAGGCCCTCAGAAGCGACCCAGGCATCAAAGGGGTTACAATCCCAGGCAGTGGAGGGACGCAAGTCAAAGCCTCCCTCTACATGGATGACGTGGCTGTTTTCTGCTCGGACCCCTCGTCTGTTCGCAGGCTTCTTTGAGTCTGTGAGCAGTTCGAGCTGGCCTCGGGAGCCAAAGTCAACCGGGGTAAGAGTGAGGCCATGTTCTTTGGGAACCTGCCTGACACATCCTTTGTCCCCTTCACCGTCAGGGTAGACTACCTCAAGGTGCTGGGGATATGGTTTGGAGCGGCAGGGGCATGCGCCAAAAACTGGGAGGAGCGCATCGCCAAAGCCAGACAAAAATTGGGATTGTGGGAGCAACGCTCCCTCTCCATCACTGGAAAAAACCTTGTGATCCGATGCGAGGTTCTGTCCGTGTTGTTGTACGTGGCGCAGGTCTGGCCGATCCCCAAATCCTGCGCAGCAGCAGTGACCCGGGCCAACTTCAAATTTATCTGGAGATCAAAGATGGATCGTGTCCGGAGGGAGGCGATGCACAAATCTCCAGGGAACGGAGGGAAAAACATCCCCAATGCCGCCCTCATCCTGATGGCCACCTTTGTGTGCGGCTGCATCAAGCTGTGTGTAGACCCTCGGTACACTAACAACAAGTGCCACTACTTTTTGAGGTTCTACCTGTCCCAAGTGTTGCGGAGGATGGGTCTGGCCACACTGCCGCGGAACGCTCCAAGTAGTTGGACCGTACCGCAGCACCTGTCCTTCGTGGAGAAATTTTTCCGGAAACACACCTTTGACCACATGGCGATCAAGCAGTGGTCAGCACGGAATGTCCTTGAGGCCCTGAGAGAAAAGGAGATGGCGGATCCTGTCGGATGTTTCCCTGAGCGGACTGTCAATGTCATCTGGCAGAATACCTCATCACCAGAACTCACAAACAAGCACCAAGACCTGGCTTGGCTGGTGGTGAGAAGGGCACTCCCCGTCAGATCCTTTATGCATGCCCGAGGTCTCAACCTCACCGCAGTGGCTGCGGGGGTGATGAGACGGTCGCACACCTCCTTGTGGAATGTGCCTTTGCAAAGAAGGTCTGGAGTGAGATGCAGTGGTATTTGTCGCGGTTCGTCCTGAGCAGCTCGGTGATGCAGGACTCTGTGCTCTACGGGCTGTTTCCGGGGACGCACACCGAGACAAATATCAACTGCTGCTGGAGGGTCATCAACTCGGTGAAGGACGCGCTTTGGTCCGTCCGAAACCTGCTGACCTTCCAGCTGAAAGAATTGTCCTCGACCGAGTGTTGCAGACTGGCACATTCCAAGGTCCAGGACTACGTGCTCAGGGACGCGCTCAAGCTTGGGGCAGCCGCCGCAAAGGCACAATGAGGAAAGGCCACTGTGTAAAGCGTCTCAACCGAGGCAGACCGAGGGCCGGGTAACTGCAGAATACCCTCGGCCTGCCTAACTGTGTGCCAATCTGAAAAATAACAACACACAGTAAACTCTGATGTATGTACATAGTTTTAAGTAATGAAATATAATGAATGTAATGTTTTGTAAATAAGCACTGTATTGTACTGTAAAAATGATTCTTTTTTTGCACTGTTTGTAACTTTTGGATCTGTCGTTTTGCAATGTTTTATTTGAGTTTTTTTATGAATAAAGTGTATTTTTGAAATTAAAAAAAATGAGAACTATGAAATGCTGAAACTTACATTTCATCAAACTCTCCATTTGGAAATTGCACTATCTTCATCTCAAGTGTTAGTTTGTCTCATTTGATCATCTCAGAGTCATGAGGTTTGAGGATTGAAATTCGACTCCCTGGCTTGAAGTACATATGATTTGCTACCAAATAAACCTGTTGGACTTTAACCTGGTGTTGTGAGACTTCTTATTGAAGTACATAACCTAGGCTGATGTTGTAATGGGGTGCGGTATGGTTCGGGTTATTGTCCACCCTAATGGCATACTGAACTCAGGTTCCTTTGACATGTTTGAGTAATTATAAAGGACTACATGGAATTGTGCTGAAGAAGAGCAGGAAGTTTGCCCAATGCTCCACATCTAACCCTACCAAAGTCAGATGCATTGTGTTTGTAAGACCTTGCTGTGCACAAATAGGAAATCAGGTTATGATAACGGGGGCTCTATGCCCACTGCAATTTTAAAGAGTAACTGAATAGACTGTTCACATTCCAGCTCTGTCCACTTGTACCAAACATTAAGCAGTCTATACTAGCAAAGGGACAACTATCCCCCGGGTGCTCCGCGGAGTTTCCTCCCACAGTCCAAAGATGTGCGGGCTAGGTTGATTGGCCATGCTAAAATTGCCCCTTAGTGTCCTGGGATCCGTATATTAGAGGGATTAGTGGGTAAAATATGTAGGGATCTGGGGGTAGGGCCTGGGTGGGATTGTGGTCGGTGCAGACTCGATGGGACGAATGGCCTCTTTCTGTACTGTAGGGTTTCTATGATTTCTATGATATGGGCTGCTCCAAAATTACACTCAGACTGTTTTAGGGAGAATTTATGTGGAGCCAGGAGGACCATTCTATGGCCCACTGCAGACTCCTGTGCATTCAAAACTCCCTCATTCCTCCATCAGAGTGTGCCTTACCACTCGACACCCCCTCTCCCTGCCCACCCCCTACTTTCACTGCCAACCACCTGAAAATGGTTTGGGCCTCATTACAGTATGGTCAACGAGCTTCCAAATGCTCATTGAGAACATTCAGAGCTCCCATGCTGGTGTAATGGATACACAGTCAAATTTGTGTCTGGATTTTAAAATCGAATCCATAGACTGAAAATGGTGCCCACTTCATGAAACAATCTTTGGCAAATAATTTTCTGTTTGCTTGATACCATGGTACAAATTAAGCTGAAATCCATCTTTGGGGTCGTTTTTGTGTCATGTTGTCATAATAAAATAACACCTTTTGTTTACCTCCCTGTTCAATCAAGAACATAGGCCAGAATTTTCCAGCTGTTCCCTCCAGTGGGATCTTCCAGTCCTGCCGATAGTGAACTCACCCCCCCTTGTTTTCCAGCGGTGGGGAGCACATAAAATGGGAAACCCCATTGGCAGTGGCCAATGGCGGGCTGCCTCCTCCACCGTGAAAATACATGGCGGGAGGCGTGGAAAGTCCCTCTCAATGTTTCCTCACACGTATGAAAGAACCTACATTCATGCAGCAGGTTTCATAACCTCAGGACTTCCCAAAGCAGTTCACAACCTTTGAGTAATGACTATTGCTACACAAGCAAATGTGACAATTTACTTACCAGTTTTCTGTTCTGATGTGACCTCCCATCTATTTCGAATGTTAGAGCTATCCTTCCTTTTAGCTCCTATTTTCAGAATTTGATGTTTCTTTCTTATCCATGTTTTCCTGCCCTTATCTTTGTACATGGAATATAAGCTGTAGGACATTTCAATCAGTACCTCCAAACCACGTTGGTTTCCGGGTTGTTTTCTATTTTACACTGTGCCATTTTCTGGTGAAGTTTGCAGATGAACCCTGTGCCGCTTGATGCATTTTAATTCGGTGTGGTAGCAATTGGTGCTTTTGTTTTGCTCTTTCAAAAATCTCATGGGTCTCGGAGTTTTTGCTCATGAGGCTATTTTAGATATTTAAATACTCCAATGAGTTGAAAATCTTATACGCTTTCTCACTAAGTCAACCACTGGAAAAATTACCAAAGCCATAAACTTTGGTAAAATTGGTCTTCGGTGATGTTATAAAACAGGCTGTTAAATCGCTGCTGCCTGTTTTGCACTATGTCCAACATTTAATTAATTTGATGTCAATAGGTAGGAAAATTAAGCAGAGTGTAAGAGATTAAACAGTTTGGGCCTATACTCACTGGGGTTTAGAAGGGTGAGAGGGTTTCTGATCAAGGCATATAAGACACTAGAAAGGATTGATAAAGTAAACGTAGACCAAATGTTTCCCCTTGTGGTCCAATCTAGAACAAGAGATCACAGGTATAGGTTGAGAAGCGATAGATTTAAAACTGAGATGAGGAGGAACTACTTCTTGCAGAAGGTGGTGAATTTGTGGAACCCGCTGCCCCATAGCGTGGTGGAGTCTGAATCATTAAATGGTTTCAAGAAGGATATGGATATATTTCTGATTTTTAAAAAAGAGTGTTAAAGGGATATGGGGAACAGCTCTCATTTGACTATTAGGTTGGATTTGAGACCAGGAAGAGATCAGCCATGATCTGATTGAATGGCGAAGTAGGCTCAAAGTGTTGAATTGCCTACTTCTGCTCCTAATTCCTGTGTACCTTCTGCTCCTTGTTCCAATGTAAACCATGTTGTCGATTCACTATCCCCCATAACACTGGAGACCAATTTCACCTCATAAGTTTATTAAAATCACAATCACAATTTCACTGAGGAAAGTATGGATATAAAAATGTCTATCACAATACAGATGCACTAACGTCGTTCTTCCACCTTCATAAAATAAATAGAATGTTGAACCCAGTATTAATGATGTACTCTTTCATAATCAGAATTCATGGATACTTGGACATGATTTGATGTTAATTATAACTCTCAACTGAACCCTGAGATGAGATTACTGTCTTAAAATCACCAGTATGTGGCCTCTCTGCTTGTCATAACAGACATCACCAGGCAACGATCTCCCTGCATCTGATGGGTGACGATGTCCACACTGAGCTTAGAATTTGAACATCGTTGCAACAATATCACTGAGTAGTAGTCAACAATTGTTTATTGAGAAAACACATAGTTAATATGTATATGTTATAATTAATTCAACAAATAAGTCTGGTTTTCAACTACACATTTCATATCCATCAAACACTTGGTCAAGAAAGAACAGATATAAAGGATCATTTTTGTGAGGCTGCATATCAGAAATGTGGGTGTCCATTGCCCTTGAATTGTAGGCTAGTAATGGCTGGGAAATTGTGAGTTCTAGATATATGCTGCTGCTGGGACTCCTTGCTCGGAGCACAGATGAATACTTTGATCCTTTTGGTATGATCACCCTGGTTGCAGTATCTTGAGTTTAGCGATGGCAACTATTGGAATTCCACATTTTGTTGGGACTGGTCATCATTTCTATTAACACCAAATGGGCCTTTTGAAAGTTGCTCACAAAACAGTACAAATAATGAATAAGATAAAACCAAATCCAGTTAAAACAGAATGCCCTTAACTGTTTTGTTACTTTGCATTGCAAGTGCAAAATAATTCCCTTATTGTGCATATACCTCCGGATCGCATGACTATTATTCTGTCACTGTAATGCCAAACTACTAAACTGATAAAAATGAATAGACTAATTTTGATTTAGATTGATGAGGTCCCAGGAATCAAAGACTGTTTTTGAATCTAAATGTATGAATTGATAAAAAGTTAATCATAGAAAAAATCATAGAAACCCTACAGTGCAGAAAGAGGCCATTCGGCCCATCGAGTCTGCACCGACCACAATCCCACCCAGGCCCTACCCCCATATCTCTACATATTTTACCCGCTAATCCCTCTAATCTACGCATCCCAGGACACTAAGGGGCAATTTTAGCATGGCCAATCAACCTAACCCGCACATCTTTGGACTGTGGGAGGAAACCGGAGCACCCGGAGGAAACCCACGCAGACACAAGGAGAATGTGCAAACTCCACACAGACAGTGACCCAAGCCGGGAATCGAACCCAGTTCCCTGGAGCTGTGAAGCAGCAGCGCTAACCACTGAGCTACCGTGCCACCCGTGCCATTTGTTAACACATAGTAAAAATTAATTTTGGGAATCCAAGCGATGGTTAGAAACAACTTTATTTTATGACGTATGGTGTAGTTTTAACCCTAAGGATTAAATCATTAGCACTTTCGCCCACATACCTTTTTACATACAAAATATGCTTTTGTAATTAACTGACTAAACTACATATCCATATACAAAATGCCTCTTGTCACCCTGCATAATGGAGCTAACAATTACAATGATGGACAGCACAGTGACACAGTTGTTAGCACTGCTGCCTCACAGCACCATGGACCTGGGTTCAATTCCGGCCTCGGGTGACTGTCTGTGTGGAGTTTGCACGTTCTCCCCGTGTCAGCGTGGGTTTCCTCCGGATGCTCAGGTTTCCTCCTACAATCTGAAAGACGTGCTGGTTAGATGCATTGTCCATGCTAAATTCTCTCTCAGTGTACCCGAACGGGCACCGGAGTGTGGCGACTAGGGGAATTTCACTGTTAATGTAAGCCTATTTGTGACACTGATAAGTAAACTTTTTTTAAAAACTGATCTCATGAACAACAGTTGCAGTTGGTACTGGAGAGTTATGGCTGAACTTGGCACTATACTGTTCCTGATTGGGGCTCATTTTCTATATGCAGGTAGCTCCCTCTTTGGAGTAACATTTCACGCTCTCAAGAAATGGAGATTTCCTGCATTTCTACATTGGCTTGAAAAAGCGCAATCTCCTGTTGAAACTGGCAGCAAGATCAAGTCTTTGTTAAACTGGCAGCTGTGGAGGATGGACTAATATCAGCAGGTGATTGGAGAGCTGCCAGCCATGGTCACGATGTATGTGGTATTCATTGTCACTGAGCAAAAATATTGTGAGGTTATCAACATCCAGTTTGTCCAGGCATGTTGTTATGTTTGATAGGAAGGGTACATTACCAGTAATTATATATTATGATACTGTATTTTCACCATAGAAACATTTACAGTTTTCACAAGATATTGCATCACCATTATGCAACTAAAATAAATATTTTACAGAGCTGTGGTATTCAGAGAACCAAATAATTACAACTTTGTGGATATTTTAATGTCAAGTGTTTGATTCCTTTCATAGTCTTTGAGCTCTGCTCCCCATGCCTTTTGCAGGTGAGTGACCTTTTACATAACTTTGGTTGTCATAGCTCTCGGTACCATTGTTCAAAAGGACATTGTAGGGCGCTACAGCAGTTCATCAATCACTTCAACTGATCCACTAGAATTATCCTTGCCCAGAGTACCTCGCCCAACCAACCCCATTCTCAGCAGGGCTTCTGTCATAGAATCCTACAGTGCAGAAGGAGGCCATTCAGCCCATTGAATCTGCACTGACCACAATCCCACCCAGGCCCTATCCCCGTAATCCCATGTATTACCCTGCTAGTCCCCCTGATACTAAGGTGCAATTTAGCATGGCCAATCCACCTAACCCTCACATCTTTGGACTGTGGGAGGAAACCGGAGCACCCGGAGGAAACCCACGCCGACACGAGGAGAACTTGCAAACTCCACACAGGCAGTGACCCAAGCTGGGAATCGAACCCGGGTCCCTGGTGCTGACAGGCAGCAGTGCCAACCACTGTGGCACCGTGCTGCCCCTGTGCCACCGTGCAGCCCACCATGTCATACTCTGCTATGATTGTGGAGATGGCTAAATGGTGCTCTTTGCCCATGTAATCAAATTGTAGCACACACAAAATGTTGCATTAATCTACATGGACAATAAAAAAATGTGGAAGAGATAACACCATGTGACTCAACAAGCACATAGATGTGGAGAACCCCACCTCCTTTATCCGCTTCCCCTCCCACCTATTGAATCGAAAATCAATTCAATCATCGGGAAAAGTTGTGGAGTTTTTCTCCAACCTCGAAATGATTCAATGAAAATGTCTAGAACATGAACCAAATCCTACAGCCCACATCTCTCAGCCCTGATTGGCTCCATTCCACAGAGACTACATGGGAACAGGCTGCACAGTGTCAGTGGGATTTCATAGAAAATTTGATTTCCTGTGCTTAACACTTCCCGCTGCCTCAGCAAAGCAGCCAGCAAAATCAAGGACCCCACGCATCACGGACATGATCTCTTCCACCTTCTTCCATCGGGAAAAGGATACAAAAGTCTAAGGTCACGTACCAACCGACTCAAGAACAGCTTCTTCCCTGCTGCCATCAGACTTTTGAATGGACCTACCTCGCATTTAGTTGATCTTTCTCTACACCCTAGCTACGACTGTAACACTACATTCTGCACCCTCTCCTTTCCTTCTCTGTGAATGGTATGCTTTGTCTGTATAGTGCGCAAGAAACAATACTTTTCACTGTATACTAATACATGTGACAATCATAGAAATCATAGAAACCCTACAGTACAGAAAGAGGCCATTCGGCCCATCGAGTCTGCACCGACCACAATCCCACCCAGGCCCTACTCCCATATCCCTACATATTTACCTACTAATCCCTCTAACCTATGCATCTCAGGACACTAAGGGCAATTTTTAGCATGGCCAATCAACCTAACCCGCACATCTTTGGACTGTGGGAGGAAACCGGAGCACCCGGAGGAAACCCACGCAGACACGAGGAGAATGTGCAAACTCCACACAGACAGTGACCCAAGCCGGGAATCGAACCCAGGTCCCTGGAGCTGTGAAGCAGCAGTGCTAACCACTGTGCTACCATGCCACCCAATAATTAATCAAATTGCTTGTAATCTTCAATCCTGCTCCTAAGCAGATACTTCTCTCGCTGTTTTAAAAGTATTTAACAACGCAGCAGGAGCTGCTTCTGCTGAGAACCTATTCCGCATTCTCATTATAATGATGAGGGTATTTAAAAGCTGAACTGTAAAAAGAGTTGTTGTTTTCTCCCCTCTTGCAAGCGCACATCCATTTTGTCTGGGGCAAGATCATTCTGAAGCTGCGTTTAGTGTCTGAGAGCAGGAAGGGGCACCATCCAAGCTGGCTGAGTCACCCAGCATTAATCATTCCATTCCTGCATGGCACAACAACTGGCACAGTGCCACGCCATGTAGTCCTTTATTTTGTGGGCTGTCTGCTAACTGAGGAAATTTCACCAATTAATTTGAGTGGATTTGAGTGACATGCAATCTATCGGTTGGCGTATCAGGCACTCCAGCATTGCAGGTACAGCATGGGCCCAACGCATTTGAAAGAAGGTTGAATGGTTAAGCTTCATTCCTTAAATGTTAGAATGAGTAAACCACAAGTAATAGTTAGCAGTGGTTAGGAATTAAGGTGAGGTTAAAAAAATAATTTTCTAAATGTTGAAGGAAAGAAAATCATACATACTTCACACTTTGCATGATAAATATTAGTGTTTTTGAAAATGCAGTCATCATATTTGTTTATTGTGTTTTTATCTTCACATTATCCTTTACAGTGGGAAGGTTGGGTTGAAATGGGGAAATAGCAATTCATTAATGTGCTATATGTATATATTGTATGTTGGGATTTGGGGTGTGGACTACCCCTTTAAGAGTGTGGGTCAGGTGACAATTAGTCCCTCCCAGTGTGGGATCCAGTTGGGCAGTCTAAGATCTGTGAACAGTGCAAACCTCTAATAAAGAGTTCTCGGTTTCAAGTTAGCAAACTGACCTCATGATTCTTTATGAACCCTTAGTCCATAGGGGCATACATAGAATCCCTACAGTACAGAAAGAGGCCATTCAGCCCATTTAGCCTGGACTGACAACCATCCCACCCAGGCCCTATCCCTGCAACCCCACATATTAACTCTGCTAATTAGCAATTTAGCATGGCTGATCCACCTAACCTGCACATCTTTGGACTGCAGGAGGAAACCAGAGCACCCAGAAGAAACCCACGCAGCCACGGGGAGAATATGCAAATTCCACTCAGACAGTCACCCAAGGCCAGAATTGAACCCGGGTCTCTGGCACTGTGAGGCTGCAGTGCTAACCACTGCGCCGCCATGCCACCTACATAACACCTAACAAAACAAGCCTATAACCCAAGGCTGCCTTCGTTAAAACCAAAATCGATATCCAGTGTCACTATCCCCACAGCACATTATCACATTGATCCTCATTACTATTTAATTTCATGAAGCAGCTTTGTGGTACTGCCCTGTCCTTCTATTGCTGTGATTTTAGCATAGGTAGTGCACCTCCTCCAATGGATTCCCGTATTCATCTTTTGAATATCAGGTTCCACATTCATACACTATGGTCAAAGTCATTAATATATATTAGCAAGGGTACAAACACCATTCCCTGAGGAGCTCCACTACAAACCTTCCTCCAACGAAAAACATCCATTAACCACTGCTCTCTGTTTCCTGTCACTCTGTCCATGTTGCAGCTATTCCTTTTATTCATGAGCTCTAACCCCACTCACACGTTTGTTGTGCAACATTCAATCAAATGCCTTTTGAAAGTCCGTGTACACCACATCAATAACGTTACCTCAATAACCCTCTGTTCCCTCATCAAAAAACTTCAGCAAGTTTGCTAAACACAATTTTCTCTTAACAAATCCATGCTGACTTTCCTTAATTAACCCAAATATGTTCAAGTAATTATTGATTTTGTCCCGCACTATCATTTTTAGAAACTTTCCCATCACCCCGAGATTAAACTGAGTGGCCTATAGTTGCTGGGCTTACCTTCACACCACTTTTTGAACAAGGGTGTAACATTTACAATTCTCCAGTCCTCTGGCACCACTCTAAGGAAGGCTGGAAAATCATGGCTAGTGCCTCGGTACTTTCCACTCTTGGTTTCCTTAGTATCTTTGAATGCAGCTCCTCCAGTACTGATGCCTTAACTTTAAGTACAACCTATCCAATACCTCCTTCTTGTCAATTTTAAACCCTTTGAGGGTGGGGTTTTCTGGCCGCACTTGCCCCGAAACCAAAAATCCCACCCCAGGTCAATGGACCTTTCCATGGTCCACCCCTCGCCTGCTACAATTCCCATGGTGGGCAGAATGGGAAAATTCACCCCAAAATGTCTAAACTAACTTCTCTTTCACCATGAGTGGAGAGCACCTTCTTCTTGGTAAAGACAGGTGCAAGGTATTAATTCAACAGCTCAGTATTGCTCCCTGCCTCCTTGCCATGATCCCAAATCAATAGCAATCCTTCTTCTACTACCAGTTTATTATTTATATGTCAATAAAGACGTTTGGATTCCCTTTCATTTCAGCTCCCAGCCTCTTCTCTTAATCTCTCTTTGCTTTTTCAATTCCTCTCTGAGCTTTCCAAATTCAGCCTGGTTCTTAGTTATATTCTCCGCCTGACATCTCTCATGTGCGCACTTTTACTTTTCCAGCGAGCTCTGGATTTGTTTGCCCTACTTTTTCCCTTTGTGGGAATATACCTTGACTTTGCCTGACTCACCTCCTCTGTAAAGATTCAGTTACAGTCTGGTTCACCACCAGTGGTTTTACCTTCAACCCCACAAACCCACACTCTGAAAGTCTGCCTAAACCTATTTGCCTTGCTTCAGTGTTCTCCACATTCCCAGGCCCCCTCAATACTTACCTCTTTGATGATATCTTTCTTCACTCACCCCATTACCTCGCTCCTACCCCCTACTCTTTGCCCACTCAGCTTGGGATGGTTAGTACATTAAAGTTGGCCGCACGGTAGCACAGTGGTTAGCACTGCTGCTTCACAGCTCCAGGGACCTGGGTTCGATTCCCGGCTTGGGTCACTGTCTGTGTGGAGTTTGCACATTCTCCTCGTGTCTGCATGGGTTTCCTCCGGGTGCTCCTGTTTCCTCCCATAGTCCAAAGATGTGCAGGTTAGGTTAATTGGCCGTGCTAAAAAAAAAATTGCCCCTTAGAGTCCTGAGATGCGAAGGTTAGAGGGATTAGCGGGTAAATGTGTAGGGATATGGGGGCGGGGCCTGGGTGGGATTGTGGTCGGTGCAGACTCGATGGGCCGAATGGCCTCTTTCTGTACTGTAGGGTTTCTATGATCTATGAAAGTTGCCATATATAGGTGCAGATTGTTGATGTTAAAAAGGCTGTTGCAAAGCTTTTGTATTAAAAAAAACTGATTCATCATCACAAGGTGGTGGAAGTAAGTTATGATTAGGGACTCATTACAAATTACAATGAGGAGATCCAATATGCTCAATGAACATGTGGTACTAGTGAGTGTAGTGGGTGAAATTGAGATAATCATTGGTTTCAGCAGGAGATACCTGTGTTTTGATATGTTCTTCTGCAAGTTTTCTCATTTGTCACAGCGCTCTGAACCTGTTATAGCACCATGTGGTACAACATGACACATTTCTTTTGAGAAGCTGTCAACAAAAGGTGTGTGAGAAACTCTGAGATCATCATTTAAACAGGTCATTATTATTAGGATAAAAGCAGAAAGTGCTGGAAATGCTCAGCAGGTCTGACAGCATCTGTGGAGAGAGGAACAGAGGAATAGCTTTAGGTCGGTGACTTTTAAGCAGAATCCATTCAGCAAATGTCCCGCTTGGCTGTTTTCTATGGTCTCAGAATATATGCACATAACTCGAACAGAATCTTTTGCCTCAGCAAGTGTAGTAACATGATTTTGGTTACTTATTAAATCATTATTTGAAGAAGGCAATCAATGCCAACAATAGATTACAAATGGAAATGGGAAAACAAACAAACTTTCAACAATTAAGAATTCAGGCATAAACCTGTCACTCCAACCATGAAAATACGAACATAGCTCTCAGGAGCAGGAGGCCATTTGGCCCATCCAGCTTGTTACACCTTTTAATAAGCTCGTGGCTAACCTGGTGTGGTTTCCAAACTCCAACTTTCCTGTCTCTCTCCACCGACTACCCCCCCCCCCCCCCACCTCCCACAACCCCCTCCCCACCCCCACCATAACCTTTGACTCCCTTGTCTAACAAAAATCTGTCTACCTCTGCTTTGAATAGATTCAATGATCCAGCCTCCACTGCTTTCTGGGGAAGAGAATTTCTGGGACTAACGACCCTTTGGGAGAAAGAATTTCTCTTCATCTCAGTCTTCTCAGGGAGACCTCTTATTCTTGAACTGTGTCGCCTGGTTCTAGTATTCCCCATAAGTGGAAACATCCTCCCAGTATCTAGCCGGTCAAGTCCCATCAGGATCTTATATATATCAGTAAAGTCACCTCTCATTCTTCTAAGCTCCAATGGGTATAGGCCCAAGCTGTTCAACCTTTTCTTCATAGGATAAGCCCCTCATCCCAGGAATGAGTCAAGTGAACCTTCTCTGTGCTGCTTCTTATATATTTTGTCAAATAAGGAGACATTACAACCTTTTTCCTGTCAGCCAGACAAGAGAGCTGCTCCCATGCTGAAGTCGTGCAGCGCAACGTCAGGTCCTCAAGGCCCAGAGATGCATTAGGGCATCCTGTGAGGTCATCTGCAGTCTCCCCCATTGGAAGTCAGTGGTCTTCCTACCAGCCATGCTATGGGCATTGGGGTAGGTGTACTAGGATAGACAAAAGCACCCACAACACAAGCACCAAAGAAATACACGAGCATGAATACCTCAGGTTTGCGTGCATTATTGGATATGTTTTTGAACACAGTTTTTCTAGAAAGCTTTTTTTGTTGGTGGCTTTTATTTCAGGATTTTGGCCCAAGAGGATGTTCTGATGGTCTGTAAATGAGGGATTGAAAGGTGGGGAACTTTGGAGCAACTGGGATGAGGTTTTGGGAACCAGAGTCCGGTTAATCACTCCTGGGTAGCCCACCTGGTGTGAAAGGGTCCCGGATGCCTCATTCCTGCTTCCTCTGCCTGAGGTGAAGTCCAGATACCTGGGACCAGGGCTGAGCCCTCAAGTTAGTAAGGATGCAGCAGACCACCATTCTAGTGTGTACTGGATTACTCCCCTCCCCCAACTCCGAGTGGTTCAGGCAATGGGACCATTGCTTAAGGACACCGATGGTTTTCTCCATCAAGTCTTGTGAAAAGGAAGAGGGAAGCTTATGTAGGGATGAGGAAACAAGGTTCAGATGGCTCGATTGAGGGTTACAAGTTAGCAAGGAATGAGCTGAAAAAGGGGCTTAGGAGAGCTAGGAGGGGACACGAGAAGTCCTTGGCAGGTCGGATCAAGGAAAACCCGAAGGCTTTTTACTCTTATGTGAGGAATAAAAGAATGACCAGGGTGAGGTTAGGGCCGGTCAAGGACAGTAGTGGGAACTTGTGTATGGAGTCAGTAGAGATAGGCGAGGTGATGAATGAATACTTTTCTTCAGTGTTCACCAAGGAGAGGGGCCATGTTTTTGAGGAAGAGAAGGTGTTACAGGCTAATAGGCTGGAGGAAATAGATGTTCGGAGGGAGGATGTCCTGGCAGTTTTGAATAAACTGAAGGTCGATAAGTCCCCTGGGCCTGATGAAATGTATCCTAGGATTCTTTGGGAGGCAAGGGATGAGATTGCAGAGCCTTTGGCTTTGATCTTTGGGTCCCCGCTGTCCACGGGGATGGTGCCAGAGGACTGGAGAATGGCGAATGTTGTTCCTCTGTTTAAGAAAGGGAATAAAAATGACCCAGGTAATTATAGACCGGTTAGTCTTACTTCGGTGGTTGGTAAATTGATGGAAAAGGTCCTTAGAGATGGGATTTACGACCATTTAGAAAGATGTGGATTAATCCGGGATAGTCAGCACGGATTCGTGAAGGGCAAGTCGTGCCTCACAAATTTGATAGAATTTTCTGAGGAGGTAACTAAGTGTGTTGATGAAGTTAGGGCAGTTGATGTCATATACATGGATTTTAGTAAGGCGTTTGATAAGGTCCCCCATGGTCGGCTTATGATGAAAGTGAGGAGGTGTGGGATAGAGGGAAAGTTGTCCGATTGGATAGGTAACTGGCTGTCTGATCGAAGACAGAGGGTGGTGGTGGATGGAAAATTTTCGGATTGGAGGCAGGTTGCTAGCGGAGTGCCGCAGGGATCAGTGCTTGGTCCTCTGCTCTTTGTGATTTTTATGAATGACTTAGAGGAGGGGGCTGAAGGGTGGATCAGTAAATTTGCTGATGACACCAAGATTGGTGGAGTAGTGGATGAGGTGGAGGGCTGTTGTAGGCTGCAAAGAGACATAGATAGGATGCAAAGCTGGGCTGAAAAATGGCAAATGGAGTTTAACCCTGATAAATGTGAGGTGATTCATTTTGGTAGGACTAATTTAAATGTGGATTACAGGGTCAAAGGTAGGGTTCTGAAGACTGTGGAGGAACAGAGAGATCTTGGGGTTCATATCCACAGATCTCTAAAGGTTGCCACTCAAGTGGATAGAGCTGTGAAGAAGGCCTATAGTGTGTTAGCTTTTATTAACAGGGGGTTGGAGTTTAAGAGCCGTGGGTTATGCTGCAACTGTACAGGACCTTGGTGAGACCACATTTGGAATATTGTGTGCAGTTCTGGTCACCTCACTATAAGAAGGATGTGGAAGCGCTGGAAAGAATGCAGAGGAGATTTACCAAGATGCTGCCTGGTTTGGAGGGTAGGTCTTATGAGGAAAGGTTGAGGGAGCTAGGGCTGTTCTCTCTGGAGCGGAGGAGGCTGAGGGGAGACTTAATAGAGGTTTATAAAATGATGAAGGGGATAGATAGAGTGAACGTTCAAAGACTATTTCCTCGGGTGGATGGAGCTATTACAAGGGGGCTTAACTATAGGGTTCGTGGTGGGAGATACAGGAAGGATATCAGAGGTAGGTTCTTTACGCAGAGAGTGGTTGGGGTGTGGAATGGACTGCCTGCAGTGATAGTGGAGTCAGACACTTTAGGAACATTTAAGCGGTTATTGGATAGGCACATGGAGCACACCAGGATGATAGGGAGTGGGATAGCTTGATCTTGGTTTCAGATAAAGCTCGGCACAACATCGTGGGCCGAAGGGCCTGTTCTGTGCTGTACTGTTCTATGTTCTATGTTCTAAGTTTTTTTGTGGCTATATGACACTTGTTACAGATCTGCTGTCCCCACATGATCAGGAGATGGAAGGGAGTCGTGAGCCAAGTGCGCAGAGGGCATGCCTTGCCTCCGAGCAGCCAGCCTTTGATTCAGTGCGTTCACTCAAAACGGTGGGAACAGCTGACTGCCTCAGGATGAAGGCATCATGGCTGCTGTCGTTATAGTGAGCATTAACTGACATGATGTTCTGGGAACAGTCGCATAACAGCGACACATTGATGGAGTGGTAGCCCTTACTGTTCCTATATCTCCCCCAGTTGTTGGGCCTGCAGAGCCACATATGTGCACTTGGTGACTACCTGCATCATCGGGAATCTCACTACCCTAGCAAAGCCATGTACCCACTCTTCTTGCTTCCCCCTGGTAAGACAGCAGATAGCAGAGTCTCATCTCCTGGTATGCAGGACCTCCAAAACCTCCCTAGTGCAGTGGTGGGCAGTGAACTGGGACATGCTAGTTATGTCTCCTGCTGAGAAGGATCCAGTTTTGCTGAGAGTGAGGGTTGATGGCCACTGGCAGCACCAATCTCACCGTTGTTCAGCCTTCATTCTCCTGAAAGAGGTGACACAGTGCAGTGAACGTTTCTTCTGCAAATTGTGGATGCCTGAGTTCTATGAAGAGCCCACCTCTTATTCCTTCTGCGCAGCCTCCCCTCAATGCAGCCTGTCCTCCATATTTGTTTCACTCGACTGCAAATAAACCCCGCAAATGCAAAAGGTTTTCTGCTTTCTCCTTGTGGGGCTCATTGAGTATTGCTGAATTTAGTCCCAGACATGGGCTCGTGTGTGTATACACCACAATGGTGGTTTTACTTTGCATTCTATAATAAACTAAGTTCCTGAAACATTACAATCGTTAAACCAAAATATGAAATAAACGCTTGGGTGAATTTTACATGATTTCAAGGGAAACAAGGCAAGATCAGATCAATCCTTAATTAGCATTCACCAATTACCACTTCATATCTGACTTGTGGTATTCTTTGTTCACCATGGGAGATAAGCACTTAACCACTTAAACAGACTGCAGCCAGGTCCCTCACACGTGTTTGTCCTGATCACTGCTGACTACTGATCATGAAGAACTATTGCATTAATCTGCCTTATTCCACCCTTGAGTTTTCTTTCTTCTCCTGTCTCATTACTGTGCATTTGACAACTAAGGGCAGAATGCTCCCATGTGGGTGGCTCCAGTGCCGCTTGTCCTGCCAACAGCTGGATCCCATGCCAGATGCAATGTTTGGAACCTCATTAATTATGCACAGACAAGTTCCTCTCCAACTCTTGGAACCTTTTTACTCCTCTTGGAACCTTTCAGCTATGAGGATATCACGGGCACACCTCCCACATCTTCCCTCCTCCATGGCATCAGTGCATTCATGTTGTCCCTCAGCATCCCCTGGGCTTCTGCAACCTCCTCATCTTCATCTTCCAAGGAGGTCTCCTCCTTGTCCTCCTCCAGTTCACCCTCTGGCAGGGCCTCCCCTCTCTGCATAGCCAGCAAACCCTCTCCGGTGCGTATTGCAGAGAGCCAGCTGACCGGTCCAGGCATCTGAATCATAGGGGCAATTCTCCCAAAAATATTCTAAATGTCAAATTCACATAAAAACTGGAGTAAATCCCGCAGTATTTTTCAGCGGGACTTTCAAAATGAATCTCCCACACTCTGTGCATCACAGAGTGCTCCAACATGAATCTCACAAAAATTATGTGGGTGGGGTGTATTCCTGCTGGAGAGGCCAGCAGCATAGTGCTGAGCGGGCCACTGTGCATGCACTGATCTCTCAGTGCCGAGATAGCTGCATGTGCAGTAGCCCCGCACTCCTCCCGATTGCTGGCCGGCTCAATAACTGCCCCCCCCCCGAACCTCCCCATTAGGCCCTGCCCCCTTGGCACTGCCCGATGAACAGTGCTAATGTGCCCCCTTGGGCAGTGCCAGGGGGCCATGCTAGCACTGTCAAGCTGGCAATGCCCAGCGGCACCCCCCCTCCCCTCAACCCTGATCTCCTGGGGGGGTTCAATGGCCGCCATTCTCATTGGAGCTGGGCTGCCAGCTTCCCGCAATTGGGGAGCTATTGTAAACCCCACTGGAGTGAAACACTCCTGGCAGTGGGCAGTGGAGGGGGGGGGGGGGGGGGAGGCTAGCATTCCCGGAGACTTCAGTCCCAGGCCTACTAATAATATTCAAATTGTATTGAAAGCGGTATTAGAATAATTTATTCAGCTCCGCGCTGAATTGTGGCATGGAGCTGATGACGCCGGAAATCTGGCAGCCAGAGACTTGCAGAGGCCGCGGTGCGCAGTGGGAAGCCCACTAAACAGCCTCCTCCGCCTGAATCTCCCAGCCCACTGCGCTGCAAAATCAGTGCAGCGGGCTGGGAGAATTGTCCCCCCCTACCCGCCCCCCCGCATATCTTCAGCAGCCTTATGGTCTGCCCCATGAGATAACTTGTGGTGATGTGAGCAGTGTTGTACCTTTCCCTGGCTGGAGTCTAAGGGCATTGCACCAGAATCATTAGCCAGTATTTAAGTGGGTCGCCCTTATTCCCCAGCAACCATCCCAGCAGATATTCCGGCTTCTCGAGCACCCCAGGCATTGGGGAGTGACTGAAGATGTAGGAGTCATGGCAACTCCCAGGGAAATGTGCACAAACATGCAGGATGTGCTTTCAATAGTCGCACACCAACTGTATGTTGATGTAATGGAAGGCAGGGAGCCCGTGTAGCCACATGGGTGCAGTTTATTGCTCCCTGCATCCTAGGGA
Organism: Mustelus asterias; assembly: GCF_964213995.1. NCBI lineage: Eukaryota > Metazoa > Chordata > Chondrichthyes > Carcharhiniformes > Triakidae > Mustelus > Mustelus asterias. The sequence continues at coordinate 94,528,547 of NC_135802.1, read as the reverse complement.
ACCCAGAGATGGCTGTGAAGCCTGGGAGTCTCTGAGCCTGGCTATCCTCGTCCACAGCAAACTTCACAGAATGATGGGCCTTCCTGTGAAGGCCATTGATCACCTCCTGAATGCACCAACATGTTACTGACTGAGAAACGCTGCTCAGATACTCTGTTGCTCCCTAGAAAGACCCAGAGGCAAAGAAATTGAGTACTACTGTCACTGTCTGTGCCATCGGCAGGGGGAAGCCTCCAAACCCACAGGGTATCAAGTCTTCTCAGAGTATGTGGTGGACCAGATCTCTGGAAAATCGCAGACTTGCCCTGAACTGATTCTCATTCATTTGTAGCATGGAGGAGACTGGTGGACCATAGACCCTGGTGTTCCCAATTGTCTCCTTAGTCTGGGGCTCTGCTCCGCAGCTTCGTGTTGATGCTCTCACTCCCCCAGCCTTGTCCCACATGCAATGCCTCCTGCTGAAGCTAGGAGAGCTGACCCCTTTCCTTTCTTCACCACCTGCATTGAAGGAGAATTTGTAGAAAACTTCCTGGACCATTACATCTATTCTCACTTTTGGCTTCTCCCTGAGGAGAGATATTGAAGAGCAGAATGGGTAAAGGGGGTGTTGAAAGGAAAAGTGTGAGTGTGAGAGCTATGGGCAGCTGAGATTTAACACCTTAGATTGCACTGTTCCTCATTTTATTTATTTATTAGCGTCACAAGTAGGCTTGCATTAACACAGCAATGAAGTTACTGTGAAAATCCCCTAGTCGCCACACTCCTGCGCCTGTTCGGGTACCCTGAGGGAGAATTTAGCATGACCACTGCACCTAACCAGCATGTCTTTCAGACTGTGGGAGGAAACCCATGCAGACACAGGGAGAATGTGCAAACTCTACACAGACTGTGACCCAAGCCAGCTCCCTGGTGCTGTGAGGCAACAATGCTAACCATTGTGACACCGTGCCGTACCTTGCCCTTGGGGCTCGAGCACACACACACACACACACACGCAGAGGTGAACAGTGTTCCATTCCACAGGTGTGACATCTGGAACGCTGTGGGGGGTGAGAACTTGTGAATTTCATCATTGAACCAATGTTACTCTGAACTCCACTCACTAACTTGGCATAACTATGAGCTTTCAGTTGATCCTGATGAATGAATGGAATCTGGCCACTGATAAATGGCATTAATTGCGAACCCATGACTCCCCTTCACTGACGAGATGCAGATTTGATGTAACTGTGATCCCTTCACTATAGCTTTCCCTCTCCAAGGCTACATTATAGTCTTCCTCGAAACAGCTTTTCAAAATTTGATGAGAGCCTATTGAGTTGTGCTGATTCCTTTCAAAGTGCAAAATTAGAGATCTGGCTTGCTCTTGCTTCCTGGGCAATGGGCTCTGAGTCCAGTGTTATTGACCTGGACCCTGTCCACGGTAGTGACACCAGGAGGTGAGCAAGCATTCCATGACTGATGCGCGATTAAATCACTCGGGAGGCTGGATCGTACCCGGGAAATAAAGGCTTTTATTACTAACAAGAATGGAGCATACTATATACAATACAATCCCAGACTAAAGGGTCACCAGGCAGTGCAGTGACCTTTATACGCCTCCAGGTAGGCGGAGCCAACTGGAGTGTACCACAGAACAATATCAACAGGTAGAACAGCCCAACCCTAACCCCAACAGTGACAACAGTAACATATCTACAAATACCCATAGTGCTGACCATCTATGGTTCAGTACTCATAGTGGTAACCAACTATGGTTCACCACATTCACCCCTCCTTTAAAACAAAGGCCGGCGGGGCAAAAAAAAACAGAACAACTGTTCATATATTCACAAGTTCAGTCGTATTGGAGGACCGCACCGTCTCTGCGACCTCCTCAACACTGGCGGTAACGCCGGTTCTGGTGACCGTGGTGACCTTCTCTCCAAGGCGGTGTCCAGTGACTCCTCCAGTTCCTCACGGACAGGTGGACCACGAGGTGGCGACAATCTGCTGGACCCGAGCACGCCTTGAGGTGGCGACCATCTCCTGGACTCAGGCAAGCTGTACACGGGAGTAAGAGGGTTAAGTGGTGGTCCCGATACTGCCCGTGCCGTGTCAGGAGGGGAGATAAAGGTCAAGGGGTCCCTAACTCGGGGTGTGGGAGCGACTGGGGTTTCCAAGTCCCCTGCAGGCGCCAGATCTCTAATAGAGACCGTGTCCTCTCGCCTGTCAGTATATGCCACATAGGCATATTGAGGGTTGGCGTGGAGGAGATGGACCTGTTCAACCAAAGGGTCGGACTTGCGGGTCCTAACATGCCGCCGCAGGAGGACAGGTCCTGAGTACATCAACCAAGACGGCAATGAGGTCCCAGAGGAAGACTTCCTAGGGAAGGAAAACATCCTCTCATGTGGAGTAGCTTTGGTTGCCGTACACAGGAGGGACCGGATGGAATGGAGCGCATCAGAGAGTACCTCTTGCCAACGGGAGACTGGAAGACCTTTAGACCTCAACGCCAGTAAGACAGCCTTCCAGACTGTAGCATTTTCTCGTTCAACCTGTCCGTTACCCCATGGGTTGTAACTCGTAGTTCTTCTTGAGGCAATCCCTTTTGAGAGCAGGTATTGCCTCAAGTCGTCACTCATAAATGACGAGCCCCTATCACTGTGGATATAGCCGGGGTAACCGAACAGGGTGAAAAGATCCCGTAATGCTTTGATAACCGTGGCAGCGGTCATGTCTGAACAGGGAATGGCAAAAGGGAATCGTGAGTACTCGTCAATCACGTTGAGGAAGTACACGTTCCGATCTGTCGAAGGGAGGGGGCCCTTGAAGTCCACACTCAGTCTTTCAAAAGGGCGAGTGGCCTTAATGAGGTGTGCCCTGTCAGGTCGGTAGAAGTGCGGTTTGCATTCAGCACATACCTGGCAGCTTCGGGTTATGGACCTGACATCATCCACTGAGTAGAGTAGATTCCGGGCCTTTACGAAATGGAAGAGCCGAGTGATCCCCAGATGGCAGAGATCATTGTGGAGGGCCTGTAATCGATCTTCCTGCACACTTGCACATGTTCCACACGACAGGGCATCTGGGGGCTTGTTGAGCTTCCCCGGACAGTACATGATATCATAGCTGTAGGTGGAGAGTTCGATTCTCCACCTCAAGATTTTATCATTTTTGATCTTACCCCGTAACGTGTTGTTGAACATGAACGCCACGGACCGCTGGTCCGTGAGCAGGGTGAATTGTTTTCCCGCCAAGTAATGGCGCCAATGCCGGACGGCCTCCACAATGGCCTGAGCCTCTTTTGCCACCGCGGAGTGCCGAATTTCAGGGCCTTGGAGGGTGCGAGAGGAAAAGGCGACGGGCCTGCCCGCCTGGTTAAGTGTGGCGGCCAGGGCGAAATCAGATGCATCACTCTCCACCTGAAAGGGGATGGACTCATCAACAGCGTGCATCGTGGCTTTCGCGATGTCGGCTTTTATCCCTTCAAAGGCTAAGCGAGCCTCTGCTGCTAGGGGAAAAGAGGTAGACTTTATGAGCGGACGGGCTTTGTCCGCATAATTGGGAACCCACTGTGCATAGTATGAAAAGAAACCTAAGCACCTTCTCAGTGCTTTGATGCTAGTGGGCAGGGGGAGTTCGAGGAGGGGACGCATACGGTCTGGATCAGGGCCAAGGACCCCGTTTTCCACCACGTATCCGAGAATTGCTAGGCGGCGCTTGCTAAATACACACTTCTCCCTGTTGTAGGTCAGATTCAGGCGAGACGCAGTGCGTAAAAATCTAAGGAGGTTGGCATCGTGGTCCTGCTGGTCATGGCCGCAGATAGTGACGTTATCCAGGTACGGGAAGGTAGCCCGCAGCCCGTTCTGGTCCACCATTCGGTCCATTGCATGCTGGAAGACAGAGACCCCATTCGTGACGCCAAAGGGAACCCTTAAAAAGTGGTAAAGACGACCATCCGCCTCAAAGGCCGTATATTTTCGGTCCTCTGGGCGAATGGGGAGCTGGTGGTAAGCTGACCTCAAGTCAATGGTGGAGAACACCCGGTGCTGCGCAATCTGGTTGACCATGTCAGATATGCGCGGGAGAGGATACGCATCCAGCTGCGTGTATCTATTAATGGTCTGACTATAGTCTATGACCATCCGGGGTTTGTCTCCAGTTTTAACCACCACGACTTGCGCTCTCCATGGACTAGAGCTAGGTTGAATGATCCCTTCCCTGAGGAGCCGCTGAACTTCAGATCGAATAAAGATCCGATCCTCAGCGCTGTAACGCCTGCTCTTGGTTGCGATGGGCTTGCAGCCTGGCACGAGATTCTCGAATAAGGATGATGGGGTGATTCTGAGTGTCGAGAGGCTACACGTGGAGTGCGCTGGGCAATTTGGAGGCTGCTGTGCTCCCACTGAAAGTGGAGGGAGTGGCCCATCGTACTGCAGGGTTACACTCCTCAGGTGGACCATAAAGTCTAGTCCCAGGAGTATTGGAGCGCAAAGGTGCGGTAACACGAGGAGCCTGAAGTTCTCATAAACTGTGCCCCGCACCGTTAGGTTGACCACACAACTCCCTAGCACGGTAACAGACCGGGACCTCGACGCCATCGAAATTGTCTGTCTGACAGTCCGTACTCGGAGACCGCACCGTTTCACGGTGTCAGGGTGAATGAAACTCTCCGTGCTCCCGCTGTCAAACAAACAATGAATTAGGCATCCATTTACCTCTATGCCCGTCATGGACTTGTCGAGTCTGTGAGGCTTGGCCTGGTCCAGGATGATTGACGCCACCGTTGGGTCTTGAGTGCAACTGCAGGCAGCTGAGATGGTTGATGATGATGACCCCTGCTGGTCGTCAGCGGTCGGTGCCGACCAAAATGGCTGCGCCCATGGATCGCACGTGGCCGGTGGCGCTAAACGTGGCGGCCCCTGCAGGTCGCACGTGTCTTGCGTCTTCGTCGTCAGGAATGGCGGCGCTCTGGAATCACACGTGGTGGAAGACCTCGAAGAAGCTGGAGACAAGGAGACAGGCTCTGGAGAATCACACGCCGCGCTGCTATGTTTGGAGCGTGGTTTGACCCTGCAGACTTTGGCATAATGCCCTTTCTTCCCACACGCGGAGCAAAATATCGTTCTAGCTGGACATCGCTGCCGAGGGTGTTTCGCCAATCTACAGAAATAGCACCGCGGGCCTCCTGGAGCTGCCGCCGTCGTCAGGTCCGAGGTTGAAAGCACAATCGCGCAGTTTTTCGGAGCCGCTGGGTAAAGTTGAGTCGGTGGCTGTACTTGCCACGATGTTCCCACGTGGTCGGTGGGGTAAGTTTCTAGACTTCTGGAGGCCGTTTCCATCGTGTCAGCCAATTCCACCATCTTTGCGAGGTCTAGGTTACCTTGCTCCAGCAGCCGAAGGCGAATATACGATGAGCCGATTCCCGCCACGAACGCATCTCGGATCAAGTCGCTTGTATACTGGGCCGCCGACACTGACTTGCAGCCGCAGGCCCCGGCCAGCTGCTGAAGTTCGCGCAGGCACTGTTTCGTCGTTTCGCTGGGCTGCCGCCGTCGAGTGGCTAGAAGGTGTCGAGCATGGATCTCGTTTGGCGGTTTGTTGTACAGTTTCCTAAGTAGTTCGATGGCCCCTTTGTAGTCTTGGGCATCGTGGATTGATGAGTATACGGTGTCGCTTACCCTTGCGTGGAGGACCCGCAGTCTATCGGCGTCGTTTTGAATGGCTGTTGAGGCATCGATGTAGTCTTGAAAACACTTTAACCAATGGTCGAAAGTGTTCGACGTTCCCGCCGCACGTGGATCTAAAGTAAGCCGATCGGGTTTCAACATTTGCTCCATGGTTTTTTTTTACCAAAATTTTGTTAGTAATAAAATTGATGCGCGATTAAATCACTCGGGAGGCTGGATCGTACCCGGGAAATAAAGGCTTTTATTACTAACAAGAATGGAGCATACTATATACAATACAATCCCAGACTAAAGGGTCACCAGGCAGTGCAGTGACCTTTATACTCCTCCAGGTAGGCAGAGCCAACTGGAGTGTACCACAGAACAATATCAACAGGTAGAACAGCCCAACCCTAACCCCAACAGTGACAACAGTAACATATCTACAAGTACCCATAGTGCTGACCATCTATGGTTCAGTACTCATAGTGGTAACCAACTATGGTTCACCACAATGACGTAGTCCCAGAGCTCAGTTAAGCAGTCCTCCCATAGAACCATAGAACCATAGAAAATTACAGCTCAGAAACAGGCCTTTTGGCCCTTCTTGTCTGTGCCGAACCATTTTATGCCCTAGTCCCACTGACCTGCACTTGGACCATATCCCTCCACACCCCTCTCATCCATGAACCCGTCCAAGTTTTTCTTAAATGTTAAAAGTGACCCCGCATTTACCACTTTATCCGGCAGCTCATTCCACACTCCCACCACTCTCTGCGTGAAGAAGCCCCCCCTAATATTCCCTTTAAACTTTTCTCCTTTCACCCTTAACCCATGTCCTCTGGTTTTTTTCTCCCCTAGCCTCAGCGGAAAAAGCCTGCTTGCATTCACTCTATCTATACCCATCAAAATCTTATACACCTCTATCAAATCTCCCCTCAATCTTCTACGCTCCAGGGAATAAAGTCCCAACCTATTCAATCTCTCTCTGTAACTCAGCTTCTCAAGTCCCGGCAACATCCTTGTGAACCTTCTCTGCACTCTTTCAATCTTATTTACATCCTTCCTGTAACTAGGTGACCAAAACTGTACACAATACTCCAAATTCGGCCTCACCAATGCCTTATATAACCTTACCATAACACTCCAACTTTTATACTCGATACTCCGATTTATAAAGGCCAATGTACCAAAGGCACTCTTTACGACCCTATCCACCTGTGACGTCACTTTTAGGGAATTCTGTACCTGTATTCCCAGATCTCTCTGTTCAACTGCACTCTTCAGAGTCCTACCATTTGCCCTGCACGTTCTACTTTGATTTGTCCTTCCAAAGTGCAATATCTCACACTTGTCTGCGTTAAATTCCATTTGCCATTTGTCAGCCCATTTTTCTAGTTGGTCCAAATCCCTCTGCAAGCTTTGAAAACCTTCCTCACTGTCCACTACACCTCCAATCTTTGTATCATCAGCAAACTTGCTGATCCAATTGACCACATTATCATCCAGATCATTGATATAGTTGACAAACAACAATGGACCCAACACCGATCCCACACTTCATCATACGCCTCGCAGACAGAACTGATATGACTTTCACTTTAGAAGACACCATTTTACCTGAGTGGTGATATGGTAGTGCTGCACCTCTATTACAGGTTGGAGTTCGACCCTCCCTCACTTACAGTCTGCAGGCCTCCCATTTATCTGGAGCCTCATGATGTGCAGCTAGAGATGCCACCTGTTAATCTCCAACCTTCCCCACTAATTCTGGATTCTGTCAAGGTGCCGGACATTGACACACTCCCCATGCCTCACGTGGACCCGTGCCACCTGTACTGTCACTTACAGGGGATTCCCCCACGTCTGCGTGAGAGCTTCACATCTCCCCCACCCCCTGCCTGGTATAATGTATTCCCTATCTAGAGGCTGCAGATGCCCCCTGTGACCATCGCCATAACATCTGCAGCCCTGTACAGCGTCCACCATGCCCAGGGACAGTGTCTATGATTCAGCCCCATACACCAAGTTGTGTATTTTTCCATGTAGCACACAGACCTTGTCCCTCGCTGCAGCTGGGGTACAACATGTTTCCAATGATTGCTCCTGCTGCATGCCTGCTGCCCTTCCACACTGTCTCCTTTCTCTGACTTCAGTCTGAAGTCCACATAACCCCTGGACTGCATGTCATCTGATACTCTCCATTCTGCAGCAGGAATGTCTGCACTCTGGCTCCTGTCTGCCAGCCACTGAACTTAAACAGGAACCTTGACATAGTTCCCACATTCAAAGAGGTCTATGGACAACAGTGACCTTCACAAAGCACTGCAGCTCCAACCAGTTTACTGTTCATGCGAATCATCCCTAATGTGCTACACGAACATGCACCATTCAATAATCTACCGTCACATGCATCCCCTTCCAGTAATCCATGTGCTTTCCCTTAGACCCACCTCATTTGTCTGCATCTCATGCAGCTTTGTCGGGATCCAGCTTCCCTCCCCTCAGCCTTCCATTGTTTATTCTCTTCATCCATCTCCTTGTCCCTCTGCCTGCCATTGGGATCTCTTGCCCTAACCCCGTCCCACTCCTTGCACAGCCTGCCTTCCGCATTTCACCCCTTGCCTTCATCTGCCCACCCCCCAATCAAACTTTGGACCTTTGTTGCAGCGGCTGTATGAGTCCCCAATGCAGTGCTATCTAAATAGACACTGGTGTGTGGCACCAGGAGCAAGGAGAACTTTGTACTCCCCAACTCCAAGTGCTGCACTGATCTGACTCGGAGACACAGAAGGGTCCATGGATCCAGCAGCACACTGCTGTTAATGAAGAACGGCTCAGCATGGAGGGCAGGAACTTGTGTGCCCTGGCAGAGTGATGTACAGCTCATCAGGAGCAGCGCAGTACTATGGCAGATAGGCTTTGCATGTTGCGCTCACCTTGAAGTCTCTGGTGAACTGAAGGCTATCTCGTGCACACCAGCCTTTATCAATCAGGACCTGATTTCCTGTTAGCGTGACACAAAATTGAAAGGCCTGAAGGGACACGAGTGGACAGTTGTTTTAATGAGCGTTCATGAGATAGAAATGAACCTGCCAGTGGGAGGAACGACCCACCATTAACTCGCCATTGGGAGAATTGTAGTGTGATTTTACGCAACAAGGTTTCTGACTTTTTGCCTCTTGCCAGATTCTCCGCACCACTCGCCACCAAACTTGCTGCGGGTGGGTTGGGAGAAATCCCCCGAAGAATTTTTTAAAACAAGTGACTACACAAAATTAACACAAATTTCAATTGCTAGTTTTAAAATGCAGTTGTATTGAAATATTTCCATTGCTCATGCTGTAGTTATTCCTTTGTAAATTTTACCACCCCTCTACTTACACTCACCCCAATATTCCCATTTTTGCAACAATCTGGTGCCCATTTTGCTTTGCTTACCCACCCTGCTGAATCAGAGGTCTCATTCTATTTGTGCTATATATATTCCTCATGAAAACTTCACTCTACCATGTGTTAGCATGTTAACTCTCACAGGGGAAATCATTACTCTGAGAGATGGTCTACAACTGTACAGATTAATTTAATGTGATCCACCACACTTCAACACATTGAATATTGGTAACCTAGTGGCAATGGTTGTTTGAGATAAAAATGCAACTGAAACATTTGGTTATGACAGGTGTGACCACAACAACCATCACTAATGCCACATCTAGTAAACTCTATAAAAGAATAGGAATAACAGTAGGCCATTCAGTCCCTCGAGCATATTCTATCAAAGCATTAGATCATGGCTGAACTTTACCTCAACTGTATTTACTGCTATTGTTCCATATCCATTGATATCTTTAGCTAACAGAATAAGAAAATCGATATCCACCTTGAAAATTGCAATTTCCCATCATGCACAGCTTTTGGGAGAATGTTCCAGATTTTCATTATCCTTTGTGTGAAAAATTTCTGTCTGATTTCATTCCTGAATATACTAACCCTAATCTTAATCTTATGCACCCTTGTTCTAGATTCCCCCAAGAGAGGAAATAGTTTTTTATTAAAGAATGCAACAATTAAGAAAAAAAATTGCACAGAGTAAAACATTTAATGTGTTCGTTGTACAGTGATGCATTGCTTGGAATATTGATTCCATGTGGTGGAATCAGTGGAACCTTCCCAGTACTGTTCTCAGTCTGGCAGACTCATGCTAAATAGTTATTTATTTTGTTTAAATGCTTGTCTGTCTGCCAACAAGTTCAGGTAAATGACTATTCCTTCAGGACAAATGGTTTTGCATCCCTTAACACTGAAATAAATGTTAAATTTACAATAATAAACCCTATACAACCGTACTACCCGATCAGCTGTTCTGCTTCTCAATAAATAAAACTGGTTTCTCAAGCAATGCATTAGTGATGGAGGAAGCGAATGTCTTAGCTGGTGGATGGGCTGTCATTCATGTAGGTTGCTTTGTCCTGGATGGTATCAAGTTTCTTGAGACCTGTGGAGCTGCACTCATCCAGGCAAGTGGAGAATATTCTATCATGTTCCTGGATTGCACCTTGTCGGTTGTGCAAAAGTATCGGGGAATCAGGATTTGAGTCATTCACCACAGAATACCCAGCTTTTCACATGCCCCTGCAGTCACAGTACTTATGTGACTGGTCCAGTTAAGTTCTGGTCAATGAGGACCCCCTAGGATGTTGAAACTGGGGGAATTCAGTGATGGTAATGCTGTTGAATGTCAAGAGGAAGTGTTTGGACTATGTTTTGTTGAAGATGATCATTGCTTGACTTTTATGTGGTGCAAAAGGTAATTTCTCACTTATCAGCCAGCAGAGGCCTAATTGTTGTCCAGCTCTTGCTGCATGCAGGCATGAACTGCTTCAGTCTCTGAGGAGTTATGAATGATACTGAACATTGTGCAATCATTCGCGAACATCCCCACTCCTGACCATTTGATGGAGGGAAGGTCATTGATGAAGCACCTGAAGATGATTTGAAGAACTTCTGCAACAATGCAATATTGCTAGTGTCATGGTGAACTCCTTGCCTTGTATCATAGCTCCTGGTTCACTGAGTATCTGTATAAAATGGCTCCTGGGAAGCTTGTATGCTCTTTTCTATAGAACTCTATCACCTACAGACACATGGGAGTTTGCTGCATGGCAGAGTTTAAAATGTCAATCTTGTTTTTGAAATATTTGGGGTGGGATTTTCTGGCTGTGCTCACCCCAAAACCAGAAAATCCCACCCATGGTCAACGGACATATGCATGGTCCACCCCTTGCCTGCTACGATACCCGTGGTAGGCATGATGGGGAAATTCTCCCCCTGACACTCCCCCCTCCTCCCCACCCCCTCTCCCCGCCTCCCGCCCCCAGTTTTATCTGTAATTAGCAGTAATTGGAAAATACTGTGTATGTAAGTTAGTATAGCAAGTTTCTCTCAGTTTCAGGCAGGGAAAACACACTTGACTGAGAGCGGAGTAGTTAATTAGCCAACTGGTTTAATTCTGTTTCTGTAACTGATTAGATTTATTATTGTCACATGTATTAGTATTCAATGTAAAGTATTGTTTCTTGCGTGCTCTATAGACTGCAGCTCAGTTCACGTTTTGAGTGCAGCCTTGCAAATGAGTGCAGTTTGGAACTGAGTGCATACCTGGGAGTTTGGCAAGTGGGAGAGTGCAGTGAGGAGGGGAAGGAAGTGTTCCTTTCCTTTTGCTTTTACTAACTTTTTCACCCTGAAGGAATTTGTTTTTACCTAACTACGGGGGAAGAAGCTAGCTGTTTGGTGAGTATCTGGTAAGTGTTTGCAAAATATGCTCATATATTGCAACAGCTCATGGTGCTTTTATCAGCTGAAGCAGCAGGCAGACAGGACAAATAGCTATTGGGTGACCAATACTACAGGACATTGGATAGTCAATGACTGCCAACTCAAGGTGGAGAGAAAATATAATAACATTCAACTCTCCAACTGAATTGTGAATCAGTTTATGGTTGTGGGTCAATTTTCCTCCAATTCTCTTCCTCTTGGAGCAGTCTACAGCAGTGATCAGCATGCGGTCAGACTTTTGGTTGCCATTAAAGACAATAACACAGTCAAGAAGTGAGCTGGCAGTCATTGATTATCACAGGCCAAGGTAGAAGAAGGCAGGGAGCAGAACTAGAGTGTGAACATTTAGCAGAGACCTGCAAGAGAAGGATGGTAGATCCAAAATGGAATGATGATGAGAGCAAATTACAGAGCCAAGACTGGCTGTGGGAGTGTGGAAAAGCAGGTAAAAAGCTTGGGTGGTGAATGGATAGAGCAGTGAACTTGAAACTATCGCAGTGATTAGAAATGGGTTGACATTGTTTTCCCGAGAATCTATTTGGTCTGTTGTATCAGATAGCAACAATGGAATCTGATTGTTCCATGGCTTATACATTTGGATGGATCAGTGAACAATATCAAGGCTGCCAGGAGTGTCATGGGCAGATCTGGCTGAATAGGTTATTGATTTGGTTTCCACTCATGTTACTTCCTAATGTTTAAATAAGTACTTTCAAGAAATGTTTGCTGCAGACAATATCTGTAGAGGAACACTTCATGTTTTAATATGACCTTTCTGTTTGTTAGTATATTTAAGCAGGCTGGCTAATTTGTGTCTAACACTACGCCACTGGCAAAGCCTGGTAACATTTACCTGTTGATGTTTCTGAAATCATTGGAATTTTCATCTTTCCAGTACATTTGTTATTGCTTTGAGATATTGTAGCCTCCAATTATACTATAATTGCACAATCTGCTGCAATATTGCTTCTTTGTCTCCTGTCTTCAAGCTGACTCATTATAGAGGTTACTGAGTCTGCTCCATCCTCTACAAGAAAACACAGCAGCAGACAAGGCCAGATATAAAGAAATAATTCCCAATCTGCTTTGGGCATGTGGATTAGGGGTGTGAATTAAAAACTCCCCCACCATGCCACAAATGGGGTCTGGAATATTTTAACTGCTTTGCTACTTTCAATTCCTGCCGGTCGACCTCTCATTTGTTCTGAGTATGAAGTTGGCAGGAGGAAGCAGAACATTTGTGGTCCAGAGTCTGCCCATTGCCGGTGGCAGGATTGGCTGCTGGACATTGTATGGGCTCTTGCAATCACTGGAGCGGGAATGAGTTAGCGGCAGGAGGAGTCAAAGCTTTTCCTTTGGCCCAGGTCCAGACACACTCATGAGGGAAGTAAGAAAACATACTGTTATATATTATTACATTACCTGTAACTAGCTAAGAACTAATAGAAACAGAAAATAGGAGCATGAGTAAGCCATTCGGCCCTTCGAGCCTGCTCCGCCATTCGTTATGATCATGTTGATCATCCAGCTCAGTAACCTGTTTCACCGATATCCTTTGATCCCTTTAGCCCCGAGAACTATATCTAATCCCTTCTTGAAAGCAAACAATGGTTTGGCCTCAACTGCTTTCTGTGGTAGTGAATTCCAGGCTCATCTCTCTCTGGGTGAAGAAATTTCTCCTCATCTCAGTCCTATCTAGCTTACCGAATCCTCAGAATATGACCCCTGGTTCTCGACTCCCACCGCATCGGGAACACCCTTCCTGCATCTACACTGTCTTTCCTGTTAGAATTTTGTAGGTTTCTATGAGATCCTCCCTCATTCTTATGAACTCCAGTGAATATAATCCTAATCAATTCATTCTTTCCTCATACATCAGTCCTGCCATCGCAGGAATCAGTCTGGTAAACCTTTGTTGCACTCCTTCCAAAGCAAGAATATCCTTCCTCAGATTAAGAGACCAAAACTGCACACAATATTCCAGCTGTGGGCTCATCACGGCCCTATATAACTGCAGCAAGACATTCCTGCTCCTGCACTCGAACCCTCCCGCTGTGAAGGCCAACATTCTATTTGCCTTCTTCACCACCTGCTGCACCTGCGTGCTTACTTTCAGTGACTGATATACAAGGATACCCAGGTCTCGTTGTACATTTCCCTCTTTCAATCTATACCCATTCAGATAATAATCTGCCTTCCTGTTTTTGCTACCAAAGTGGATAACCTCTCATTTATTCACATTACTGCATCTGTCATGCATTTGCCCACTCACTCACTTTGTCCAAATCACACTGAAGCATCTCTGTATCTTCCTCACAGTTCACCCTCCCACCCAGCTTTGTGTCATTTGTAAATTTAGAGATACTACATTTAGTTCCCTCATCTAAATCATGAATATATATTGTGATTGGCTGGGGACCTAGCACTGATCCCTGTGGTATCCCACTAGTCACTGCTTGCCACTTGGAAAAAGACCTGTTTATTCCTACTCTTTGTTTCCTATAAGCCAACCAGTTCTCTGACCATCTCAATACATTACTCTCAACCCCATGAGCTTTAATTCTACATGCTAATCTCTTATGTGGGACCTTCTGGTTATGTGTAGTGTTCTAGGGGGCCACATTTCACAACCGCACTAGAGACTAAAGTGATATATACAAAACCTCTTCAATCTGGTCTTTCTTTGAACCAGACAGCAAGGTAAAATTAAACATGAAGATTTTCTGATCTTTAGAAGCTTAGGCTGGAATTTTCCAGTCCCGCAGTAGAGGTGGCTCACCTGCTGGGATCTTTCAGTACAGCCCACGTCAAGAGCAATTTGCATGGCTCGTCCATCCTGGCAATGGGAAACCCGCAGTGGGAGATGACTTCAGCGGAACCGGAAGATCCAGATGAAGTGTCAGAAAATCCTTAAAGTGTGATTATTAACAATATTAACAAAGACAACATGAACAAACAGCACATACCTACATGATTCTCTTCCCTGCTGTGGGAAATGGTTCTGTGTACAGAATAGCAAAGTGTCTGACTTATGGTGAATCAGTTAGAAGAACAAGCAAGAAGGAAAATCTTACTGTCAATGTGAAGTGGAATTCCCAAGCTCTCCCTTCCCCCCACCCCTACAGCCTCCATGGTCACCTACCGAACAGTTTGCAATGCGACTTCATCATGGCAAGTTCACCAGTCATGTTTCTCAGTGTTATGATCTGCTTTAAAGTGGAAAGAAAATATACCTTTGGCACAGCGGAGTAACACGATGCACTGCAAGGCATCTAATTCCTAGTGAAAAATGACAAAACACATGCAAATCATTAAAGGTGCCATTTGGACTTGGACACCTGGAAAACTGTGAACAGTTTTGGCCTCCTTATCTAAGGGAAGATATACTGGCAGTCCAGAGAAGGTTCATTAGGTTGATCCCGCATATGGAGGGATTTTCTTATGCGGAGAAGTTGAGTAGGTTGGGGCTGTACTCACTGGAGTTTAGAATGAGAGGTGACCTTAATGAGACATATAGGATTCACTGTGGGCTTGACAGGGTAGGTGCTGTGAAGTTGTTTCTCCTCGTGAAGAGTCTAGGACCAGTGAGCATAATCTCAGAGTAAGGGATCACCCACTTAAGATGAAGATGAAGAGGAACCTTCTCTTAGAGGGTAGCGAATCTATGGAATTCTTTACCGCAGGTGCTGTAGAGGCTGGGTTGTTAAGTATGTTCAAGGCTGAGATAGACAGATTTTTAATCAGTAAGGGAATCAAGGGTTATGGGGATAAGGCGGGAAAGTGAAGTTTGAGGATTATCATTTCAGTTCAGTCATGATCTCATTCAATGGTGAAGCAGACTCAATGAGTGGGATTTTACAGCCTCGACACGTCCCTGTCAATGTGAAGTGGAATTCCCAAGCTCTCCCTTCCCCCCACCCCTACAGCCTCCATGGTCACCTACCTAACAGTTTGCAATGCAACTTCATCATGGTTCCCACTGGATAGTGCTGAGCCAGGAGCTGACCAGGACTACAAGGATGTACATATGTTACTGTTGGATTGTGCTATTGTTGCTGTTGGGTTAGGGTGGGGTTGTTACACCTTTGTACTGTAGTGTTGTGGCACATCCCAGTTGGGCTCCGCCTCCTGGGAGAGGTATAAGAGTCTCTGCTCTGGCCGGGACCCCTTCAGTCTGGGATAGTGTACACAAGTTCTGATAGCTTCATTAATAGTAAATAAAAGCCTTCATTTACTGAGCTTCGAGCCTCGTGTCTAAATTGATGTGCATCAATTTTATTTACTATTATTAAACTCCCGACGGAGAAAAAAAAGAAGAGAGAGTATGGAGCAAATTCTCAAGCCAGAACGTCTGACGCTAGATCCACGTGCGGTGGGCGCTGCTAACACCTTCGACCACTGGCTGAAGTGTTTCGAAGATTACCTAGCAGCCTCCGCAGCGGTCACTACAGATGATGACAGACTCCGGGTCCTCCATGCGAGGGTAAGCGACACAGTCTACCTCGCGATCCGTGCGGCCACTAATTACCGTAAGGCCCTCGAGCTTCTAAAGAAGGGCTATACGAAACCTCCTAACGAGATACACGCTCGTTACCTCCTAGCCACACGACGACGGCAGTCGGGCGAAACGATGGAGGACTATGCCAATGAGCTCTTACAGCTAGCCAGGGGCTGTGACTGCAAAGCTGTGTCGGCTGAGCAGAGCATGTACGACCTCGCCCGAGATGCGTTTGTGGCTGGGGTCGGATCGTCGTACATCCGTCTCAAACTGTTAGAAAAGGGTAACCTTAATCTTACCCAGGCCATCGAGTTAGCAGAGATGCTCGAGTCGGCTTCAAAGAGCTTAGTCTTATATCCAGAGGACCACGTGGAGACAACGTGGCAGGAGCAGTCGCAAATCCCTCCTCGCCCCTCGGGTTCGAAATGCTGTGTAATGGTGTGCTCCCATTCGGGCCAGACGACGGCTGCAGCCCCGTGCGGCCCGTGGTGCTATTTCTGTGGAGGAGCAAAACATACCCGGCAAAAGTGTCCCGCTAAAGCGGAATTGTGCACCGCATGCGGTAAAAAAGGGCATTATGCAAAAGTGTGCCGATCGAAACCCAGGAACAGCAGTGCGGCCTGCGATTCTTCGGAGCTGGGATCATCATCGTCGAAGTCGTCGCGGGGTTCGTCCACGTGCGAGTCCAGGACGACGCCATTACGGTCGACAGAGTCGGAGGAGTATGACCACCAGGGGTCACGGAGTTTGGCGCCCTCACCCACGTGCGATTCATGGGGGCAGCCATGTTGGTCGACACTGACCACGAATGACCAGCATCGATTTCAGCTGCCTGCAGTGGCGTTCATGAACCAACGGTGGCGTCGATCATCCTGGACCAGGCCAAGCCTCATAGACTCGATCGTTCAATGATGAATATCCAGGTAAACAATCATGTGCTTTATTGTCTGTTTGACAGCGGGAGCACTGAGAGCTTTATCCACCCAGACACCGTGAAGAGGTGTGGACTCCAGATTCAACCTGCCAAACAGACAATCTCTATGGCATCAAGGTCCCGGTCTGTTGCCGTGCTAGGGAGTTGCGTGGTAACCTTGAAAGTACAAGGCACAGTTTACGAGCGCTTCAAGCTCCTTGTGTTGCCGTATCTTTGCGCGCCAATACTCCTCGGACTAAACTTCATGGTCCACTTGAGGAGTGTAATCCTACAGTACGGTGGGCCACTCCCTTCACTGGCAGTGGGAAAACAGCAGCGGCCTCCAAATTGCCCAACGCGCCCTGCCTGCAACCTCTCGACGCTAAAGATCATCACACCCTCCTTATTTCAGAATCTGGTACCAGGCTGCAAGCCCATCGCGACTAAAAGTAGGCGTTACAGCACTGAGGATCGGATCTTCATTAGATCTGAGGTTCAGCGGCTCCTCAAAGAAGGGATCATACAACCCAGTGTTAGTCCGTGGAGAGCACAGGTTGTGGTGGTCAAGAGCGGGAACAAACCCCGGATGGTCATTGACTACAGTCAGACCATTAACCGATATACGCAGCTGGATGCGTATCCTCTCCCACGCATATCTGATATGGTCAATCGGATTGCGCAGTACCGGGTGTTCTCCACCATAGACCTCAAGTCCGCCTACCACCAACTCCCCATTCGCCCAGAGAACCGACAATACACGGCTTTTGAGGCGGATGGTCGCTTGTATCATTTTCTCAGGGTTCCCTTTGGTGTCACCAATGGGGTCTAGGTCTTCCAACGTGCTATGGACCGAATGGTGGACCAGAACGGGCTGCGGGCTACCTTCCCGTACCTGGATAATGTCACCATCTGCGGCCATGACCAGCAGGACCACGACACAAACCTCCTGAACTTCTTACGCACTGCATCTCGCCTGAACTTGACCTACAACAGGGAGAAGTGTGTGTTCCGTATGCGCCGTTTAGCCATCCTAAGATACGTGGTGGAAAACGGGGTCATTGGCCCTGATCCAGACCGTATGCGCCCCCTTGCTGAACTTCCCTTGCCTGCTAGTGCAAAAGCACTGAGAAGATGCCTAGGCTTCTTCTCTTATTATGCGCAGTGGGTCCCCAACTACGCGGACAAAGCCCGTCCGCTCATTAAGTCCACGACTTTTCCCCTAATGCAGAGGCCCAATTGGCCTTCAAGAAATTGAAAGACGACATCGCGAAAGCTACGATGCACGCGGTAGACGAGTCCATCCCCTTTCAGGTGGAAAGCGATGCATCTGATTTCGCCCTGGCCGCCACACTTAACCAGGCGGGCAGGCCCGTTGCATGTTTTTCCCGCACCCTCCAAGGCCCCGAAATTCGGCATTCAGCGGTGGAAAAGGAGGCCCAGGCCATTGTGGAGGCCGTCAGACACTGGCGCCATTACTTGGCGGGAAAACGGTTCACCCTGATCACGGACCAGCGGTCCGTGGCGTTCATGTTCAACAACACGCAGAGGGGCAAGATCAAGAATGACAAGATCTTGCGGTGGAGAATTGAACTCTCCACCTATAACTACGATATCATGTATCGTCCAGGGAAACTCAATGAGCCCTCGGATGCCCTCTGGCATGGAACACGCGCTAGTAATCAGGAGGATCGTTTGAACGCCCTCCATAATGATCTGTGCCATCCTGGGGTCACTCGGCTCTACCACTTTGTAAAAGCCCGCAACCTGCCTTACTTGGTGGAGGACGTCAGGTCGGTAACAAGGAGCTGTCGGATTTGCGCGGAATGCAAACCGCACTTTTACCGACCTGACCGGGCACATTTGGTCAAGGCCACTCGTCCCTTCGAGAGACTGAGTGTTGATTTTAAGGGCCCCCTTCCCTCAACAGATCAGAACGTGTAATTTCTAAACATCATCGATGAGTACTCCCGGTTCCCTTTTGTTGTTCCCTGCTCGGATACATCCGCTGCCACGGTGATCAAAGCATTCCGTGATCTTTTTACCCTGTTCGGGTACCCCAGCTACATCCATAGTGACAGGGGCTCGTCTTTCATGAGCGATGACTTGAGGCAATTCCTGCTCTCATACGGGATTGCCTCTAGTAGGACCACGAGTTACAACCCTAGGGGTAATGGACAGGTGGAACGAGAGAATGCTACAGTCTGGAAGGCTGTCTTACTGGCGTTGAAATCCAAAGGTCTTCCAGTCTCCCGTTGGCAAGAGGTGCTCCCTGATGCGCTTCACTCTATTCGCTCCCTCCTGTGTACGGCAACCAATGCTACTCCCCACGAGAGGATATTCTCATTCCCTCGGAAGTCTTCCTCGGGGATTTCTTTACCGTCTTGGTTGACGTATTCAGGACCCGTCCTCCTGCGGCGACATGTAAGGGCCCGCAAGTCCGACCCCTTGGTCGAACAGGTCCATCTCCTCCACGCCAACCCTCAGTATGCCTATGTGGCATACCCTGACGGGCGAGAGGACACGGTCTCGATCCGAGATCTGGCGCCAGCAGGGGACGTAGCAACCCCTGTCGCTCCCATACCCCCAGTAACAAACCCATTATCTCTCATTTCTTCCCCGGACACGGCGCGGGCAGCATCGGGACCATTGCTTAACCATTTTACTCCCATGTACAGCTTGCCTGAGCCCAGAAGATGGTCGCCACCGCAGGGCGTGTCAGGATCCCCTGGACTACCGTCACCTCAGGGTCAACTGGCCTGTGAGTCCGTGGAAGAACAGCTGGACGCCGTTTTGGGGAGAACGCCACCGCAAGTGCCTACTCCGGTGTCACCGCCGGTTTTGAGGAGGTCATAACGACGGTGCGGTCCCCCTGACCGTCTGAACTTATAGACTGCTGACATTTTATTCTGGTTTTTGTACCCCGCCGGCCTTTGTTTTCAAAGGAGGGGTGAATGTGGTGAACCATCGTTGGTTCCCACTGGATAGTGCTGAGCCAGGGGCTGGCCAGGACTACAAGGATGTACATATGTTACTGTTGGATTGTGCTATTGGTGCTGTTGGGTTAGGGTGGGGTTGTTACACCTTTGTACTGTAGTGTTGTGGCACATCCCAGTCGGGCTCCGCCTCCTGGGAGAGGTATAAGAGTCCCTGCTCTGGCCGGGACCCCTTCAGTCTGGGATAGTGTACACAAGTTCTGATAGCTTCATTAATAGTAAATAAAAGCCTTCATTTACTGAGCTTCGAGCCTCGTGTCTAAATTGATGTGCATCAGTCCCGAAACCATAAAATCCCGCCCGAGATCAATGGATCTTCCCAGTGTCCGCCCCTCGCCCACT
The DNA here is from genome assembly GCF_964213995.1 of Mustelus asterias. NCBI lineage: Eukaryota > Metazoa > Chordata > Chondrichthyes > Carcharhiniformes > Triakidae > Mustelus > Mustelus asterias. Next base: position 94,508,306 of record NC_135802.1, on the reverse strand, counting down.
CCAATTCCTGTGGTATGCGGGGTGGTAAAATCTTTGCTAATGAGCCAGATAGCCTACTTCTGTTCGTACAACTTATAGTCTTATGGTGGCAAAGCATGCAATGGTTATTTAAGGGATTGAGTTCTTCCTTTGTAAGCCACCAACTTCCAGCCAGAGCCTTTATTGATGTGGTGGCTTGCGAATGTAAGGTGTGCAGAAGTGGCTGCATTCCTAATGCTGCACCAGGTTGGGCTCTCAGTGTATATTACCTGCATTTTACAGGCAGTCATTTCATTTCAGCTAGAAAACTATAGGCAACTGTACCTTGGCACTCTGCCTCAGGCCAGAGAACAGAACAGAGAGAGACCTTTTTATCAACCTTCATGACCAACATTGAGGGAAACTACATTCACTGTTGTGCACATTGGCAGGAAGAATGCTAGCCTCGGATCCCATAGATATTTTTTTCAGAATCAGTCCTGTGGCCTTTAATGAGTGTTTTCTGACTGTAGTTGAAGATCACCTGCAACATTTCCAAGTTTCTAACATGCACAACTCCCTACACACAAGAGGAAGTTGGAAGATTATTCCTTTGATCTGAACATAGTGAGGATTGAGAGAAGAGGAAGAAATTGAAGGGTAGTGCATTTGGCACTTAGAAGAAACAAGAACAGAAAGTTCATTGGATCAATAACCACAGTGAAGTATCAATAAAATAGAGCCCAGGAAGGTTGCAAGAAAGCAAAACTGCAGTGAATCTACATATAGGTCTCATGATAATGTAATTAGCATTTATGGGAACTCCAGTCAAAGTTAGTCCATCATGTACTGACAAGGCCTGCTTTGGTGGTAAAAATGACCCATTTGATATTGGCACCATTACAGGCTTTGCATTTATAAGCATGGTTCACATATTTTCCTATTGATCCATTTTTTTTTAAAGCGAGCCTTCAGAAGGAAAAAGAATTGCAAGGTCTGTCTGGCAGCCTGCCACCAGATGTATTACATGGATTCAGGTTCTGCCTCATTACCACCAGACAACAAAACAGTTCTGTCCAGTTATCTAGTTGATCAATCTTCTTCACAAGCATGGATGACAGAGTGTGAGGCTCTGATTACCAATCTTTCCCTATGCTCAGTGATTCTAGCCTGCCTTCCAGTCTGGCATAAATGTGAAATATAAAATATCTAAAGCATGCCATAACTTTCAATAGTTCCACAGCTGACATTATAAGATGAGGGTTTGATAACGACAGTTTGTTTTAATGACAAGAATGGATTAGATTTGTTCTTTTTCCAAAACATCATTGAATTTTCAACAAACCGCAGCTGATATTTCAGATTTCAAGACACTCAATAATTGAGGTTGTTAGAAACCAATAAAGTAAGTGAAGCTTATTCACTGAACACTTTTATGGGTCTTGTATCAACCTCCTAGAAAGGTCTATGTTTCCTGCATAGATATCAGTTTCCTACACACACACACACATGTGTACGTAAGCTTCTGATCTGGTTTTGGCTGTTTCACTCCTGCATCTGTCAGCTCCTTATGATGTAATTTATATCAAGTTTCAGCCATTCTTTGGAGTGCCAATATGCTATTCAACTGTGGTAGGCATCATAGCTGAAGCCTACCCAGTCCTGACAGACTTATGGCACATGTGCACTTTGCAAATGTTGGATTGTATAGCAGCGGGAAGCCTGGTTGAGTTGTCTCCTCCCTGCCTCAGAGGTGCTGAGGTTAACTATACGATGACAATTCCAGTTTTGATATGGGATCAACAAACTGAACACAGGCCAGAGATTGGACTACCTGTCTTCCTGGTCTTTATGGCTCAAAAGTCACCCAGGGAAATATAGTTAAATCGTCGGTGGACAAACGGACTGTTTTTCTTTTCCATTTTAGGCTGGATGATTTAAAGTGTTGCATATATTTTACATACAAAAATGTTGAAACTACACCCAGGGGTATAAATATATGGACAAGTTTGTCTGAAATTCTTTTCTCTGGGATCTTACTAGATATATTAACCCCCTTATTTTAAGTGGGTTAAATCTCCACTATAATAGCAGAGAAAGACACTGCAGACAAACACATAGGTCTTTGTTTATCAGCATCCCAACAGCATAATTTGAGGGCCAGGAATAGGTTTTGACAAGCTCAAGTTTTGAAATCACTAAGACAAAATCAAGGGTAAGTATTTTATAAACACAACAATAGCAGTTTACATACAGTGCTTTAGATAGGGAAAATAGCTCCACAGTACATACAGATGTGCAAATTTAAAATGGACGTTAAACCAAAGGAGAGATGAGCAAAAGCTTGGTCACAGATGTTGGATTGAAGAGTGTTGAAGGAGGAGGGGGAGGTGGAGGACACGTAGGCCAAGGGAGGGCCTTCCAGACCATGGACCATAGGTGGCTGAAGGCAAGGCTGCTAAGGGTGAGTTAAAAAAGACGGGATGTACAAGGGGATTAAATCAGAAGAACAGAGAGTTCAGAGTGAGGAGGAGATTGTAACACTGGAAGAGCTTACCGAGCTAAGGAAAGGGGAGCTAATAGACCAGGAGGAACTTAAAAACATTGTTACAAACATATAATGGTAACATATTATAGGTTTTGCAAAAATGCTGACCTTTCTTTTGAATAGCCTAAAAATGGCTGCTGAAAGTCACCTGATCTTTTACAGCTGCAATGTTTATCAAACTTCTGGAAGGCTCCAAGTGGATTGCAAGTAGACAAAGTGAGACATGTGAAGGCATTTAAAAATCAAAGCAGATCTCCACAAGGGTAAGCAGAAACTAACGGACGATGGATTCCCTGGAGATGTGATGGCTCTTTCCTATCTCGCCAAACCTGGAAGAGCCATTCAAATTAATGGCTGTGATGTTAAAAGATTATAACTACCTCCGGTAAATGATAATGGGGATTATGCCCCAGACCTGGGCCAACCCAATAACTAACATGGAAGCACAATCAACGGTTTGGCATAGCAGCCAATTTTGTGTTTTTGACCTGTATATGGGAGGTTATATGAAGCCATTTTGTGTGTGCCAGCGTGAGAGACAATATAGTACACAGCCCTCAGTTGAACCAGCCTTGTGTCACATGTGAAAGCTGGGGATAGCTGCGATCAGGAGTTAGTAAGGCATCCAGAAAATCACCACTGGTCTGTTGGGAAGAAACCAGGCAAACCTCAAGTGTTGGTTTCTGCAGTTTCTTGTTTGTATTTTAGTTAATAACTTTTACACTTTCACTTGCGTAACTTTCAGCAATAGTTTTGCAATGAACTGATCTTTATCTTGTTTAAGAATAAGGCTTGTCTACTGGGTTTTTAAAAAATTGAATCACTCACAAAGTCAATGGGGACTACGTACACACATTCACATGCACACACACATTCGTAGTTAATGGATCACTTTGAAGAAAGTAGTCATGACAAGGAAAAGAATTTTAGATCTGGGAGATTGGGGGAATAGTGTAGGTCAATGAGGACAAGCGTGGTGTGTGAGTAAGATGGTGCAGGATATAGAGAGTTTTGGATGAGGTAGAGGACAAGAGGACTTTGGAATAACTGAGTCTACTGTGTCAAAGTCTTGGATGCAGATTTCAGCAAGAGATGGGTTGGAGCAGAGGGTGAAGTGGGCAATGTTGTAGAAATGGAAGTTGACAGTTTTTGTGATGGAGAGAATATAGACTGGAACTGTACTATCTCACCCACCATGGAATTGGTGCAGGCGAGGGTCCGACAGCAGAAATCTCCCCTGATCTCAGACGGGAATTTCCAATCACGCCCAAGCGAGGCTGTAAAAATAGTGTCAGAAGTTTAGCTCACGGTTGAATGAGATGGCAAGTTGGCCGCTGAAGAGAATGACATTGGTTGCAGGAAAGTTGCTGCTTAATTCCTTTGTGAGATTTCAGATTCTAGTTGTGTGTATAATACCATTCTCTGATCAGAAAATTGACTGTGGCAGAAAGCTTCCAGGAATTTAAGAAAAAGTATGTCTCTCTCTTAGCAGGTAAAAGGAGTCGGTTAGTTCAGTTGCTGGACGGCTGCTTTGTGAATGCAGAGCAAAGCCAATAGTTCAATTCATGTACTGGCTGAGGTTATTCATGAAGGCCCTGCCTTCTCAACCTTGCCCCTCGCCTGAGGTGTGGTGATGCTCAGGTTAAATCACCACCAGTCAGCTCCCCTCCTCAGAGGAGAGAGCAGTCTATGGTCATCTATGGAGACTTTTTACCAAACATTATGAGATACTGAAGCCAGACATATGAAAAGTTGTGTAGAGGAAGATAATATGGACAATTGAAGTAACCTAGTGGCTGGGGTGGAGCATGCAAAACTGATAGCATAGAACATAGAACATAGAACAGTACAGCACAGAACAGGCCCTTCGGCCCACGATGTTGTGCCGAGCTTTATCTGAAATGCCGAGCTTTATCTGAAAAATCCAACTAATGCTCCTGCTCCTGATCACAGTGAATCCTGATGGAAGAAAATGTTTCTGAATGTTGAGCAAGAACACAATGGGGATTTTTCAAAAGTAAAGTTTATTTATTAGTGTCACAAGTGGGCTTACATTAACACTGCAATGCAGTTACTGTGAAAATCCCCTAGTCGCCACACTCACCTGTTCAGGTACACTGAGGGAGAATTTAGCATGGCCAATGCACCTAATCAGCACGTCTTTACAACTGTGGGAGGAAACCGGAGCACCCGGAAGAAACCCATGCCGGGAGAACGTGCAAACTCCACACAGACAGTGACCCAAGCCGGGAATCGAACCCGGGTCCCTGGAGCTGTGAGGCAGCAGTGCTAACCCCTGTGCCACCGTGCCACCCCGATTTAGTATGATGACCAGGCAAATTGCATAACTTGCCAGTATTCACATTCAGATAAACCCATGAAGAGGTATAGAATTTCATGCCAGCAGCTTTGAAAGCGTGCCCTAACATGATCCACATTCTTCATGAAAGGAGTAAAGGTGAAAAGGAAAAAAAATTGAAAATGTATTTTCTTTGGTTCTAGATCATGTTTGTCCTTTAACCTGAGATATTCCTTTAGATACTGAAACATCATTACTGCAAAAGTTCTACATGTTTTAACTACAGAGTTATTTCTCACCAAGGTTGTATCTTACACCCATGTTAAAAAAAAACAGGGTCTTGGTGGATCGTACAGAGCACACTGGCTGAGGTTAAAACTAACTGTTGCAATTAAAGTTAAGTGTTTGTAGACATATAAGGATGAAATGTTAAGTGACAGCAGGTTTTGACTCTCCATTCTCGGAGCTACAATTGAAAATTGAAATTCTTTTGTGCTAAGAAACATGCCCCAGTTACCATAAATCTTTGCAGCAATTACCATTCTGCAAAGAGAAGTTGAAACATGGCAATAAATCTCAACACAAAAGCTTTGTGTTTACATGTGCTCCTATAAATTATTCAAAAAATAATGGCTTTTCAATTTGAGTAGTATTTCATTGCTGAGAATTTCCTTTACACAACATTAAATTTTCACTTTTAAACAATGCAAGGAAGTGGAATGAAGGCAAGTTGATTTTCACACCAAAAAGGTTATTGAAACGATACAGTTTTCAGTCACTTGAAAAACTTCCTTGAATTAAAAGTGAGATGTAATTATTGGGCTACGCACTATGGGATTGAACAATATTTGTCCAATTAAAGACCATTTGAAATAAGGACTGTCTTCCTTCAGTCTCAAAAATATTTGCTGAAATATAGGCCTGAATTTTACCTTTGGGGTACACCCAAAAGTAACATGGGTGGAAGTGGATGTGATACCCACTTCTGCCCGAGATCAAGTAGTTAACGCAACATCATGCTGGGTGGCCAATTGAGCCCTGCCTAGCGTGTAATATGTCTGCTGGTTGGGCTCTCACTGAGTGAAGGTGGGAATGCATTGGGTACTGGGTCCAATGATGACAGTGTGGGGTTTAAAACCAGAGGAGGCAGCTCCCTGAATGCTGGCAGGAGTTGTGGGGGAGACTGAGTGAGCTTACTTCAACAAATGCAAGGAGTTTTGTGAACAGTACTGGCATCAGTACCAGGAGGTTATGGAAGGGGAAAGGGCAAGTCAGGTGGGCTAAGTGCCACCTGTTTTACGGATGAGTGCCTGGGTGTCTTAGTTCAGGAGATCCATTCCAGGTGGCACATTCTGATGCCAAGGGCGGTAAGAGAAGGCTGCCTCGCTTGACAAAGAAGGCTTGGTTGGAGGTCGCCGCCCACATCAGTAGGCTCGGCACTTGTGCACCGCACCTGGCTTCAGTGCTACGAAAGGTTCAATGATCTTTTGAAGATGGCAAGGGTAAGTGCAGAGATGACATAGACCTGTGCACGGAGGTATAGTCAGGTGCACTCAGAGTGTGTATCGCAACTGACACCGAAGCCTGCCCTGCCAAGGCTGCAATGTCAGCATTATAGGTCTCAGTGCATAGGAGCAGGAGGTGTACCACAGTGAAATGTCCCAATTAATGCCCAGTTCAGGTGGGGGACCATCTTGTCTGGACCTTAAGGAAGATGGAACAATAATGAGGCTTTCTGCTGTTCCCTGTCAGGAGAAGACAAGTCACAATGCAGCAGAGTCCCGCCGAACCAGTGGGGGAGTCCAAAACCTGCTGGTGCTCACACAGACTGAAAGTGATGCTCTTGGGCTGGAGTGTAACCAGCTAGCTCACTCTTCCGGTCATAGTGAGATGGGGGTCTGGGGTGAAGGAAAGAGTGCAGGTCCCAGATGTGTGTGCTGTAGGTACGGGAAACATCGCAGGCCCCTCTCTCAGAAAGTGAGCTGTCATAGCCAGGGTGTCTATTGAAGCTCCAATGCGGATGGCACCATGCAGCATAACTCCCTTGTTATGCAACTCCCTCGCATGCATAGTGACAATGATGATCGAATTCACTGGTAAAGGGCCGCATGGCAGCACAGTGGTTAGCACTGCTCTGGTTTCATCCCACAGTCCAAAGCTGTGCAGGTTAGATGAATTGGTTATGGTAAATTGCCCTTTAGTGTCCTAAGATGTATAGATTACGGGGATTAGTGAGGTAAATATGTGGGGTTACGGGGATCGAGCCTGGGTATGATGCTCTGTCGGAGTCAGTGCAGACTCGATGGGCCAAATGGTCTCTTCTGCACTGTAGGCATTCTATGATTCTATGATGTGCCTTCCTTCCACAGATGTGCCATCTGCAGGAGGTGTTGGCCACCTCGAGGATCCCCTGTTAAGCAGCCAGGAAGGCTCCGCCCCTGTACCTGTGTCACACTGTCTCTCGGTTACTCAAAGAACTTCAGCTCAGAATTGATGAGCTGGAGTCTGAGCTTCAGACACTGCGGCACATCCACGAGGGGGAGAGGTACCTAGATGCTTTGTTTCAGGAGCGGTCGCACCCAGTAGATTAAGTACCTCTAATTCGGTTAGTGGTCAGGGACAGCAGGATGTGACTGCAAGTGAGGCAGGTAGAGGGATCCTGAATTCGGGAATGGAGGAGCCTCAGCTCTTGACCTTGTCCAACGGGTACGAGGAACTTTCTCCCTGTGTGGATGAGGAAAAGGGCTGTAGGGAGGATGAGCTAGCCGACCACTGCACCATGGTACAGGAGGCCATTCAAGAGGCAGGAGCAAAAAGACAAGTGGGAGCTATAGGGGATTCTATAATTAGGGGGATTGATAGCATCCTTTGTAAGCAGGATCGAGAGTCTCGCATGGTATGTTGCCTGCCCAATGCCTGGGTGAAGGACAGCTCTGACCAGCTTGAATGGATTTTGGAGTGAGAAGGGGAGGATCCAGTTGTTGTGGCCCATGTTGGGACAAACAATATGGGCAAGACGAGGAAAGAGGACCTGTTTGGACATTTCACATCCATCTTCACCCAAGAGAATGAGGACGTTGGTATGGAATTCAGCGAGAGACTGTGAAGTTCTTGAGCAAATTGACATAGGGAAGGTCAAGGTGTGGGAGGTGTTGGCAGCCTTAAAAGTGGACAAACCTTCAGCTCCAGATGCATTGTGCCCTAGGTTGCTGTGGGAGGAAAGGGAGGAGATTGCAGGGGCTCTGACCCAAATTTTCAATTCCTCTCTGGCCATGGTGGGAGGTGCCAGACGACTGGAGAACAGCTCATGTGGTTCTGCTATTTAAAAAGGATTGTAGAGATAAACCAGGGAACTACAGCCCAGTGAGTCTCATATCAGTAGTAGGGGAACTACTGGAGAAACTTCTGAAGGGCAGGATCTATCTCCATTTGGAGAGGCAAAGTTTGATCAGGTATAGTCAGCATGGCTTCGTCAGAGGGAGGTCATGCCTAACAAATTTGATTGAATTTTTTGGGGAGGTGACCAGGTAGTGCAGTTGGTGTAGTTTATATGGATTTCAACAAAGCCTTTGACAAGGTCCCACATGGGATATTTGTAAAGAAGGTAAGTTTGTTGTTTGTTTATTATAGTGTCACAAATAGGTTTACATTAACACTACAATGAAGTTAGTGCGAAAATCCCCTAGTCGCCACACTTCGGGTACACTGAGGGAGCATTTAGCATGGCCAATGCACCTAACCAGCACATCATGGGATTCAGGGTAATTTGATAAAGTGGATTCAAAATTGGCTCTGTTGTAGGGGATAGAGGATGATGACAGAAGGCTGCTTTAGTGACTGGAAGCCAGTGTCCAGTGGCATACCACAGGGATCTGTGTTGGGCCCCTTTTTGTTCATCATTTATATAAATGACATAGATGACAACGTGGGGGTAGGATTAGTAAGTTTGAGGATGATGCAAAGATTGGCCAGGTGGTTAACAGTGAAGTGGAGTTTCTTGAGCTACAAGAAGATAAAGACAGAATGGTCAAATGGGCAGATAAGTGGAAGATGGAATTTAATCCTGCAAAGTGTGAGGTGATACACTTTGGAAGGAGTAATTTGACAAGGAAGTATTCAGTGAATGGTAGGACACTTGGAAGTTCTGTGGAACAAAGGGACCTTGGAGTGTCTGTCCACAGATCTCAGAAGGCGGAAGGGCATGTTAGTAGAATGGAGAAAAAGGCATATGGGAGAAGATATTGAATAAACTAATGGGATTAAAGGCAGGTAAATCTCCAGGACCGGATGGCCTGCACCCTAGGGTATTAAAGGAGGTGGCAGCAGCGATAGTGGATGCATTCGTTGTGATATTTCAAAATTCCTTGCATTCTGGTCAGGTCCCGGTGGATTGGAAACACGCTAATGTGACACCCCTATTCAAAAAGGGAGAGAGGCAAAAAGTAGAAAACTGTAGGCCGGTTAGCTTGACCTCTGTGTGGGGAAGTTGCTGGAATCAATCATTAAAGAGATGAATGAGCATTTGGAAATCCACCGTTGTCAGCGTGGTTTTATGAAGGGCAAGTCATGCTTGACAAACTTGATTGAGTTATTTAAGGACATAACCAGCAAGGTGGGGAATCTGTGGATGTGGTATATCTGGACTTCCAGAAGGTGTTTGATAAGGTGTCACATAAAAGACTGATCCAGAAGATGAGATCACAGGAGATTGGTGGTAGAATACTACATTGGATTGAAGATTGGCTGACTGACAGAAAGCAGAGAGTCGGGATAAATGGGTCCTTCTCTAGCCATCAAAATGTAACTAGCGGGGTCAGTTCTTAGACCTCAACTGTTTACAACCAATATAAATGATTTGCAGAGTATAATATAGCAAAATTTGTGGATGATACTAAAACACATGGGAAAGCAGGCAGTGAAGAGGATATAAAGATTTTACAGATGGATATAGATAGGCTAGGAGAATGGATCAAAATTTGGCAGATGAACTTTAATGTGGATAAGTGTGAGGTTATCTATTTTGATAGATAAATAGAATGGCAAATTATTATCTAAATGGAAGCAGATTCAAAGTGTGTCCAGGCAGAGGGACCTGGGTGTCTATGTTTATGAATCGCAGAAATTTGGTATGCAGGTGCAGCATGTAATAAAAAAGGCAAATGGGATGTTGGCATTTACTGCAAAGGGACTGGAGTATAAGAGTACAGAAGTGTTGTTGCAATTGTATAGGTTGCTGGTGAGACCACATCTGGAGTATTGTGTCCAGTTTTGGTCTCCTTATTTGAGAAAGGATGTGGTGTAATTGGAGGCAGTTCATCAAATTGGTGCTGAGATGAAAAGGGTTGATGTGTGAGGTGAGATTAAACAGTTTGGGCTTAAACTCGCTGTAGTTTAGAAGGATGAGAGGGGATCTGATCGAGGTATATAAAATTTTAAAAAGGATTGATAAAGTAAATGTAGACAAAATGTTTCCTCATATGCGGCAATCTCGAACAAGAGGTCACAGGTTTAGGTTGAGAGGCGGTAGATTTAATACTGAGATGAGGAGGAACTACTTCTTGCAGAGGGTGGTGAATTTGTGCAACTCACTGCTCCATAGCGTGGTGGAGTCTGTATCGTTGAATGGTTTCAATGATTCAAGTGATGGCAACAAAAGGCCCTCCCGACCAAGGTGGCCCGGATGGAGGAGGTTAGTAACCATGGTGTCCAACCAAGATTATGGATGCAGTGTTAGCAAAGCATTAATAATCTCCTTTAACCTGGTTGGGAAAGTGGCACGATGGCATGGAATTGCCTCTCATGAGGACACAAGCTATATATTTGTACAAGTGTGCAGCTATGCTGGGGAGCAGGTGGTGGGGGTGGGGCGGGGGGGGGGGGTGTGGTGGGGGGGGGGGGGGGGGGCGTTGGGCTGGATGTGTGATCAGCCTCAGGACTAAATGGCACATATGACAGTTTGGCTTGAGTGAGCGGTCGGATTTAAACTAACACATTGGACCAGTATGTGTGATGGAGATGCATGCAGATAAGGTGGTCAGTTGGCATTTGTAAAGTCATTATATCTCCACTTTCTCCTGCAGGACAAGCAGACTCATAAACTGAAGAGAAGGATAAAAGACCTGTTAAAGTCCTAATCCCTGCTGAGGAAGAAACTCTCTTTACCCTCAATGGAGGTTTCTGCCTCCCCTTTGTTCTTGAATTTAGCTGTAACTATGATGATTTTCCAATCTGCTGGAAACAGGGAGGCTGATCAGTTGTTGATATCAAGGTTGGAGTGGCAAGACAGCAGAGTAAGATTACATCCAACCTGGTGCTGCTTATCCATGCTAATATACTAGGTGAACAGAATTCCCACTCACCTGAAGAAGGGGCTTGGGGCTCCGAAAGCTTGTGTGGCTTTTGCTACCAAATAAACCTGTTGAACTTTAACCTGGTGTTGTTAAACTTCTTACTGAATATACTACCCCAACATCACAAGCTCTTATCATGTGTAGTATATGTGGTACCTTATCAAAGGACTTTTGGAAATCCAAGTAAAGCACATCTCCTAGTTCCCCTTTATCCACCCTGCTTACATCCTCAAAGAACTCTAATAAATTTGTCAAATATGAATTCCCATTCATAAAACTATGTTGAATTTTATTAATTCATGGGATGCGTCACTGGCAAGGCTGGCATTTGTTGCCCATCCCTAATTGCCTTGAACTGAGTAGCTTGCTAGGTCATTTGAGGGTGGTTTAAGGATCAACCACATTAGTGTGGATAAAAGAAAATTATTGTGGATGCTGGAATCTGAAACCAAAAGAGAAAATGCTGGAAAATCTCAGCAGGTCTGGCAGCATCTGTAAGGAGAGAAAAGAGCTGACGTTTCGAGTCCGGACGACCCTTTGTCAAAGGTAAAAGGCATAGAAAGTGGGAGATATTTATTTATTTTTTGTTTTTATTCCAATTCAATCAAATCAAGTCCAATTCAGAGTCTCAAACAAGTTGAGACATTCCCGATCCAAGCTGACAAGACAGGGCTCTCACCTCCTGTCGTGGGCTTGATCTACATGATCCAAGCTGATTGGAGTAGGCATAGCTCCTCCTCCAAGGCTTGATCTCATTTGCATCTTAGCCAAAAGGCCAAGATGCCGCTTTTAAAAATTGCTTCAAATGAAGCTAAAATGTAACCTAATGACTTCAACCAAGCGCAGCATGTCGATACTACACTTGATCTTAGCCAAGAGGCCGACTGCAGGGTGAGGAAATGAAAGATGAGTCATAGCCGCAGACACCAGGGGAAAAGACTGCTAATGGCTGTCCACAGAGAGAATAAAGGGTGTGAATGGCCAAACGGCAGAGAAGCTAAAATGAAGATGTTGGGGGAGGGGTGGGGGGAGGAAAATGGATGGGACAGAGGTTAAGATTTAGAAAAGGAGAAGCAAAGGGGGAGAAAAGGTAAGGGAAAGGGGATAAATTAGGGGGAAAGAGTTGGGGGAGAAAAATGAAGAAAGACAATAAAGAATAAAAGGTAGAGAACAGTAAAAAAATTAAATAAAATAGAATGAAAACAAAGGGGTCGAGATGGGGTAGAGCAAATCATCTGAAGTTGTTGAATTCGATGTTGAGACCGGAAGGCTGTAAAGTGCCGAGCCGGAAGATGAGATGCTGTTCCTCCAGTTTGCGTTGAGCTTCACTGGAACATTGCAGCAAGAAGTTTAACAACACCAGGTTAAAAGTTAAACACCAGGTTAAAGGACTTTAACCTGGTGTTGTTAAACTTCTTACTTTTTTTAAATACTTTTCCAATTCAATCAAATCAAATCCAATTCAAAGTCTCAACAAGTTGAGACATTTCTGATCCAGGCTGGCAAGACAGGGCGAGCGACCAAATCACCCTGTCCTGGGCCTGATCTACATGAGCCAAGTTGATTGGAGGAGCAAAGCAACACCTCCTCCAAGACTTGAGCTCATTTGCATCTTAGCCAAAAGGCCGAGATGCAGCTTTTAAAAATTGCTTCATATGAAACATATGAAGCTTCAATGTAACCCAATGACCTCAACCAAGTGCAGCATCCAATCCATACTACACTTGATCTTAGCCAAAAGGCCGGTTGTTAAACTTCTTACTGTGTTTACCCCAGTCCAACGCCGGCATCTCCACAGCATTGCAGCAAGCCAAGGACAGACATGTGGGTATTTATTTTTCACAGTAGTGTGGAGCTGGAAGCAAATGTAAGCCAGACCAGGTAATAATGGTAGATTTCCTTCCCTAAAGGACATTAGAAAACCAGATGGGTTTTTATGACAATTGATGGTAGTTTCATGGTTGGTATTACTGAAACTAGCTTTGTATTCCAGATTTTATTAATTGAATTCAAATTCATGCCGCATTGGGATTTGAACCGACATCAGAGAGCATTAGTTTGAGTCTCTGGATTATTAGTCTAGTGACTTTACCACTACACCACCATCTTTCCTCCTCTAATTAATTGTATTAGATTTTCTAAACTTCCTTAATAATGCATTTTCCCAATGCTAGATGGTAGACTAACAGCATGTAGGCATTCCGCCTGCCCTGTTCTTGAATAGAGATGTTACTTTAGTGATTTTGCAATCTGCTGGAACCTTTCCAGAGTCTATGGAATTTTGCAAGATTATAACTATTGCATCCTCTTTCTCTATAACCACGTATTTTGAAATCCTAGGATGCAAGCCATCAGTTCCAAGGAACTTGTCAACTTCTCAAAAAAACATAGAATCCCTACAGTGCAGAAGGAGGCCATTCAGCCCATCGAGTCTGCACCAACTCTCTGACAGAGCATTTTACCCAGACCCATCCCCTGCCCTGTCTCCATAAGCCAATGCATTTACCCCACTAATCCCCCTAACCGACACATCTTTGTACACGAAGAGGAAATTTACCATAGCCAATTCACCTAACCGGCACGTCTTTGGACGTTTAGTCACATTAGTTTTCTTAGTGCTTTTTCTCTAGTGAAAATTGTTGTTTTGGAGGTCTAGTGGTAGCATCCCTGCCTCTGCTCCAGAAGCTCTGGGTTTAAGTTCCATGTCAAGATTTGATGGCCAAGGAACGTGCATTCATGAAATAGCCAAAGAGGTTGAACATCAACCTGTAAATCTTTTCAACATACGTCAATGGCAGTTGATAGGAATGGGTGGGATTCTTGATCAGTAATGTGATGGAAAGAAATTGGAGCCTCTGCCATCATTATCCACATAGTACCAGGCTACAACATGTCTGTAACAGTGTTTGTTGCCACAGCAACCCGGACACCTGGGTGGGAGAGGGGGGGGGGGGGGGCGCTGGTGGAGGGAGTTGGCTGGATGGATGGTGTGGATCAGATTGGTGCCAACACATGGGGTGCTGGCTGGGGTAGATTTGAGGCTTGCCTCCTTGCCCTACTAGTGGTGGAGGTAAAGTGATCAGCGTATGGTCCCCCAATGTATAGGAGACTGCATCAAGGAAGAAGACACTGCGCAGATCATGGTGAAAGAGGAGATCATTCAGACACCAGCAGGGTTTAAAATTGATAAGAAGGAAGTACTGAATGGGCTGCATATGCTTAAAATTGATAAGGAACCGGGATTGAATGGGATCCATCCAACGTTATTGAGGCAAGTGAGAGTGGAAGTTGCAGAAACACTGGCCATCTTTTTTCAGTCTTCCTTAGATTTGGGGCTGGTGTCAGAGGTGGAGAGTTACAAATGTTACACCCTTGCTCAAAAATAAGCAGTTGCAGATCCATCAGTTTCACTTCAGTGGTGGGGAAGCTGAAATGATAATTCAGGACAAGATTAATAGTCAGTTGAGTAAGCATGGATTGATTAAAGAAAACCAGCATGGATTTGTTAAGAGCAAACATGCTGCTGTTTTTAAATGAGGGACAGAGGGTTAATGAGGTAATGCTGTTGATGTGGTGTACGTGGACTTCCAAAAGACTTTTGATAAAGTAGCACACAACAGACTTGTGAGCAAAATTATAACTCATAGAATAAAAGGGACATAAGAACATAAGAAATAGGAGCAGGAGTAGGCCATCTAGCCCCTCGAGCCTGCCCCGCCATTCAATAAGATCATGGCTGATCTGACGTGGATCAGTACCACTTACCCGCCTGATCCCCATAACCCTTAATTCCCTTACCGATCAGGAATCCATCCATCCGCGCTTTAAACATATTCAGCGAGGTAGCCTCCACCACCTCAGCGGGCAGAGAATTCCAGAGATTCACCACCCTCTGGGAGAAGAAGTTCCTCCTCAACTCTGTCTTAAACCGACCCCCCTTTATTTTGAGGCTGTGTCCTCTAGTTTTAACTTCCTTACTAAGTGGAAAGAATCTCTCCGCCTCCACCCTATCCAGCCCCCGCATTATCTTATAAGTCTCCATAAGATCCCCCCTCATCCTTCTAAACTCCAACGAGTACAAACCCAATCTCCTCAGCCTCTCCTCATAATCCAAACCCCTCATCTCCGGTATCAATCTGGTGAACCTTCTCTGCACTCCCTCCAATGCCAATATATCCTTCCTCATATAAGGGGACCAATACTGCACACAGTATTCCAGCTGCGGCCTCACCAATGCCCTGTACAGGTGCATCAAGACATCCCTGCTTTTATATTCTATCCCCCTCGCAATATAGGCCAACATCCCATTTGCCTTCTTGATCACCTGTTGTACCTGCAGACTGGGCTTTTGCGTCTCATGCACAAGGACCCCCAGGTCCCTTTGCACGGTAGCATGTTTTAATTTGTTTCCATTGAGATAGTAATCCCATTTGTTATTATTTCCTCCAAAGTGTATAACCTCGCATTTCTCAACGTTATACTCCATTTGCCATATCCTCGCCCACTCACTCAGCCTGTCCAAATCTCTCTGCAGATCTTCTCCGTCCTCCACACGATTCACTTTTCCACTTATCTTTGTGTCGTCTGCAAACTTCGTTACCCTACACTCCGTCCCCTCCTCCAGATCATCTATATAAATGGTAAACAGTTGCGGCCCGAGTACCGATCCCTGCGGCACGCCACTAGTTACCTTCCTCCAACCGGAAAAACACCCATTTATTCCGACTCTTTGCTTCCTGTCGGATAGCCAGTCCCCAATCCACTTTAACACACTACCCCCAACTCCGTGTGCCCTAATCTTCTTCAGCAGCCTTTTATGGGGCACCTTATCAAACGCCTTTTGGAAATCCAAAAACACCGCATCCACCGGTTCTCCTCCATCAACCGCCCTAGTCACATCTTCATAAAAATCCAACATGTTCGTCAAGCACGACTTTCCCCTCATGAATCCATGCTGCGTCTGATTGATCGAACCATTTCTATCCAGATGCCCTGCTATCTCCTCTTTAATAATGGATTCCAGCATTTTCCCTACTACAGACGTTAAGCTGACCGGCCTATAGTTACCCGCCTTTTGTCTCCTTCCTTTTTTAAACAGCGGCGTAACATTAGCCGTTTTCCAATCAACCGGCACTACCCCAGAATGCAACGAGTTTTGATAAATAATCACTAACGCATCCACTATTACCTCTGACATTTCTTTCAATACCCTGGGATGCATTCCATCCGGACCCGGGGACTTGTCCACCTTCAGTCCCATTAGTCTACCCAGCACTGCCTCTCTGGTAACATTAATTGTATTAAGTATTTCTCCTGCTGCCAACCCTCTATCGTTAATATTTGGCAAACTATTTGTGTCCTCCACCGTGAAGACCGACACAAAAAACTTATTTAAAGACTCAGCCATATCCTCATTTCCCACTATTAACTCCCCCCTCTCGTCCTCCAAGGGTCCAACATTCACTCTAGCCACTCTATTCCTTTTTATATATTTATAACAGTAGTGGTATGGATACGAAATTGGTTTGAGTGATAGGAAACAGTGAGTGGTGCTTAACAGTTGTTTTTTGTATTGGAGGAAGATTTGAATTTGAGTTATCCAGTGGTCATTGTGTGGACTCTTTCTCTCCTGGATATATATCAATGATCTACACCTTGGTGCACAGGGCACAATTTCAAAATTTGCAAATGTTACAAGACTTGGGAGCGTTGTGAAGTGTGAAGAGAGTGTAGAAATTCAGAAGGCCTTAGACAGGTTGGTAGAAGGGGCAAACAAGCGACAGATGAAATTTAATGCAGAAGAATGTGAAGTGACTTACGTTGGTGGGAAGAACTTGGAGAGACAATATCAAGTAAAGAGTACAAGTCTAAAGGAGATGATGGAGCAGAAGGACCTGGGCGTATATGTGCATTTACACTGAAGTTGGCAGGAATGAGCGTGTAATAAAGCTTACAACATTCTAGGCGTTATCAATAGGGACATAAAATATAAAAGCACAGAGGTTACGTTAAACATGTATAGAGCACTGGTCTGGCCTCAGCTGGAGCATTGCGTCCAGTTCCGGGTGCTGCACTTTAGCAAAGACATGAAGGCATTGCGGAGTGCAGAGAAAAATCACACAAATGGTTCTGGGGTGAGACACTTCAGTAACATGGATAGATGGAGAGGTTGGGATTGTTTTTCTTGGAGAAAGTTGACAGATTTGATAGAAATATAAAAAAATGATGAGGGGACTGGACAGAGTAGATGGAAAAACTAATGCCATTGATGGAAGGATTGAGAACAAGAGGGCACAGATTTAAGGTAATTGCCAAAAGAAGTAATGAGGAGAAGCTTTTCATGTTGTGAGTGGTTGGGATCTGGAATATTCTGCCTCAGAGTGTGGTTGAGGCAGGTTCAATCAAATATTTGAAAGGCAATTGGATTATTATCTGAAAGGGAAGAATGTGTGGAGCTACAGAGAGAAGGCTGGGGAGTGGCACTAGGGAAATTGCTTTTTAGGAGAGCCAGCACAGACATAACAGGCCAAATGGCCTTCTTCTGTGCTGTACCAATTCTGTGCTTGGCACATCTGTAAGGTGCCCAGATTTGCAAAAGGCAAAACCGAAATACATTGAAAAGATTTGGGCTCTGTGATGATTGACATGTTGGGTGACCAATGGCAGGAGTCTGGGAGAAGGGCAGTTGAAGATACGTCATGGTCCAGCCAGAGTTGAGAACTCTATTGAGATACCCAATTATTGAAGTTGGCAGTTACAAGCCACAGACTGTGTTGCAATGACAGTTTTGCCTCATTTTCTTAAAAAAACGGAACCAAAGCTTCATTTGTCACAAGATCCCAGTGCAATGCATAACGGTAAGACCAATCTCCATTTAAAAATCTTGTTTACTTTTACACACTGGATTCTAACAAGTGTGGCAACTAGGCAATTTTTGGCTAAGATCAAGTGTAGTTTTGCTGTCCTGCACTTGATGGAAGTCAATGAGGTTACACTGAGGCTTCATTTGAAGCAAATTTTAAAAATGGCATTTAGGCCTTTTGGCTAAGATGCAAATGATATCAAGCACTGGAGGGGGTGTAATGCCTGCTCATATCAGCTTGGATCATGTAGATCAAGCCCAAGACAGGAAGAGGCCAGCCTGTCTTGTCAGCTTGGGTCTGTAATGTCTCACTGGTTGAGACTTTGAATTGGATTAGATTGGATATAGCTAAAAAGAAACTAGGGGATTTTCACAGTAACTTCATTGCGGTGTTAATGTACGCCTAATTGTGATTTTAATATACTTTAAACACCCTCATGTAAAGGGCAATTGGGGATGGACAACAAATGCAGGCTCAGCCAGTGACACTCACGTCCCATGAAAGAGTAAAAGAATTGGAGCAGGAGGTAAAGGGGAAGCAGAGGAAGTGAAGAGACTTTGTGCACAAAGGTGAAGTACTGACAGAAATCTCTGAAATGGTTCATGTAGAGACGACATGAGGAACTTCAGTTATAAGGATAGATTGGAGATGGGATTGTTCTCCTTGGAGAGATGAGATTTGATCGAGATGTTCAAAATCATGTTGGGGGCTGGTTGGACAGAGTAGATAGGGAGACACGATGGACCGAATGGCCTCTTCAAGCACTGTAACAATTCTGTGATTTGAGCTTCTTTGAGAAAATTGTTAGGATGCCAGTACATTTAATGGGAAACTGGGAAGAATATCTGACGGTTATGAAAAGTGCTATACAAATGCAAGTGTTCATTTTTCCGGAACAGAAGAACTCTCCACAGATGCTGCCTGATTTGCTGATTCAGCATTTTCTGTTTTTAATTCCAGAATTCCCGGTGTGGGCATTTTAAAAAAACTGTGATCGCCAGTCTCGAGATTACATTGGGCCAGAAATGTTGACAAACAGCAACTTTTTTCCCCCCATCCTTCACCACAACCCGGTTGTCTCCCCTCGGGCCCACTCTAACCCGCACTCACTCTCTCTGCCCCCCCCCCCAACCCTGCACTCACTCTCTGCCCCCCCCAAACCGCACTCACTCTCTCTGCCCCCCCCCCAACCCGTACTCACTCTCTCTGCCCCCCCCAACCCTGCACTCACTCTCTGCCCCCCCAACCCACACTCACTCTCTGCCCCCCCCCAACCCGCACTCACTCTCTCTGCCCCCCCCAACCCGCACTCACTCTCTGCCCCCCTCAACCCGCACTCACTCTCTCTGCCCCCCCCCAACCCGCACTCACTCTCTCTGCCCCCCCCCAACCCGCACTCACTCTCTCTGCCCCCCCCAACCCTGCACTCACTCTCTGCCCCCCCCAACCCGCACTCACTCTCTGCCCCCCCCAACCCGCACTCACTCTCTCTGCCCCCCCCAACCCGCACTCACTCTCTCTGCCCCCCCCCAACCCGCACTCACTCTCTGCCCCCCCCCCAACCCGCACTCACTCTCTGTCCCCCCCAACCCGCACTCACTCTCTGTCCCCCCCAACCCGCACTCACTCTCTGCCCCCCCCAACCCGCACTCACTCTCTCTGCCCCCCCCCAACCCGCACTCACTCTCTGCCCCCCCCCCCAACCCGCACTCACTCTCTGCCCCCCCCAACCCGCACTCACTCTCTGCCACCCCCCCAACCCGCACTCACTCTCTGCCACCCCCCCAACCCGCACTCACTCTCTGCCACCCCCCCAACCCGCACTCACTCTCTGCCACCCCCCCAACCCGCACTCACTCTCTGCCACCCCCCCAACCCGCACACACTCTCTGCCACCCCCCAACCCACACTCACTCTCTGCCACCCCCCCAACCCGCACTCACTCTCTGCCACCCCCCCAACCCGCACTCACTCTCTGCCACCCCCCCAACCCGCACTCACTCTGCCACCCCCCCAACCCGCACTCACTCTCTGCCACCCCCCCAACCCGCACTCTCTCTGCCACCCCCCCAACCCGCACTCACTCTCTGCCACCCCCCCAACCCGCACTCACTCTCTGCCACCCCCCCAACCCGCACTCACTCTCTGCCACCCCCCCAACCCGCACTCACTCTCTGCCACCCCCCAATCCGCACTCACTCTCTGCCACTCCCCCAACCCGCACTCACTCTCTGCCACTCCCCCAACCCGCACTCACTCTCTGCCACCCCCCCAACCCGCACTCACTCTCTGCCACCCCCCCAACCCGCACTCACTCTCTGCCACCCCCCCAACCCGCACTCACTCTCTGCCACCCCCCCAACCCGCACTCACTCTCTGCCACCCCCCCAACCCGCACTCACTCTCTGCCACCCCCCCAACCCGCACTCACTCTCTGCCACCCCCCCAACCCGCACTCACTCTCTGCCACCCCCCCAACCCGCACTCACTCTCTGCCACCCCCCCAACCCGCACTCACTCTCTGCCACCCCCCCAACCCGCACTCACTCTCTGCCACCCCCCCAACCCGCACTCACTCTCTGCCACCCCCCCAACCCGCACTCACTCTCTGCCACCCCCCCAACCCGCACTCACTCTCTGCCACCCCCCCCAATCCGCACTCACTCTGTCCCCCCCCAATCCGCACTCACTCCGTTTCCCCCGCTCTACCCGCACTGTGTCCCACGCCCTGTGTGTGTTTTAGTGAATGTTCCGCTCTGTGTATGTCCTGCTCTACCCGCACTGTGTGTCCCGCACCCTGTGTGTGTTTTAGTGAATGTCCCATTCGGCCCGCACTGTGTGTGTCCCGCACCCTGTGTGTGTTTTAGTGAATGTCCCGCACCCTGTGTGTGTGTTTTAGTGAATGACCCGCAGTGTGTGTCCCGCACCCTGTGTTTTAGTGAATGTCCCGCAGTGTGTCCCGCACCCTGTGTGTGTTTTAGTGAATGTCCCGCACTGTGTGTGTCCCGCACCCTGTGTGTGTTTTAGTGAATGTCCCGCACTGTGTGTGTCCCGCATCCTGTGTGTTTTAGTGAATGTCCCGCTCTACCCGCACTGTGTGTGTCCCGCACCCTGTGTGTGTGTTTTAGTGAATGTCCCGCTCTACCCGCACTGTGTCCCGCACCCTGTGTGTGTTTTAGTGAATGTCCCGCACTGTGTGTCCCGCACCCTGTGTGTTTTAGTGAATGTCCCGCACTGTGTGCGTCCCGCACCCTGTGTGTGTGTTTTAGTGAATGTCCCGCTCTACCCGCACTGTGTGTCCCGCACCCTGTGTGTGTTTTAGTGAATGTTCCGCACTGTGTGTCCCGCACCCTGTGTGTGTTTTAGTGAATGTCCCGCACTGTGTGCGTCCCGCACCCTGTGTGTGTGTTTTAGTGAATGTCCCGCACTGTGTGCGTCCCGCACCCTGTGTGTGTGTTTTAGTGAATGTCCCGCACTGTGTGCGTCCCGCACCCTGTGTGTGTGTTTTAGTGAATGTCCCGCTCCAGCTCTCAGCCGCTTTCATTGACCAAACTTAACGCGCCAAAAACCAAAGCGCGCTTTCCTGCAGCCGGGCTGCACCACTTGCCTATCAGAGGGGAATTCATTCAGCCGACAACACGTAGAGTTTAAATGTGAACCCGATCAGCAATAAAATGAAGTAACTCTAGAATAATTAAGGATGAATAATCGGTGTGTAGTGAATGGTACCATTAGCGAAGTTGTTTCTGCAAGCTCTGGGAGTTGGTTATTTGCGCTTCTCCCCCCGCACTCCGCTGATGGAACATTTCCATTGTCCCGCGGGGTTCCATTCAGTCTCCGAGTTCCACCCGCGTGAAGGATACACAGGTGCCGCTGATAGTGCAACAGTGTCCGAGCCACCAGTGCAACCGCTGCAGTAACACAGCGTCCGAACCGAACTGCGAGTGTCCGAGCTCTAAGTGTCTGAACCGAGCCGCGAGTGCAACCGCTGCAGTAACAGTGTCCGAGCCGCGAGTGCAACTGCAGCGTGTCCGAGCTCTGAGTGTCCGAACCGAGCCGCGAGTGTCCGAGCTCTGAGTGTCCGAACCGAGCCGCGAGTGCAACAGTGAGTGTCCGAGCCGCGAGTGCAACTGCAGCGTGTCCGAGCCGCGAGTGTCCGAGTCACTTTGCAGCAGCCCCGAGTGTCCGAACTCCTTGTGCAACAACAGGAGCATTAACTCCCTGATTACTTTCCAGTTGTCGTTCGCACAGCGGTCGGCCCGGGCAGATTTGCTCCTTTCCCCTCACCTTTTCACTTAGTTTTTGGTACTTTTTTGTTTTGTAAACATTCGGGCCTTGCTGGTTTGGCGCGAAATGTTCACGCTTTCCCCGCAGAGAGCTCTGGTGAACTAGCGACTGTATTGACGCTCAGGACCTTTAACATAACGCAGAAAAATGAGCAAGAGAAATGCTTAGACTTTAAAAGTTGCTCGTCGGATTTTAAATCTGTTTTTAAATAGCGCAGAAGGATAGCTGTTTATTTGCATTTGGAGACTTGTGAATGTGTTCTGTTAGTTATTGGGGCCCTATCTCCACCAACTCAGTGATGAACGGGTTATTTTGGTCTTGGATAGTCGGTTTCCTTGTTTATGTTGTGCTTGTAAACCACAAGTTTCGAGAACAGGAAGCCACGTGTAACAAAATGTTTTTCAATTGATTTTAAGTTATTTCTGTTGTGACCCATATTTTTCTTTACATTGCACCTTTCTTTGTAAAACAACGTCTGGATATATTCCTTTTGCTGGCAGAGTACAGGCTCCTGCATATGAATATATGTATAGAATACCTACAGTGCAGAAGGATGCCATTCGGCCCATTAGACCTGCACCAACAACAATCCCACCCAGGCATGGTGAGAACATGCAAACTCCACACAGTTGCCCGAGGTCAGGATTGAACTCAGGACTCTGGCGCTGTGAGGCACAGTGTGAGGCAGCAGTGCTAACCACTGTACCACCATGCTGCCCATTCTAACGAGTGTAAGTAAGCAAGCTACATTGTGAATCTGACAATTTTAAATTGGGTATTGGTGTGATACTTCGTGGGCGACACGGTGGCACAGTGGTGGTTAGCACTGCTGAATCACAGTGCTCGGGACCTGGGTTTGATTCCTGGCTTGGGTCACTGTCTGTGTGGAGTTTACACGTTCTCCCCGTGTCTGCGTGGGTTTCCTCCAGGTGCTCCAGTTTCCTCCCACAGTCTGAAAGATGTGCTGTTCAGGTGCATTGGCCATGCTAAATTCTCCCTTAGTGTACCTGAACCGGTGTTGAAGCGTGGTGACTCGGGGATTTTCACAGTAACTTCATTGCAGTGTTCATGTAAGTCTAATTGTAACACTAATAAATAAACTTAAACTTGACGCAATAGGGATTGCTTAGCAAGTGCTGCCCAATTGCGGAATCATATCGAAAATTAGACTTTATGTTCTGAAGGTTAACTTAGCCCATTGCAAGAAGCTGAAGAGACGTGCCATTGTGATGCACCGGTCATGCAGACTACATACCTGGCGTCATGTCGGCACTGAAATTCATATTATCACAGTACACATTTGTGTGATAGAACATCTGTTTTGGCTTGATGGCTGCGTACTATACATAACTCGTATTATTACTGAATAGCAGTGTGAAACAGCTAGATTCACCTGTTAAATTTTTGACCTACTTCACCCTTCTGGGATATTTTGAGGTAATTTGGACACTTTACAGCACTGAAAGTGGCAGCCTTAAGCCCACTTGTGAGCTTGTGTAATGCACTGAGCAATGAATTGATCAGGGTAGCCATTAACCTGCAGGATAACTTTCATCCACCCGAATTTGGCATCAAGCTTGCATGGTGAGCAAATGGCTTGGACCCTATTCACGAAATTGCCAGTGAGGCCAATCTTGTAGCAATGGACTTGCGGATAGCGATGAACATTGTCGGACAATACAGCAGGATATAGATAGGCTGGAAAAGTGGGTGGAGAAATGGCAGATGGAATTTAATCTAGATAAATGCGAAGTGATGCATTTTGGAAGAACTAATGTAGGGTGGAGTTATACAATAAATGGCAGAGCCATCAAGAGTATAGAAACATAGAGGGACCTAGGTGTGTAAGTCCACAAATCCTTGAAGGTGGCAGCACAGGTGGTGAAGAAGGCATATGGTATGCTTGCCTTTATAGGACGGGGTATAGAGTATAAAATCTGGAGTCTGATGTTGCGGCTGTATAGAACGCTGGTTAGGCGACATGTGGGGTACGGCGCCCAGTTCTGGTCGCCGCACTACCAGAAGGACGTGGAGGCTTTAGAGAGAGTGCTGAGAAGGTTTACCAGGATGTTGCCTGGTATGGAGGGTTTTAGCTATGAGGAGAGATTGAGTAAACTGGGCTTGTTCTCCTTGGAAAGACGGAGAATGAGGGGAGAGCTAATAGAGGTGTACAAAATTATGAAGGGTATAGATAGGGTGAACAGTGGGAAGCTTTTTCCCAGGTCGGAGGTGACGATCACGAGGGGTCACGGGCTCAAGGTGAGAGGGGTGAGGTATAACTCAGATATCAGAGGGACATTTTTTACACCGAGAGTGGTGGGGGCCTGGAATGCGCTGCCAAGTAGGGTGGTGGAGGCAGACACGCTGGCATCGTTTAAGACTTACCTGGATAGTCACATGAGCAGTCTGGGATAGTCACATGAGCAGTCTGGGAATGGAGGGATACAAACGAATGGTCTAGTTGGACCAATGAGCGGCACAGGCTTGGAGGGCCGAAGGGCCTGTTTCCTGTGCTGTATTGTTCTTTGATTGGGCAGCACTTGCTAAACAATCCCATATGTGTTAAGAATTATTCTCATAACCAATTTAAGACCCATCAGTTCAGCTCGTGATGGGGCTCACTTAAGCTTGCTGGAAGCTACATATTCATATGCAGAGACCTGTTCTCTGCAGGCAAAAGGAATTTGTATTAGTTATAATTATATTTGCAGTTCACCATGCTTAATTTATAAAAAATGGTTGCAACTCATCTGCTATATGTAGTAGACACTTGCATGGATTATAACGTTAATTTGTGTTTAAAGCTTAAAGGAACAATTCATTTTGTCACTTTTCTTTTTCAGATGTCAAAATTGATTACAGATATCTTTAATGCTCAGAGTGATGATGAAGAATTTTTGGGTTTTCAAGATGCTGATTTTAGAAATAGATGTGACCATCTTAAATATGTAAGTAAACAATAAAAAGTAAATACCGGATAAAGAACTTTTCCATTAAGTATTTTGCCAATATTTGCACTAAGTTATTATGTGAGAGTAGGCTACCCGAATGTTCTGTCTGCTCCTTTATACATTTTGTGTAAGTGGCTGATGCTTGTTCAGAATATGTCAAAATGGAGCAATGAAATGAATTCACCAGAAGCTGGCAAGTCACCGTAAACTAATGAATCCTAGTTGCTCTAACCAGTAAAACACAGTGCATATTTGTGGCAAGTTTATACTAAGATCAGTGGCTTTTGTGAGCTGAATTAGTGGAGGAAAAATCTTTACAAATGAATGCTATTATATTTCTAAAGAGCCTTTAACATAGTAAATGTCCCAAAGCACTTCACAGGAACATAACCATTCAAAAAAAAATGACACGGAGCCAAAGAAGCAGGCATAAGGGTGGTGACTTATTAAATGAGAGCCAGATTTCAGAACAAAATTTCAGGCTCAGCTGCTAATGGTGAAGTATTTGGAGGTTGAATAACAGGCTGGAGTTTGGGAAATGCAGAGTTTGCCAAGTATTAACTCATTCCAAGTCTCATCCTGTGCTTGCTGACCTCCATTGATTTCCAATCTGGCAACTTAAAATAAAATCTTGTTTTTGAACCTCTCACCTTGTTCATCCATGTCTCCTCCAGCCCTGTAACCTTTCAAGGTCTCTTGGCTTCAGAATTCTGATGTGCATCTCTGATTCCATCACTGTTAGTATCAATGCCTCCAGCCGTCTCTGCCCTAGGCTGTGGAAATCTCCTTCAGTCCTCACTGCTTTGCACTCCTTTTTAAGACACTCCATAAAACTTTACTCCATGACCAAGCTTTAGTTGGCTGTTGGAAATCTGACAAAAAAACAAAATTTTGGAAATGCTCAATAGGTCAGGCAGCAGCGGTGATGAGAGAAACTGAGTTAATGTTTCAAACCTTTTGTCAGAATTCTCTCTTAACAGACGTTGCCTGATCTCAAAACAGAAAATAGCGGAAATAATCATTGTGTGGCTCCGGGTCAGATTTTATTTGATAATGTTCTTGTGAAATGCCTTGGAATCATTTACTGTGCTGAAGGTGCAATGTAATTTTGTCATAGGACTTTAAGGGACAGGAAACCATTGGGGGCATAGTTGATGGGTGAATGGAATTTGGTGTGAGAATACAGACAGCATATTCTTGGATAAGGTTAAGTTTACGAAGGGAGCATTGGAATGGTGTCTCGGGGAATAAAAACTTAGATGGACTGAGTCAGAGGTGGAGACGGAACGATATTATCGATAGAGATGGAAGTAGGCAAACCTGGTTGTGGGTGGGATCAGAAACTTGTCCCAAATAGATTTTCACGGTTGCAAGCATTATTGCTCAGTTTAAGTCAGTGGCTGGGGAAGTAGATGGAATAGGTGGCTTGGATCCACAAATGATACAACAAAATAGGTTAAATTCCTTTGAGAAAAATTCAAAGCTTGAGATTTGCATTGGGGGTTTGTTAGCGTAAGTTCCAAGATGGCTGTTTTTCAAACTAAGGTTTGCACAGTTTGCAAAAGTGCTGTTCAGTTGGTAAAGTCTGAAAATTTCAATATCGTTCTGTTAACAGGAATTGCTGTTCCTGTGAGAGTGTAAACGAGCCCATGGAACCAATGGAAATAGTTACACGTTCCTGAGATTGCAAAATTATTATACATTTTTAGATAGACGCATTTTGGGGTTTAAGTGACTTAGAAATGAGGTGTCAACCTAGTAAAGCTACCAAACAGGACTACTTGCATGCCAAATGGCAAAAACAGCAAGTGATGGACAGAGCTAAGCGATCCCACAACCAACGGATCCGATCTAAGCTCTGCAGTCCTTCCACATCCACTCGTGAATGGTAGTGGACAATTAAACAACTCACTGAAGAAGGAGGCTCCACAAATATCCCCATCCTAAATGATGGAGGAGCCCAGCACATCAGTGCAAAAGATAAGGCTGAAGTATTCGCAACAATCTTCAGCCAGAAGTGCCGAGTGGATGATCCATCTCAGCCTCCTACAGTGGTCCCCAGCATCTCAGATGCCAGTCCTCAGCCGATTCGATTCACTCCACATGAAAACAAGAAACAGTTGGAGGCTCTGGATACTGCAAAGGCAATGGGCCCTGATAACATTCCAGCAATAGTGATGAAGAGTTGTGTTCCAGAACTTGCTGCTCCCCTAGCCAAGCTATTCCCATACAGTTACAACACTGGCATCTAGCCAACAATGTGGAAAATTGCCCAGGTATGTCCTGTACACAAAAAGCAGGACAAATCCAACCTGGCCAATTACTGCCCAATCAGTCTATTCTCGATCATCAGTAAAGTGATGGAAGGAGTCATCAATAGTGCTATCAAGCAGCACCTGCTCAGCAATAACCTGCTCAGTGACACCCAGTTTGGGTTTTGCCAGGGTCACTCAACTCCTGACCTCATTACAGCATTGGTTCAAACATGGACAAAAGAGCTGAATTCCAGAGATGAGGCAAGAGTGACAGCCCTTGACATCAAGGCCGCATTTGAGTGTGGCATCAAGGAGCACTAGCGAAACTGGAATCAATGAGTATCAGGGGGCAGACGCTCCACTGGTTGGAGTCATACCTGGTTCTTGGAAGATGATTGTGGTTGTGAAGGGTCAGTCATCTTGGCTCCACGACATCTCTGCAGGAGTCCCTCAGGGTAGTGTCCTAGGCACAACCATCTTCAGTTGCTTCATCAATGACCTTCCCTCCATCATAAGGTCAGAAGTGGGGATGTTCGCCGATGATTGCATAATATTCAGCACCATTCGCGACTCCTCAGATACTGAAGCAGTCCATGTTCAAATGCAACAAGATCCGGACAATATCCAGGCTTGGGCTGACAAGTGGCAAGTAACATTCGTGCCACACAAATGCCAGGCAATAACCATCACCAATAAGAGACACTCTAACCACCGCCGTTTGAAATTCAGTGGTGTAACCATCACTGAATCCCCCACTGTCAACATCCTTGGGGTTACCATTGACCAGAAACTCAACTGGACTCACCACATAAACATAGTGGCTCCAAGAGCAGGTCAGAGGCTCGGAATACTGCGGCGAGTAACTCACCCCCTGACTCCCCAAAGCCTATCTACCATCTACAAGGCACAAGTCAGGAGTGCGATCGCTTACTCCCCACTTGCCTCCTGGATGGGTGCAGCTCCAACAACACTCAAAAGGCTTGACACCGTCCAGGACAAAGCAGCCCTCTTAATTGGCACCACATCTACAAACATTCTGTTAGGGTCAGGGGTTAGGGTGCGGGTGAAAAATAAAGGGGCGGCACAGTGGTTAGCACTGCTGCCTCACAGTGCCAGGGACCTGGGTTTGATTCCCAGCTTGGGTCACTGTCTGATTGGAATTTGCACATTCTCCCCATGTCTGCGTGGGTTTCCTCCGGGTTCTCCGGTTTCCTCCCACTGTCCAAAGATGTGCGGGTAAGGTGGATTGGCCATGCTAAATTGTCCCTTAGTGTCAGAGGGACTAACCAGGGTAAATGCATGGGGTTATGGGAACGGGGCCTGGGTTGGATTGTGGTTGGTGCAGACTCGATGGGCTGAATGGCCTCTTTCTATTTCTGCACTGTAGGATTCTATGAACAGTATGTGCTAGGATAGTTAACCCAGTTTCTCACTTAAGGAAAAGATCACTCTTTATAAACTAGATTAATGGCTTTCTGTAGGTTATTCAACCATGTTAACCTTCACCCAAGTGCAACCCTATCCTTACCCAGCGTCCACAATGCACTTTAACCTCTTTCTTTCTTCCTGCCTGGGCATCCTGTGGCAAAGTAATTAAAGTTTATTTATTGTTTATTAGTGTCACAAGTAGGCTTACGTTAACACTGTAATGAGGTTACTGCAAAAATCCCTTAGTCGCCACACTCCGGCACCTGTTCGGGTACATTAAGGGAGAATTTTGCATGGCCAATGTACCTAACCAATGCATCTTTCGGACTGTGGGAGGAAGCCAGAGTGCCCGGAGGAAACCCACGCAGACGTGGGGAGAACGTGCAGGCTTTGCACTTACATTGACCTAACCTGGGAATCGAACCTGAGTCCTTAGCGCTGTGGGACAGTAGTGCTAACCACTGTGCCACCGTGTCACCCATGTTTCCTGTGCTAACTCCATCAGGATCTGCAGGTTACTGTAAATAAATTTTCAAACTTGTTTATGAAAATAAACCAAGAGAAATTTCTTTGAGGCAGTTTTGTTTGATTATTTTTCCTCTTCATTCATAGATACCAAAATTAATAGCAGACATCTTTGATGCACCAAGTGATGATGAATTTTGGGGTTTTCAAGATCTTGAATCTAAAACATCACATGATCATGCTGATGATGAACTGAACCAGAGCATGAATGTAAGTTGACATAAATGGAACTGGTTAAAAACTGTTTGAAATCGTTTTTCCACAAAGCTTTTTCCCCTGCCTGTTAATTTCTCAAATAGTTGCTTTTAGCTTAGTTTAAAATGTGGTTGGCAAGAGAAATAAATCTAACTCGAGTCTGTTCCACACTTGTTGTGCAGTACCTCTGCATTTTAAGGTAAAGTGGTTTTGTTGTTGGACAAAAAATGGGACATGTTGTGTCACTGGAATCGTTTAATAAATCATCATAACAGGTTGCATTTATTTGCTTGTTTTTATTTGTTCATGGGATGTGGGCATCGCTGGCTGGGCCAGCATTTATTGCCCATCCCTAATTATCCTTGCTTATTGAGCCATTTCAGAAGGCATTTAAGAGCCAACTATACTGCTGTGGATCTGGATTCACATGTAGGCCAGACTGGATAAAGATGACAGATTCCATTCCCTAAAGGACATTAGCGAACCAGGTGGGCTTTTAAACAATCAGCAATGGCTTCTTGGTCATCATGAGATGATTTTTGTTGAATTCAAATTTCACCATTTGCCATTGTGGGATTCAAACCCGGGTCCCCAGAGCAATATCTGGGTCTCTGGATTTCTAAAGGTTAAAATTTATTTATTAGTGTCACAAGTAGGCTTACATTAACACTGCAATGAAGTTACTGTGAAAATCCCCCAGCCTCCACACTCTGGTGCCTGTTCGGGTACACCGAGGGAGAATTTAGAATGGCCAACGCACCTAACCAGCATGTCTTTGGGACTGGGAGGAAATTGGAGCACCCAGAGGAAATCACGAAGAAACGGGGAGAATGTGCAGACTCTGTACAGACAGTGGCCCAAGCTGGGAATCGAACCCGGGTCCCTGGCACTTTGAGGCAGCAGTGCTAACCATTGTGCCACCAGTGACAATACCACTGCACCAATGCCTCCCCATCTAACACTTATATAATATTTAGCTAATCTGTTGTATGGTGCCTTTGTACTTTTGCATTGAAAGTCTTAGTTAAAATAATGGGTGTTAATATCCACAAAGTAATTTTGCAAAGTAAGCTGCCTTGGCAGTTCCCAATAAACATGTTGAGGATTTGATGGTTCCCAACATCCAATAGATAAAACCATCCTGCCAGATGGTGGCTTCAGTATTAAGAATGTGAAGGAATCAGTCAGCTTTAACTTCTCCCCTCTAACCCCTGCCCAAAATTTTCAAAAACCTTGATCTTCTCTAGTTTATAGTTGTCATTTCCACATGGTCTATTCCTCTTCAGGGTAAGTGAGGGAACAACACACTATCACAATGTGCTGTAGGTCCTGACATCCTTGTATTGGGATTCATTGAAAAACATGCGATATTCAGCAGATTGATTTTCATCAAATCCATTTGGACTAGGAGTTCAATAAATCCCCTGACAAGGGATCACATCTAAAACGTCAATGTATCCTTTCTCTCAGCTGCAGTTGACAGATCTGTGCATTTGTAGCAATTTTTGTTTTTTATCTAGACCGATCCCACTTGTTTCACATTCCAAAATTTGTTTTCAAACACTAATTATTTCCTACAAGAATCAGAACGAGCTCAGTATACAAGAGGCGGTCACCCATCCAGCTGTACAATGAGCAATCCAAATCAATTTATGTTCTGTTCTTTTCCCATATCCTTTTATTTTTTTCCCTTTAGACGTTTATACAATTTTCTCCTAAAGGAATTAATGTTATTTGTTTTGGCCACTTAAAGTAGGAAAACATTCCAACAATCCTCTAAATTTTCATAACCTTTTCCTCATTTTTAATCATTCTAAATAATTTCTGTTCATCCGTCAGCAACCGACCAATTGGGAAACAATTTTTCCCTATTCATTTGATTGAAGTTTTATAATTTTAAAAACTTATATTAAATCTTTTCTTCCCCATTTAAAAACTTTTTTTGGTACAATAACTTCCCTTCCCTAGCTGCTATCTATAACTTTAGTGCCCATTCTAGAAAGGGATATGCAAATTTTGTACATTTGTGCCACCAGGAAACAGATTGCTTTCCATATCAAAGTCTAAAGCATCCCTGTATGCATTGAGACCAAAAATGGACTCATCACTATCCTTGAGATATATGAATTCTGTCTAAACAGCACACCCAACCTTCCTGTTCCTCATTGGTGAACCATTTTTTTAACCCATTCATTCTGTCACTGTGTGCCTTAATTTCTCATTCGTGAAACACCATCTTGAAACTGCACAATATATCACATGTACTGCATTCCCTTTATCCAATCATTTCCATTAAATAATCACATCTGACTTTTTTTTGTGCTGATTCTCCCTTCATTTCGAAGTGAATTATGATTTTGAGAGCTTCTCTACAACTGACTAAATTTAATGAGTTTTGATGAAAAGTAATTGATGGAACTCTCTCGCAACAGATGCTGCCTGTCCAGTTGAGTGTTTCTAGCATCTTCTGTTTATATTTTAGATTACCTGATTTATTATTCTTTCCCTTCTTGAATATTAGTGTTACTTTGCTTACTCTTGAGACAGTGAAATGCACTCTCTAAATTAAATTTGTGCTCCTCGAGGTGGGGAATATTATTGTTGGGAATAGTACATTTGGTTTCAGATACCCAGTACAGCATCAAGAATTCCCAAGTCAAGTATAGCAAAGCTCGGTCTGCCGGACAACATAGAATCCCTACAGTGCAATAGGAGGCCATTCGGCCCATCAAGTTTGCACCGACCACAATCCCACCCAGGCCCTATCCCCATAACCCCATGCATTTACCCTAGCTAGTCCCCCTGACAGTGTGGGGCAATTTACCATGGCCAATCCACCTAACCCGCACATCTTTGGACTGTGGGAGGAAACCGGAGTACCCGGAGGAAACCCACGCAATCACAGGGAGAACGTGCAAACTCCACACAGACTGTGACCCAAGCCGGGAATTGAACCCGGGTCCCTGGCGCTGTGAGGCAGCAGTGCTAACCACTGTACCGCCCATGCTCAGCATCAACTGCTCAAGAGCATTCCTGTGGCGGCATTACAACTATTCTACACTCGTAATATGTTCACCTGTAGGACCTTGGCTTTGTGACCCATCGCACACCCTAGAACCAGGTTGTGTAATTTCAATGTAGTCAAGGAGTTTGCCGACTTGCTTCCATCGTGCCTTTCCTGTTCCATTTGACATTTAGCAAGCCAGACACTATAAAACGTAGCGATAAAAATTAAAGTGCGAAGCTATGCAATCAGTTGCCTGAAACATGCTTGTAAACCAAGACAGCACTCAAGCTTGTGCCACTCTAAATCTTGGCGTTGTTTCATTTCGGCTTTAAATTGTCTGAAACCTACTTCAGATTTTGATCTGTGACAGTAAAGGGGTGATGTGGCTGACTCTAGGATGCCACTGGCCAGCTTCCCTTTACCGGCTTGTACTCTGCTAGCAGGAGTTTTTCTCCCTTTCCTCCTCCAGTGACCTAAACGCAGCTAAAATGTAAATGCTGAACACCTGAGAAATCTGTGTGAGATTAATGACTACCTCCCCCTTTTTTTGGATTCCAAAAACTCCTCCGAATCCAAGTGGTTTTGCTTTCAGATCTGTGGGAATGCTGATGCTGGATTTGAAAAGTCAGGCTGAGGTCCTTGCTAAATATTCAAAGTTGGTGTTAACAGTTGCAAAACCACTGACTAGCTTAAATAAATTTAATTATTTGGACTTTTTGCTCTCTGTTCTCTTTTGCCTCTCAGGTTTCCAGTTTCCAGTCCAAGTTTATTACAGAAGAGCTTATTGAAATTTTCACTGAGGATAGTTGGTCAACTGATTACGTTTTTGAAGGGTTCCCTGAATATCCTGTTGAACCTAATGGCAATGCAGATTTGAGGGTAAGAAATGTAACATCTAGTTCCTTTCTACGAATTTTTGTTTCTCTTCTTCGGGGAACAGGATATGGGCCTTCTATCAAAATTACCAATGTCAATCCAGTATGTAAATGAATATTGAAACATAAATTGTTCCCTAAAGAGCGGGTATTGGTCTAATAGAGGTAACTAGTATCAGGCAAATAAATTGGCAATTCTTCCTTCATACTAAATACAATATGAATAAATCCTGTTATCAAATCCAACTTTACCACAAAATTACATGGAGGCAGTCTTTGAACCCTTCTGTTTCTAGCGTAAATGTGTTTTTTTTTCATTCTTCCATGGGTTCAGGGTGTTGCTGGTTGGGCTAGCTATTGCTCATCCCTTATTGCCCTTGTTTGGCTTGCTAGGCCATTCCAAAGGACATTTAAGAGTCAACATTGTCGTGGATATGGAGTCACTTGTAGGCCAGACCAGGTAAGGGTGGCAGATTTCCTTCCCTAAAGGACATTTGTGAACCCAGATGAGTTTTTACAAAACATTCGGCAATGATTTCATGGTTATCACATAGACATTACCGATTTTTTTATTGAATTTGAAATTCACCATCTGCTGTGGTGGGATTCATTGAGCCTCGGACTCTACCATTAGCCTGGGCCTCTAGATTACTAAAGTAAGTAAAGTCCCAGATGGCCATAGTCCCAGATGACCATCGGCTGACTGGTGGTGATTTAACCTGAGGATCACCACACCTCAGGCAAGAGGCAAGGTTGAGAAGGCAGGTCTTCATGAATAACCTGAGCTGGTACGGGAATTGAAACCATGCTGCTGGCATCATTCTGCATCACTAACTAGCTATCCAGCCAACTGAGCTGAACTGACCCTAATACAATACCACTATGCCATTGTGTCTCTATATTTGTTACTATCAAATCAGCCATGATTTTATTAAATGGCGAAGCAGGCTTAAGGGGCCCAATCACCACCTCCTGCTCCATGTTCATATGTTAGCTTTTTTGTAATGAGTTTGTGTTTCTTCCAGTCCGAGAGTTCTGAAATGGAGGATGAAGATGAAGGTTTCACTGAATATGATGATGATGAATCTTCCGTAGAAAGTGAGATGGAAGCAACACCAAAGAAAGGCCATTTTGGACTGCGTGTCGCATTTAAATTTCCTACAAGGCGACCAGTGAAAAGAAAAGAGCGAGAGATCCAGGACTCTGAGTCTGAATCAGATGAAGACTTGGGAACTAAAAAGAAAAACTCTAATGTATTGTTGAAGAGGGCCATGAACATCAAAGAAAATAAAGAAATGGTTAGGAATATTTTCAACATCTTAGTTGCATCTTTGAAATTGATGGACAGTTAATGGGGACTCATGGTGCTGCTATTTTATCTGAATACACTTCTTGAGGTGCATTAAAATGATTTTCGATGTTAAAGTTGCGATTATAAATGCAGTATAACCAGAATGTAACCTTTCTATTTATCTGACACAAAAGGCAATAGAATGCTCTAACAGCGGACAAACCCCTACAATATTTCTTTCCCCAGTGATTTCCCTGCAACCCTACACTCTTTTTTCCCCCCCCAGTAGGAGGATGATCAAAGGTCTTAATATGTTAGTTGACCTTGCTGTTTTTACTAGTCGCTGGGAAGTGAACTGTGTGTACTGCCAGACAGCGATACTTTGTGGGGAAAATGGTTTCTCTCAGCACAGCATTATCCATGGTTGAATGATTACAGGCACGGTTGATGTTAATAACTAAAGCTGTAGGAAACAATGGATGTGAACCTGCATTTAGCCAATCTGTAGTACAGTGTGTATATATGAGGCATGAAAATGTGCAGAGCAGACATCCAATACAAGTGTCAGGGTATTCCTGTTGGGAACCTCCAGTGCTGACCCTGTGTGACTTTCTAGTGTCAGTGGGAGATTCCTTGATTTGGTTGTCAGTGGCATTTATGTGTGTTTTATGTACATCACAATAAGAATCTCTCTCTTCTTACCACCTTTGATTGTACCCCCAAAAATAGTCAGAAAGAAGAATTTTTCTATGGGGGTTCAGACCATAATCCACCTCCTAAAGCTCCAACTGTCAACACGCCTCCTGATCCTCTTCTATTCTGACCCTCTAGTAAATCCAAGAATGAGGTCAAAAAGGTCTTGGAGTTCACTCCTGAATTGTGCTTTCATAGACAAAGGAGTTCATGTTAACTGTGAATAAAATGTAGTGTTGGATGGTCAGTGCCCATTTTCCTGGACCTCCACTTGATTTCTGTCAGTCTTCTGCTTGATTGATAGCAGGAGTGTGGTTGTAAGGCAGCTCCATTTTTGAGGTTATTTGTATGATGATAGATTCGTACTGAATTTTTAAAGTCCTACAGTTAGGTTCGGTGGATGTATTAAATCAGTGAAATAGCAATGATACTTTACATTTATCAAAAACATACCATAGCTGTTAACATTGAGACTTATTAAGCCCATCCAGCCTTTGTAGTTTTAATACCCAAACACCTTTTATTTGCTCTTGGATTCCTAAATCGATTTCAGATTTTACTTCCTACTTGCCTAACTTTCACCTTCTATTTATTTTAAAACAAACAGCAGTGAAATCTTAACTAAACTTTGTTCTGTTTTGAGAGTGTGGGTATCTTGAGTGCTAGTTATTGTAGAGCTGATTAAAAGGGTCTAGGGAGATCAGAATGAAATCATATAACCATCGCAAATGAGAGATGTGTCATTAATGGCATTTCCGTTAAAAGTTGGAGAGTTGTGATGGGGGAATATACTATAGTGCCTGTCCAACTGTTACAGTCTTTTGGTGCTATTTCCATGATTATTCTCAGCCTTTCATGTTTCAGCAAAATTGTGCTTTTAAATGTTTTTGTTCTGATGATTGTTTTATGGATTTAAATGACTAAACTGAATCTGTTAATTATTTTTAGCTCGCTAAACTAATGGCAGAACTAAAAACAATGCCTGGGTTCTTTCCAATGAAAGTATGCACTTCTTCTTCACCTTCAGTAAGTGTACTGTATTGTCTAATGTATATCATTATGTTGTATAATCTTTCATCTCAATGAAATTGCAACTTAAATTTTTTGGTCTCAGTTTGTCATTGACTCAAGTATTAACAGAATTTATAACCCAGTCAAATTTAACTAGCAGGGCTTTGGAATTATGGTTTCCTTTAGAAACTGAACCAACTAGAGAAATTCTGTGCAATAAAATAATTTCCTCTGATAGAAGGATCACCCACAAACTCAGTACCTCTGGTTGTATGGACAGATGTTAAAAGATGTCACATTGGCTGGACCAATAAAATGCCAAAATGAAAGCAGCCATGTGACTAGTGAAATTGTAGATGTCAGTAGTGACTCAGTAGTGGGATCCTCCCCTCATATCTTTGAAATGTGTGGCTTTACCTCCACTCAATTAGCATAAGCAGATAATCGAGGCTGACACTTCTGTGCAGTACAAAAGGAGTGCTGCAATGAGATGCTATTTTTCGTGTTAGTTGTTAACCCAAGGACTCAACTGCCATGTTAGAAGAGGTAAATGGTGGTGAATTGATTGTGTCAAAAGTTTTTTTAAAAATTGTATATTAACACTAAACCTTATTTTGGACTATGTACACAATAGATGTATTTATTATTTGATACATATTTAAATGCAGCATCCTTTTCTTTCCAGAAAACAAAGCGAACCCCAAAGAGGACGTTTTCTGAAGGCAAGGTTGAGCGTCGTGTCAATCCAAGCAGGAGTGCACGACCACCTGAGGGTTTCTCTGTAGAAAAGTTTGCAATTTCTCCAACCAAACTTATGAGCCAAGTGAAAAAATTCCGCTTGAGAGCTGATCTAACAAATTGTTTTGTTGAGGTAGCTAAAGTGCTTTGAAATTGATTTTTATGATAAATGTATTGCCTAGAAATGTCCCAAACAACGCAAGTATAACCTGTAGAATTAAATGCAGCAAAATGACTCTAAAATTCTCCCACCCATCAAGTTGTAACCATAGTGTTCTGGAATAAGTTACAGCAGCTACAAAACTGTATCAGTAGTACAAGTTTTATTGTTGAATTATATATATTTTTATGTATGTGGAAGCAATAATTGGAGTATTTGTCAAACTTCATGTTGTGTGCATATCTGAGCGAAATTTTAAATATTGATGTATTTTAACAGGATGGAAATTTGAGCAAGAGGAGACGAAGGTCTTCAAAAGGCAAGCCAAGGCCTGCTGATGATATAACTGAAGAAGATTTGGAAAATGTTGCCATCACCGTTAAAGATAAAATTTATGATCGTTGCTTGGTAATTTAGATCTTTTGGAGTACAACTGACCCTCGCTGTTTTGATTATTCAAACCAAACTGCTCCAGTTAGACTTTAGGACAAAATTGTCTATTACTTAAATAAATATTTTTATTATGAGATTTGATGTAACTTTGCAGCATTCTTGCTGGATTTAAAATGGCAATATCTTTTCATCAGTAACGGCTAATTATGATTAGTTCCACACAACATATCAACTATTTTAAAGTCTGTTTAGTTGCAAGTCCTTCCAAAAAGTCAACAGGTAGTGTGAATGAACATATGCTGTAAATTGACGTAATTTGTAACTTTTTTGTCTGGATGACAACTTAAGAAATCTGCTTAAATGGCCACCGTTCTTTGAAAAATAGTGTGTTGTTTTTTACCATGCTCTGTCATTTTCTATTGCATTATAGTCTGCAGCTGAAGCATTTTTTCACTAATGTCATATTGACAGAAAATTTTGTTCCTTTCTGCTTGTAGGGCAGCACTTGCCATCAGTGCCGGCAGAAAACAATAGATACAAAAACAATATGCCGCAATGAAGATTGCTATGGTGTGAGAGGGCAATTTTGTGGACCCTGTCTGCGCAACCGGTATGGTGAAAATGTGAGATCAGCCCTTCTAAATCCTGTAAGTTTGTATACATTTAAAAGCACTATACAGTCACATTGATCCAATCAGGTTGATGCTGGACAACTTCTTTTAATTATTCCCACGTTTATAAAAAAAAGGATGAGTAGAGTTTAACTATTGGTTATTTTTGCTATTGGGAAGGAGAGAATTTTCCTTTCCATTTACCATTTTGTCCCATTTAAAAATATTTAAAACTATTTTATTTTGTTACACCTGAAAGGCAACGGGTGGGATTCTCTGACCTCCCAGCTGCCACTGGCGGGAGGTGGCACATTGTTTGCTAGCGGCAAGATTCTCTGCTCCCAGGCCGGTGGTGCTGGAGAATCCCGCCAGCGTGAACGGCCGGAAAATTCCAGCCAACATCTTTGAGAATCCTTAAACAAGCAGTATAGATTTTAAGTAGTGCTATAACATACTTTTCTGCTCTGCGATGGAAGTGATCAGGACTCAGTGTGTGAATGTTTGTTCCATTAGACAGTGACCCTGCACCAACTGAATCCATTAGAACATATATAGCTTGGACAATTTAGATTTGTAGGTCAGCGGTCAACATAAGTGGTGGGAGGAAGTGGGTGAAAATCTGTTTCCCATCAAATGCAATCCCATTGTTACTCATGTGAAGATGGTCCGGATTGAGGTGGGCCCTGGATATGCTGGCATTCTATGGGTTTTAAGTGTTTTTCCTTATGCACCACTCTATTCTTTTGCTTTGCACAGGACTGGGTATGCCCTCCTTGCAGAGGGATTTGCAACTGTAGCTTCTGTCGCCGTCGGGATGGACGCTGTGCTACTGGCATCCTTGTTCATTTGGCAAAATTTTATGGATATGACAATGTTCAAGCGTATTTGGAAAGGTAGGCGAGTGAAGTTAGTTTGGTTTTGCAAACTGGATATTTAACTTATTTTCATAAATTATGGCAAGACATTTGAACTACCAGTGTAGAGGTTATTGGGGATTGTATTGTAACTGGTCTATTCTCTCAACCTGTTGAGCATAAGAATCTGTACACCAAGGAAGGAAAATGTGTGGGTCAGACTTGCAGAAATAGAATGAGAGTTCCTGGAATTAGGTTTTTCCCCTCATGTCATGCTGAGCTACTGGGCCGGATTTTACAGCCTTGAGCGAGACTGAGAATTCCTGCCCGAGGTCAATAGATTGCTCGCCCGTTGCCTGCTCCGATCCCATGGCGGGCAGGGCAGTAGAATGACAGCGATTGGGCAGAATTTGTTTCATAAAATTCGAAGTGCGAACGAGTGTGAAAACAGGAGAAAATTCCACCGAATGTTTGGGTGAGCACCCTGTCATAATCATACAGTACTTAGTTGAGAAAGCCTAGATGCAATTCTCGCCAGTAAGGGGAGGGGCAGAGCCTAATTTCTTCTGTGAAGCTAGCTGCTGAACTCTAGGTGTGCCCTTGCAGAGACATCCCGATCACTCCGTGTACTGGGAGATCATCTGCCACCGCCCGCCCCCCCCCCCCCCCCCTCACAGACAGCAAGAGCCGTCACCAATTGC
This sequence comes from Mustelus asterias, assembly GCF_964213995.1. NCBI lineage: Eukaryota > Metazoa > Chordata > Chondrichthyes > Carcharhiniformes > Triakidae > Mustelus > Mustelus asterias. The sequence goes on along the minus strand of NC_135802.1, from coordinate 94,468,313 downwards.
TCCTTGTGCTGGTCCCCCTCCCACCCCTCTATCCCTCCGTCATGGCTCCACATCCCTTAGGCCCTGACCCCTGGCATTGCCAAGGTACCTGGTGGGCAGTGCCAATCTGGCTCTGCCCGAGGGCTTCAGTGGCCTTCGGTCCCAACGGCGAGGCCATCACATCTGGTCCCCGGTGAGGGGGTAAGTACAAGTGAGCCTGGATGATGACATCCAGCACTCACGATACCAGATCACAAGAGGCAAAAAGTCCAGGCATGAACCTGATTTTTCACCTCTCGCTTTATCTTCCTGGCACGCCACACTGATTGAATGGCAGGCGAGCCGATAAGATGGCGGCCACTTGCGTGAGCCCATTTTGGGTAGATTATTTGAATACAAGAACTATGATTTACTCCAGTGAAGTAAAATTCAAATTGTTGAATTTATATACAAGCTAATTTTGATTCCCCCCCGCCCCTTTTGTCCCTGGGGATAATTATGACAATTTACAGAAACGCTATCAGCATCCCTGGTTAAGATTAGCTTAACTCTACAACAGTCCAGGGTTCAATTTGGGAACTTTTTGGTCTGTCCAGGTCACTGAGAAATTTTAAAAGGAAAATTCTGACCGGTTTGTGCTGGGAGTCTTGTTCATGGCCATGATCAGTTGTAATCTCAGTTATATTATATTGTAATAGGAGTTAATTGGCAGAGCATTATCACAAATTGATCTTCTGCATTCCTGGAAGCTTGTAATCCCAGCTGAGATAATGTGAACGTATCACTTTTTGCTAGTCCCAAACCCCTCAGAACAATGGCACAAATTTGACAGAATTGTTCAATTATGGTAGCTATTAGTTTCTTGTATAATTGGGAAGATTTAGAATTGTGAACTAATTTAGTTTTTAAAAAAAACCTCAATAAAGAACTCATCATAAATTAATGATGACAAGAAATTGACAATTTTTTAATCACTGTCCTCTATTTTAGTTTACAGAAGCAGCTAACTGAAGATTGAAACAGCAACCACTGGGGTCTGTAAACCGGTTAAAGAATTAAGAAGCTTCCAGCGACCTTTTAATTTTTTTAAGGAACATGTATAAAAAGCACACTTTATTTTACTATTACAATTACTGGTAATTACCAGAACTTGGAAATAATTAGCAAAAATAATGTAAATGCGGTCTGCAATGAGTTGAAAAGTTGTGTTGTTGGCTGTTAGTTTAAGGTTCTTTGTTAAACCGTAAAGAATCTATTCTGCACACACACATGGATGATTCCATGTTAATTGCAATGTCAGGGATCACACATGATTGCAAGTATTTTTTATTATTGCTATTCAAAGGTAAAAGTCTTGTTTACATGGACCACATTAACACTAAACCCGACTGTGTTCTAGTGTGTTATCCTATAACAGCACAGATGCAAACTGCTGTTTTGTCTCTTGTTGCATACAATGTAAATGCAGGGATACGTCAAACAAACTGGAAAACCTTGACTGTAATCTAATTGATCATCTTTCTGTTTATTTGAGAATCCTTGAGAGCATTATTTTTTTTTCATTGTCTAAAGAAATGTTAAAATGAATAAACAAAATTAGGATTTTTTATTTAAAATGCTGCATGGAAGTTGGAATCTCTGTTGGCATTTTATGTAAGAAAACAACAATATGCACAATCCTTTACTTTGATTAAAAATGTTAAAAGTAAACTTGTTGCAGTGGACCATGCATTACATACTTTAGCTTTTGACTTGCACCGACATCTAGATAATTAATTTTCTTCCTAGTATAATAAATAAGGCATTTTACACGTGAGCAATCTGCAATCCATTTGATTAGTTACCTACCCTATTGTGAATTTCTAATTTATGGAACCAATTTTAGAAGTTACACCTTTTTTGGACTGTTGCCTACTGATTACATAAATCTCTGGTATAAGTCCTGCAAAATAAAGGCTTTGTTGGTAAATGCCTTTCCAAGAATATATTAAATGCAGGTCTTGAATTAAAGTTAATGCTCTAATTCCTGACACATTGTTCCTTGTTCTTATTTCTAAACAGATAAGAGCAATGTAACTCCAGCAAGAATCCATCTGGCAGGCCTCTCTCTGGTCTTCAAATTGAAAGTCCAGACATATGTAGGTCCTCTAGTTTTGGTCTTGTAAACTGGACATTCATAAATGTTCTTTATCTCTTGTCTATCTGCTGGAGTGGCCCGTACAAAGATAACTGGCATGGTGGGGGTCAAGTCTTTAAGACGTGCTTCTGTAATGATGCCACTTTGAATGTCCCATCTTGCACCTAAAATAGTCAAATATAAAATGCATCTTATTACTTAAATCAGGAAAAGTGTTCATTGTAATATTCTCATCCACTTGTGCTGGGGGTAAACACCAACCTAACTATATTTGGCATCTACAGTCTCATCAGAGTATTTAAAGATACTCCACAAAACACTGCTTTAGGCCTACCCTAACTCTTTTTACAATTTGCTTGACATCAGTTTTCTCTCATAACAGGTACTTGATTTAAGCAAGTTATAAGTGGCTATAATCATTGTGGCCAGGGCTCCCAGTCATACTGAAGGTATGAGGGTTGGGATGAGTTGTTGAATATCCAACTTTTGTACCACCTTGTGGTGATATGTCCCTGATCATTGCCTCTGGATGTGCCATCATCGTTAGTAAACTTTTTTTATTCAATTGAAAATGGCTTTTTTTCCCTTTCCAATCAGGCCTTTAGCTTCTACTTCCCTTTCAGTGCTTATGTTCAAGTAGCAAACGATCAATGTTTCCTAGATGTTGACCAATCCATACCATGGGTGGCACAGTGGTTAGCAATGCTGCTTCACACTGCAGGAACCCTGTTTTGATTACGGCCTTGGGTAACTGCGGTGTTTGCACACTCTCTCCCCAGGCCTGATTTTACCATTTTCATTCTAAGTGCTGAATCTGGGCGCAATTCAGATCCGACTTGGAAATCTGCTTTCAGGTGCCCCCATACACACACAGCCTGAAGAACAAATCGCGAGTCTGATTCGTGCTGTGGGTGGGGCTTAGCACGCCTGAAACGATCGGAACTCTGAACTGCGCATGTGCAGTTAGAAAAAAATGTAAAAAGCGCGCCTGTGTCACATTGCTCCCGGGCCGGAGAAAGCGGCCCGGGAGCAAAAAGCGGGAGTGATAGCCCCCATAGACATCACTGTCCCCCTTATCTCCCCACCCCCCCGCTACCCAGACCGATCACAACCCCCTGCCCCCTTTCTCCCGCCCCATCTCCCCCAGAGATCCATCTGGCTCTCCCCCCCCCCCCCCCCCCCCAAACCAGAGCGATCGGGCTTCCCTCTTCCTTCCCCAACCCACCACCCCCTCCCGGCCCCCCAACACCAGAGAATGATCTGGCCCGCCTCCCTCCCCTCCACCACCGATCTGAGTCAGAGAGCCGTTGGTGGTGCTGAACTTATCTCTTCAGCAGCTGGACCGCCCAAAACAGACTTTTATTCAGCATGTCCATTTCGGCACGATTCCGGATTGGCGAACGCGGTGGTAAAGGGGGAAATGCTGATAAAGCTGGACAGGCAGTTCATTAATTCAATTTAAATGCATGCAAATGCATTTAAATCACGATTGCGCCCATTTTGGGCGCGAATCGGATCGCGGCCATTCCTGGGCGTCGGTAAAGTGGCTATCTGCACAGGTGTGGATCGCGTTAATGGCCTCACATTTGACTTTACCAATCGGGCCCCCTGTGTCTGCATGGGTTTCCTCTGAGTGCTCCAGTTTCCTCCCACAGTCCAAAGATGTGCAGGTTAGGTGGATTAACCATGGCAAATGTGTGGGATTACAGGAATAGGATGGAGGGGAGGGCCTGGGTGGACTGCTCTTTTGGAGAGTTGATGCAGGCTTGACGGGCTGCATGGCTGCCTTCTGCACTGTAGGGATTCTATTTTTTTTAACCAAGATTAAATGAAGTATCAGAAATTTTATAACCTAAACTTTGAAGATCGTGTGTGAAAATCTTCCCCATTTTGAATTACAATTGGCTGTCAGTAGGTTCACCTGGGGACAACAATGGTGTTTAGGTAGAAGAAACTATAAATACGAATGAACAAGTCTAATTTGAATCTACATTTTAATTCAAAAGTAAAACAGCTTTTCATTCCATTTTATATAGCTTTGCAAAAGATTGCTAACACCATCTCATAGGCACTTCCATTCCATCCTGCACAGCCTTCTGGCCCTTTTGTTTTGATGGCAAGAAGTGTTATAATTTAAGATGTGGTCTGTTTGGTTGTATTTTCCTCTTTGTTCTATTGACTACGTCAGGATAATAGTTGACATTTGATACCTTGCGTCCAGGTAAATAAGTGTTTGTTCCAGCATCACAATGTATGAACTGAACACACAAAGAGCCTGCAAACTAATTTGTAACAAAAGACTTCTATCATTTTAAATGGTTACAATGTTAAGGATTTGTTTTTAAGATTCCAATTTGGTTAAAATAGAAATGTTCACCTCTACCTTCCAAGAAGAGTCCATGAATGTAGGCACCTTCCCTCGGTGGGTGACTATAATCTTCTTTGGTCTTTTTGGTGACATCCACAGACAGGCACATCTTATCCAAAGGCCACTCATTCTTCCGGGCTATACTCTGCATAATTGCTTAAGAATTTAACATAATTAGTTTTCTTCCCCTTCAGAATTAGTCTTAAATATTTTGATTTGTATTTGTAGTGACTTCTTTATCTGAATGCTCATAGCATTTGAAACAAGGTAAATGAGTTAATGTCACAAATCATCCCGAATGAGTATGATTTGGTGACCATTACAGAGACATGGTTGCAGGATGGTCACGACTGGGAGTTAAATATCCAGGGATATCAGACTGTTCGGAGGGACAGAAAGGAATGTAAGGGAGGTGATGTAGCTCTGATATTTAAGGATGACATCAGGGTGGTAGAGATGATGTAGGTTCTATGGGGGGAAAAAAAAGGTTGAATCCATTTGGGTGGAAATTAGAAATAGGAGAAAAAGACTATAGGCGTAGTCTATAGGCCACCAAATAATGACATCATGGTGGGGCGAGAAATAAACAGAAATAACTGATGCATGTAAAAATGGTACAGCAATTATCATGGGGGATTTTAATCTACATGTCAATTGGTCAAGGCAGGTTTGAGGAGGAGTTCATAGAATGTATCCGCAATAGCTTCCTTGAACAGTATGTAATGGAATCTACAAGGAAGCAAGCTATCTTAGACCTGGTCCTGTGGTTATGAGATAGGAATAATTAATGATTTCACAGTTCGGGATCCTCTCGGAAGAAGCGATCACAGTATGGCTGAATTTAAAATACAGATGGAGCGTGAGAAGGTAAAATCCAATACCAGTGTCTTGTGCTTAAACAAAGGAGACTACAATGGGACGAGGGAGGTGTTGGCTAAGGTAGACTGGGAGCATAAACTTCATGGTGGGACAATTGAGGAACAGTGGAGGACTTTAAAAGTGATCTTTCACAGTGCTCAGCAAAATATATACCAGTGATAAGGAAGGACTAGATAAAGAGATAATCAGCCATGGATATCTAAGGAAATAAAGGAGGGTATCAAATTGAAAGAAAATGCATACAAAGTGGTAAAGATTAGTGGGAAACGAGAGGATTGGGAAATCTTTAAATGTCAACAGAAAGCTGCGAAAAAAGATATAAAGAAAAGTAAGATGGATTATGAGAGTAAACTAGCTCAGAATATAAAAACAGCAAAGTTTCTACAAATATATAAAATGAAAGAGTGGCTAAAGCAAACGTTGGTCCTTCAGAGGATGAGAAGGGGGATGTAGTAACTGGAAATGGTGGAGGCATTGAACAGGTATTTTGTGTCAATCTTCACAGTGGAAGACACAACATGCCACAAATTGATGACAAGGAGGCTATGGCAGGTGAGGACCTAGAAACTATCATTATCACAAAAGAGGTAGTGTTGGGCAAGCTAATGGGGCTAAAGATAGACAAGTCTGGCCCTGATGGAATGCATCCCAGGGTACTGGAAGAGATGGCGGGGGAAATAGCAATTGCACTAGTGGGAATTCACCAAAATTCGCTGAACTCTGGGGTGGTTCCCGCAGATTGGAAAACAGCAAATGTGATGCCATTGTTTGAAAAAGGAGGTAGACAAAAGGTGGGTAACTATAGGCCGGTTAGCTTAGATTCAAGTATTTTCCCTACGACAGAAGTTATCATCAAGCAAGAAATAGCGAGACACCTGGATATAAATTGTCCCATTGGGAAGACGCAGCATGGGTTCATGAAGGGCAGGTCATGTTTGACTAATTTGGTGGAATTCTTTGAGAACATTGCGTGCGCAGTGGACAATGGGGAATCTGTGGATGTGGTGTATCTGGATTTCCAGAAGGCATTTGACAAGGTGCCACACCAAAGGCTGCTGCATAAGATAAAGGTGTATGGTGTTATGGGTAATAGCATGGATAAAGGATTGGTTAACTAACAGAAAGCAAAGAATGGGGGTAAATGGGTGTTTTTCTGGTTGGCGATCAGTGACTAGTGGTGTGCCTCAGGGATCAGTGTTGGGACTGCAATTGTTTACGATTTACATAGATGATTTGGAGTTGGGGACGAAGTGTAGTGTGTCAAAATTCGCAGATGGCACTAAGATGAGTGGCAGAAGAAAGTGCGTAGAGTACGCTGAAATTCCGCAAAGGGATATAGATAGTCTGAGTGGGCAAGGATCTGGCAGATGGAGTACAGTGTTGGTAAATGTGAAGTCATCCATTTTGGTAGGAATAACAGCAAAATAGACTTATTTAAATGGTAAAAAATTGCAGCTGTGCAGAGGGACCCGATTTATGTCCTTGTACATAAATCACAAAACATTGGTTTGCAGGTGTAGCGGGTAATTAAGGCGGCAAATGGAATTTTGTCCTTCATTGCTAGGGGGATGGAGTTTAAAAGCAGCAAGGTTACTTGCAGCTGTATAAGGTGCTGGTGAGGCTACACCTGGAGTACTGTGTACAGTTTTGGTCTCCTTACTTGAGAAGAGATATACTGGCACTGGAGGGGGTACAGAGATTCATTAGGTTGATTCCGCAGTTGAGAGGGTTGGCTTATGAGGAGAGACTGAGTAGACTGGGGCTATACTCATTGGAATTCAGAAGAATGAGGGGAGATCTTATAGAAACATATCTATTCCCTTCATAATCTTATAAGATAGAAACAGGGAAGTTGTTTCCACTGGTGGGTGAAACTAGAACTAGGGGGCATGGCCTCAAAATAAGGGGGAGCAGATTTAGGACTGAGTTGAGGAGGAACTTCTTCACCCAAAGGACTGTGAATCTGGAATTCCCTGCCCAGTGAAGAACTTGAGGCTATCTCATTGAATGTTTTTAAGGCAAGGATAGATACATCTTTGAACAGTAAAGGAATTAAAGGTTATGGTGAGTGGACGGGTAAGTGGAGCTGAGTCCATGAAAAGATCAGCCATGACCTTATTGAATGGTGGAGCAGGCTCGAGGGGCCAGATGGCCTACTCCTGCTCCTCGTTCTTATGTTCTTCTTGTGTTTTTTATCTTCCTCTCTTCACCTGCTGCCTGACCTGCTGAGAACCTAGCATTTTTGGCTTTAATTTCATTTTAGTGATTCTAATCAAATACTGTGGTCACTGTGGTAACTTTATTGTAGTTCCCTGCACTAAGATTGTCCTTTTTCATTTCCAATATCAGCCATTGCTCCATTGTCAAATTATGGGTCAAGCTTATCCAAACCCTGAATTTGTCTTTCACAGCCAGAACTGGTGTCAATAGCAAAGCACCAAAGTGAATGAAGTGTAATAACAACAACTTACATTTATATATCCCCTCAATGTAGGAACTGCACCCAAAATCCTCATGAGCATTGAGACAAATCAGGTGATATTAAGGCAGATACTGAAAAGTTTGGGCAAAGAGGTTGGTTTTTAAGAAGTACTTTAAAGGAAGAGTATTTTAGGAAGAAAATTCCTGCGTGTAGGGCATAAACAGCTGAATGCATGATCAACAATGGTGGAACAATAAAAATTGGGTGCGCTCGAGGCCAGAATTGGATATGTGCAGATATCTCAGAGTTGTGGAGCTGGAGGACATAGCGATTAGTGAGGCCATTGAGAGATTTGAAAATAAGAATGAGAATTTTTTTTAAAATCAAGAAGTTGGTTAACCCAGAGCCACTGTAGGTCAGCAATCACATACTCCATTTACCAGAGTTTTGCCCACTCACTTAACCTATCCTGTTTGTAGGCTCCTCACGACCGCTTCACAATTTACTGTCCTACCCATCTTTGTGTCGTCAATAAATTCAGCAACCATTCCTTCAGTCCTTTCATCCAAGTCACATAAATTGTAAACAGATGAGGCCCCATTGATCCCTGTGGCACATCACTCGTCACATCCTGCCAACCAGAAAAAGACACATTCGTGCCAACTCTGTTTCCTGGTAGCTAGCCAATCCTCTATCCAAGTCAGTATGTTATCCCCTGCATTATAAGCTTTTATTTTCCTCAATAACCTTATCAAATGCCTTCTGGAAATCTAAGTACAGTACATCCACCGGTTCCCCTTTATTTGCAGCACATGTGGCACCTTCAAAAAACTCCAATAAATAGGTTAAAAATAATTTCCCTTTCACAAACCATGTCGACTACCTGATTGCCTTGAATTTTTCCAAGTGTCTTGCTATAACGCCTTATTGTAAGCTACCGAGCCTGAAGTTTCCTACTTTCTGTTTCCTCCCTTCTTGAATAAAAGAATTACATTTTCTATCCTCCAATCTAATGGAACCTTCCCCGAATCTAGGGAATTTTGGAAAATTAAAACCAATGCATCAACTATCTCATTAGTCACCTCTTTCAGACCTTAGGGTGAAGTCCCTCTGGACCTGGGGATTTATCAGTCCACAGTCCCAACAATTTCACTCAATACCACTTCCCTGGTGATGGTAATTTTCTTGAGTTCCGCTCTTCCATTTCCTGATCTACAGCTATTTCTGGGAAGTTGCTTGTGTCCTCTATTGTGAAGACAGATGCAAAATGCCTGTTTTTAATTCATCTAGTAAGAAGTTTAACAACACCAGGTTAAAGTCTAACAGGTTTATTTGGTAGCAAAAGCCACACAAGCTTTCGGAGCTCCAAGCCCTCTTCAGGTGAGTGGGAATTCTGTTCACAAACAGGGCATATAAAGACAAAAACTCAATTTACATGAATAATGGTTGGAATGCGAATACTTACAGCTAATCAAGTCTTTAAGATACAAACATTTATATATCCCCTCAATGTAGGAACTGCACCCAAAATCCTCATGAGCATTGAGACAAATCAGGTGATATTAAGGCAGATACTGAAAAGTTTGGGCAAAGAGGTTGGTTTTTAAGAAGTACTTTAAAGGAAGAGTATTTTAGGAAGAAAATTCCTGAGTGTAGGGCACTCACGTTGTTTGTATCTTAAAGACTTGATTAGCTGTAAGTATTCGCATTCCAACCATTATTCATGTAAATTGAGCCTGTGTCTTTATATGCCCTGTTTGTGAACAGAATTCCCACTCATCTGAAGAAGGGGGCTTGGAGCTCCGAAAGCTTGTGTGGCTTTTGCTACCAAATAAACCTGTTGGACTTTAACCTGGTGTTGTTAAACTTCTTACTGTGTTTACCCCAGTCCAACGCCGGCATCTCCACATCATGACTTTGATTCATCTGCCATAGCCCTACGTTCCATTATCAATTCCCCAGATGCACTTTCACTTTGTGAAGTCTTATTTAAATATCTATAGAAACTCTCACTGTCCATTTTTATATTACTGGCCACCTTGCTGTTGTACTCAAGTTTTCCCTGCTTATCAAGCTTTTTGGCATTCTTTGATCTTTATATTCTTTCTTAAGCTTCTGACGTGCCACTCACATTTGTGCAAATATATGCTTTTTGAATTTAATAGCTTGTAATATTTTAGTATTTCTTTGAAGGGATTTTATAATGCCTTTTTGTTTATTTGGACGAGATTAGGAGATGTTAATTAGATTAAAGTTTTTTGAATTGGAGTGTGAATGGTGTTTGACAGTTTTATAAGTTTGGAAGTGGGCTAATGTTTTTGATGGGAATTTTGAATGGCTGATTGGCAAGTCTTTGAAATGCTAATGAAAAAAAAAATCTTAATATATGGCTCACGAGTTCTGTATCTAGTGGTTATTAGTTGAGTGGAAATGGGAAATATGAGGAGTCATGGGGGTGAGAGTCTGAGGGCCCAACAACCATGAAAAGAAGTAGGTCTATGTCCCAGGAAACAGTGTGTGGCATGTCTCCTAACATGCCAGCATAGGCATACGCCTGCTTCCATTGCCACTTCAGGTCTGCCATGGGAGGCAGTGGCGCTGACTCCAGCCCGTACCCGACTCTTGGAGACCAAAATTCCAGACTGACTTTCCAAAGTTGGGAATGCAACATCAGGAAGTAGCCCCAGTCGTGCTTTCTTAAAAGATTAAAATTAATTCCCTTGTTCACATTTTCAATCTCCATGGTCTGTGTCTCCTCCCCACCCCCCAGTCTAACCTCTTCCAGCTCTAAAACTTCCTGAAATCTCTACACTCTTCAAATTCAGACCTTTTGCGCAACACAAATTTTCTTTATTCCATCATGAGTGGAAATGTCTTCAGCTGCACGGTCTGTCAGCTCTGCAATCTCCTTCCTAAACCTCTTCACTGCACTTTCTTCCTTTTTTTTGATGAATTGTAAGGCCTACCAATAGGATCAAACTTTTGATTTTCTGTCTAGTATTTCATTATATATGTGTCAAATTTTGTTTGGAAACTAATGTGAAAAGCTTTGGAATGATATTAAAGGCTCTATATAAATGTATGCTGTTCTGATAAGTGATATGAGAAAGTGCAGTGGAAACGAAGTTTCATAATGTAGCAAATACTCTGGTTGGTGATAATGTCCAATTTGTGCTTTATACCTTTGAATACGAGGCTTTACTGGTTTATTTTGCTTTATTGCATGGACATTTTTGAGACTTGTTTCCTCAGAAGGATAGCCCAGTGCATCATTTTCTGAATACAGAAGGATGCCAGTTGGTTGATAAATCTTCTGTGAGACTACTAAAGAGAATCTCAATTTGGAATAAAGAATAGCAATGTTGTAGCTCCAACTTGAGTACACCATTTCCGTAAGGGCCCTTGAATTTCAGGACCGTGTTATCCTGTTGCATTGTATTTTCAAATGTCCTTTTGGGAAATTTGGTCACAATAATGATTTTTATCTGCGATGTATTATATATCTGAATTGATATGCACCAGTTAAACTTACCAGTAAGAAAAGACTGGGGATTGAAAAAACCAGAAAGCCAGACAACAGCAGGAAGACCAAGGTCCTGAGTCCAAGTATCAAGTTCACGGCAACGCAGAATAACATCATTGAACCTCCAAAACAAAGAGTAAGTTGTGACAAAACTATATGCATCAGAATTCCCACAAGTCAGTCAACACATTTTAATGTTTTTGTGTGTTCCAATTGGAATATTTTCCATAATTTGGGCCCTCAAATTCTCTGGTTCTCCTGCTAAGCTTTTGCCGTAATTTCAGTAGAAAGACAATTTTAAGTGGTCTTTTAATACAATTATTTTTTTGCTGACCTCCCACTGAAGTTGCCAAGAGAGATCTGTCGTAGCCTGTGCAATTTCTGGGCAGCGGTCTTTACAAATAATATCAGGGCAGAGACATAATGCCCCCGACTTAGAGACCTCAAATTTAGGAGCCTTTTTGATCCATTAGGTTAATTGTAAAGTGCTCTGACAGGGTGAACCCTTCGAGGGGTGAATCCTATGCGGATTTGTTGGCCCTTGTCGATTTGTTAAAATATCTTTAAATATGCTCATGGGAACAGTGACACAACATGAAATGTCAAATAATAACTCATAATCTGGCATTTATAGAGCAACTTTCATCAGGAAGCACTGGCCGGAATTCTCCGTCCGTTCACATCAATGAGATTCTCTGATCCCGCCGGCAGCACACCTCCACCCACAGGTTTGCCTATGGCATGGGGTGTCTTCAGTGGGAAATCCCATTGACAGCGGCGGGACCAGAGAATCCCGCCACCAGCAAATGGCACGCTGCCCTCCACCCCGGAGAAACACACAGTTGGAAAGCCGAAGAATCTCGCCCATTAACTTCAAAATCTATCATAAATATCTGATGCAATCCAACTTTCTACTGCCAGCAGGAAGTGCAGATTAGAAATTAAGGCATGCACTCCACTTGATTTTCCAACCATTTAACAGGAGGGAAATCATGCACAGAATTTGCCTAATGTTTGATCTCTGCTCTTGGAGGACTTGGCTCCCCATTGAGAAGTCGGAAGACAACTCCTTTGGAAGTATTTCCCTTTTATTCATATTCCACTCTGTGCCGGCCAGTGTTAATCTAAATTTTCAATGGCATTGGATGTGTGATGTTAACAAATTAATGCTGATTTTCAAAAAATAATCCAAGTTTTAAAAAATCTATTCAAATATTTTTCCTAGCTGTTCATTTGAATTGTACGATTAGGTGATTCATTTATGAAGCCAAATTTTCTTACCATTGTGCCAGTCCATATGACGATGGATATGCTACTCTGCTCCATATTTCAGGAACACTATCATAGTACAGTGCTGACTGCAATGCTTCCATTTCAGCTGAGACAGTCAACTCTCCCTGTGTACAAATTAGGATAAACAGGAATAGAAAAATCTCATCTAGTTCTTTTAATTAAAGTACATTTTCCAATCTTGAATTTCACACAAAAAAATATGTCCTTATCTGTTCTGTTCCACTCTCCTAATCAGGAACTTGCACATTACCATTATTAGTTTTGGATATTTATAAATGCTCACGTGAAGTACAGGGTAAAGTCCATTTTATATTCCCCAACAACAGTGCTTCGTCCTAAACATAAGGTGTCTCTCACTGTATCAATGTGACATTTCAATTTTACATGCAGCTATTGCAGCCTAAAGGCAAAATACTGTGGGTCCTGGAATTCTTGCAGCATGTCTGATAATGAGCAGTAATTTAGTTTGAGTATATTTATTTTCTTGGTTCTTAATCAATAGGAACTAGGTTGAGACAGCTCAGACTCATTTCAGTTAGAAACTTTTAAAGCTGTAACACAGCAAAGTCTTTTGTTGTATCAGTTTGACCTGGATTTGCAACCAACCCACTAGTTACAAATGAGCGCCAGCCCCTTTCTTATTCCTTTTGAAATACTTGGAAGTTAGTAAAAATGTTAGATTCAATGATAAACATCTATTGGAAATATGGAGGTAATTTTACACACCTACCAAGTAAGGAACCTGTCCACTTACAAAGAGTTAAGATAGGATTCTTGTGTCCACAAACCAGGATTTCAATTTATTTGTTAAACAACAACTACTTGCATTTATCTAGCACCTTTAATGCAGTAAAGTGTCTCGAGACACTTCAGAGGAGGGATCATTAAATGATATTTGACTGAGTCGAATAGGGAGATATTAGGGTAGATAACCAAAAGCTTGTTCAAAGAGGGGTGAGGCATGGATGGATTATTTTCAAATTCAGGTGTTGTTTAACTAGGAGCCAATGTAAATCAATGAGCTCAGAGAGTTGGGTGAATGGGATTTAATGAGTTAGGATAGCTGCAGAGTTTTGGATGATAAATTTATGGAGGGTGGAAGACTGGAAGCCAGCCAGGAGAGCACAGGAATATTCAGGAGAGAAATAACAAAGACGTGGATGGTTTCGGTAGCAGATGAGCTGAGGCAGGGGTAAAAAATCGTGGGCAACTGGCACATTTTAATTTCCAAGATCAATCCTAGCAAGTGAGCCTTTTTGCGAGGACTGTGAACTCATAACATGATCTTTTTGTTCTACTGCTTTTATTAGTCAAGACACTACAGTGTAAAATAACTTTACCCTCAGTCCAAGGTCCAGTTCTTTAAGTGATTTTCTGATTTCTCGGGTAAGTATGTTCATACGTTCACATTCTTGGAGACAAACAAGTATATACGGAGTGCGTTCTGCTGTCTTTGCTGCAACTTCTGCCATGTTGAATTCTTCAGGAAGTTTCTCTAAAATATCATCCAGAATGTTCTTCATCTGAAGGAAATTAGTACATAGTTAGAACTGTGGCACAGATAATTGCCTTTCATTTCAAATATGTTTAATTGTTGTTTTTTTTGGCAGTTATATGAATCATTGTAACAATTGACTGTTAACAAAACTTAACATCTGAACTTAGATTACAGACCTTAGAAATATATTCAGTTTAATCTCTCATGTGTAAATAAGTGCATGACTCAGTAACTCTTAAGCATTTGTATCCTGTTGCGCTCATCTTTTATGTTTGTCTATTTTAGCTTGCACACCATTAAATCGGATTAAAGTATAAAACTATAAATGGTGTAACAGATGAATTTCAGCACTGCATGAAACAATTCAATGTTAAGTGTGGCAAATTGCCAAATTGGTCATATGACTCAACATGATGTTGTTGATTCTTGACAATCGAGCTTTGGCTAGCCTTTCACCAATCATTTATATTTCAAAGTAAATCTTGTGTGGCCAATGCAGTTATGATCCTGAGAAATGGTCTGTTTCAGATAAAGAAAATGAATAATTGTTACAGCCACTAAGTTACTTCAGGTACACCACCGGTTGGTGCTCCTTCCGCTACCCTGTCCTGGCTCTCTGGAACACCCCCCCCACTCATTTTTGCTTTGCCACCTTTCTTCCTTCATATCTTCAAAAGCCTCCTGAAGACTTTTCTCTTGGACCATATTTTTGTCTTCACCTGTCTCTTTTCAGCCACCTATAACTTACTGAGATATCTTTCTGAAGAGTGAAAGAGAACATTGTTAACTGTAGATTTAAGCATGTGATAGATTAAGTTGAACATGAAAAATGTGAAGTATACTTTGAAGAACAGATGGGAGTTACAGAAATTAAGTTGGTGAAAAAAAAAATCATGGGGTGGAATTTTCCATTCTGGAGACTAAGTCCAGTGGTTGGTGGGCAGGTTGAATTGATTCTGGCTGGGCAGCAGGATAGCTGAACGTGGATAAAAGCAAATTACTGCGGATGCTGGAATCTGAAACCAAAAGAGAAAATGCTGGAAAATCTCAGCAGGTCTGGCAGCATCTGTAAGGAGAGAAAGGAGTTGATGTTTCGAGTCCAGACGACCCTTTGACAAAGGGTTGTCTGGACTCGAAACATCAGCTCTTTTCTCTCCTTACAGATGCTGCAAGACCTGCTGAGGTTTTCCAGCATTTTCTCTTTTGGTTAGCTGAACATGCGTGATCCTCTGGTCAGATCATTAATTATGCATCTGTGAGAAGTTTGATGAATCTTGTGGCAGAACAGGCAGGAAATTGCCCACCCCGCCATCACCTAAGGCAGACATTCCCTCAATGTAGACCAGGAGCTCTGCACTACTCCAGAGTCTTTACAGTCACAGCGTGTACTGGCTAAGCTAGCAGATGTGAGCAACCACATCCAGGGTCATACACGGGCACATTGCCGTTTGGTCATCTCTAGATAAGAGATACACACGTTAGGACCAACGATCACTGTTACAGTGGTCCATATTCTCCAGTATAACCTTAGAGGCCCTGCTGCCTCTTGTTGCGCAGGCCATTTACCCTCCTGGCCATGTGCCACATTGCGATGGGCCCTACTTCTCCTTCTCTGGATGAAAGCCATTACCAAGGTGGGGTTGACTGCTAGCATCATCGACACCACGGTGTGAATGAACTGTACTGATACACTTCTGTGACTTGATGAGAGCCATGTGCAAGAAGTGTCTCTCTGACACTATTCCATTTTGTCTCCAATTCCCCTGAGACTTTCTGTAGAGACCATTGCATTAGCAGCATAGGAAAACTAACCTTGTCAGTCAAGACCATTCACTTGGCAGGATAGAGGTTTGGAGTCACAAGTTGGCTGCTGTCCATCAGCTGTGACCTACTGTAGTCAATGGCACATAATGAACAGCAGCTCCAGACCTTACTGGGATCTCAATGTTACGAGACCCGTGAGTAGGGAACAAATTTGCTGCAATGTGAGCTTCACTCACAGGGAGGAGAACCCGACTGAGTTTGGTTAACATCCAGTTGCCTCAATTATTAGGTTGCCCCTCTAGTTGGCCACTTATGCTAATCTTGAACTCTATCCACTCAAAATGACCTTTCTCCCATTGCAAGCGTCTCACTGATTCATTAACTGCATGGTCAAGGTCAGATTGCACAAATGGTGCATGTCATCTTTCAAACTCACTCCAGCAGCTTCTACCCCGGCTGTCACCCACCAACTTCCTCCCATTACCATAGACCCACCCAATATCACCATTCCTCTCCTTTGTCACCCTTGATCCTCTCCCATTGCCCTGGACCCTATCACCACCCACCTCCATATGCTTTTCAACTCCTCATAGGTGACACTTGTTACTGTCCTCATGCCCACCTTGACCATGCCGCCTCCCATTATCCAAGCCAGCTGTCCTGTCGCTCTTAGTGACCTCCCAATGTGACCTTCACCTACCAGACTCTTACCCTGGACCTGCCACCCTACAACATACCATTCACCCCTCTGACTGTGGCAGTTCTCTCCTATCACGCACCACCCTGCGTTCATAGAATCATAGAAACCCTACAGTACACAAAGAGGCCATTCGGCCCATCGAGTCTGCACCGACCACAATCCCACCCAGGCCCTACCTCCATATTCCTACATATTTACCCACTAATCCCTCTAACCTACACATTTCAGGACACTAAGGGCAATTTTTAGCATGGCCAATCAACCTAACCCGCACATCTTTGGACTGTGGGAGGAAACTGGAGCACCCGGAGGAAACCCACGCAGACTCGAGGAGAATGTGCAAACTCCACACAGACAGTGACCCAAGCTGGGAATCGAACCCAAGTCCCTGGAGCTGTGAAGCAGCAGTGCTAACCACTATGCTACCGTGCCGCCCAGGACCTCACCGTGTCCATACCCCTGACCCCGGACATTCTCCCCAGCACTTTCCCGGTAAGAACAATACAGTATAGGAACAGGCCCTTCGGCCCTCCAAGCCCACGCTGCTCATGTGACCACTAGACCATTCTTTTGTATCCCTCTATTCCCAGTCTCTTCATGTGGTTATCTAGATAAGTCTTAAACGATCCCAGTGTGTCCGCCTCAATCACCTTGCTTGGCAGTGCATTCCAGGCCCCCACCACCCTCTGTGTAAAATACGTTCCCCTGACATCTGTGTTGAACCTTGCCCCCCTCACCTTGAACCCGTGACCCCTTGTGTTCGTCACCTCCGACCTGGGAAAAAGCTTCCCACTGTTCACTCTATGCCCTTCATAATTTTATACACCTCTATTAGGTCGCCCCTCATCCTCCGTCTTTCCAGGGAGAACAACCCCAGTTTACCCAATCTCGCCTCATAGCTAAGACCCTCCATACCAGGCAAAGCCTCCACGTCCTTCTGGTAGTGTGGCGACCAGAACTGGACACAGTATTCCAAATGTGGCCTAACCATCGTTCTGTACAGCTGCAACATCATATGCCAACTTTTATATTCTATGCCCCGTCCAATAAAGGCAAGCATGCCATATGTCTTCTTCACCACCCTCTCCACCTGTGCTGCCACCTTTAAGGATCTGTGGACTTGTACACCCAGGTCCCTCTGTGTGTCTATACTCCTGATGGTTCTGCCATTTATTGTATAGCTCCCCCTTACATTAGATCTACCGAAATGCATCACTTCGCATTTATCTGGATTAAATTCCATCTACCATTTCTCCGCCCAATTTTCCAGCCTATCTATATCCTGCTGTATTCTCTGACAATGTTCATCACGATCCGCAACTCCAGCAATCTTCGTGTCGTCCGCAAACTTATTGATCACACCAGCTACATCTTCCTCCAAATCATTTATATATATCACAAACAGCAGCGGTCCCAGTAGTGGTCCCTGCGGAACACCACTAGTCACAGACCTCCAACTGGAAAAAGACCCCTCCACTGCTACCCTCTGTCTTTTATGGCTAAGCCAGTTCTCCACCCATCTAGCTAGCTCACCTTTTATCCCGTGAGATTTAACCTTTTGCACCAGCCTGCCATGAGGGACCTTGTCAAACGCTTTACTAAAATCCATATAGACGACATCCACGGCCCTTCCCTCGTCAATCGTTTTTGTCACCTCCTCAAAAAACTCAACCAAATTTATGAGGCATGACCTCCCTCGTACAAAACCATGCTGTCTATCGCTAATGAGATTATTCAGTTCTAAATGTGCATATATCCTATCTCTAAGAATCTTCTCCAGCAACTTTCCTACCACGGACGTCAAGCTCACCGGCCTATAATTACCCGGGTTATCCTTGCTACCCTTCTTAAATAACGGGACCACATTTGCTATCCTCCAATCCTCTGGGACCTCACCTGTGTCCAGTGAAGAGACAAAGATTTCTGTTAGAGGCCCAGCAATTGCATCTCTCTTCCTCTTCCAGCCTTTGTCTGCCTCCCTTGTCCAGCCTTGGTGCAGCGTTTGCTAACGGCACTCAAATGAAGATTTGTGAGATCACCAAGAAGGTGAAAGTCACATCTCAAAGTCTTAGAAACATAGTAGGAGCAGGAGGTCGTCATTTGGCCCTTCGAGCCTGCTCCGCCATTCATTACGATCATGGCTGATCATCCAACTCAATAGCCTAATCCTGCTTTTACCCATAATATTTGATCCCATTCATCCCAAGTGCTATATCCAGCCACCTCGTGAATACATTCAATGTTTTGGCATCAACTACTTCCTGTGGTAATGAATTCCACAGGCTTACCATTCTTTGGGTGAAGAAATGTCTCCTCACTTCCGTCATAAATGGTCTACCCTGAATCCTCAGACTGTGACCCCTGGTTCTGGACTCCCCCACCATCGGGAATATCCTCCCTGCATCTACCCTGTCTAGTCCTGTTAGAATTTTATAAGTCTCTATGAGATCCCCCCTCATTCATCTGAACTCCAGCGAAAACAATCCTAACCTAGTCAATCTCTCATACATCAGTCCCGCCATTCCCGGAATCAGCCTGGTAAACCTTCACTGCACTCCCTCGAGAGCAAGAACATCGTTCCTCAGCAAAGGAGACAAAACTGCACACAATATTCTAGGTGTGGCCTCACCAAGGCCCTGTATAATTGCAACAACACATCCCTGCACCTGTACTCGAAACCTCTTGCAATGAAGGCCAACATACCATTTGCCGCCTTTACTACCTGCTGTATCTGCATGCTTGCTTCAGTGACTGGTGGACAAGGACAGCCAGGTCCTGGTGCAAACTCCCCTCTCCCAATTTACAGCCTTTCAAGTAGTAATCTGTCTTCTTGTTTTTGCTTCCAAAGTGAATAACCTCACATTTATCCAAATTATACTGCATCTGTCATTGATTTGCCCACTCACCCAACCTGTTCAGATCATTCTGAAGGATCTCTGCATCCTCGTCACAGTTCACCCTCCCACCCAACTTGGTATCATCTGCAAACTTTGAGATATTACATTTTGTTCCCTCATCCAAATCATTAATATATATTGTGAATAGATGGGGTTCCAGCACCGATCCCTGTGGCACCCCGCTAGTTACTGCCTGCCAATTTGAAAAGCACCCATTAATTCCTAGTCTTTGTTTCCTCTCTGCCAACCAGTTTTCTATCCATCTCAATACACTTCTCCCAATCCCATGCGTTTTAATCTTGCACGATAATCTTTTGTGCGGGACTTTGTCAAACGTTTTCTGAAAGTCCAAATATACTACATTTACTGGTTCCCCCTTGTCAACTCTCCTAGTTACATCTTCAAAGAATTCCAACAGATTTGTCAAGCATGATTTCTCCTTCGTGGGAGAAGTGAAGCTTGCCGGGTGATGCCACTTACATAGTCAGAAAACTGAATGTACTAAATTTTCGCTGGTGGGAAACTTAATTTGGAGGGTGAATTTAATTCCAGAGAGATGGTCTTTTAGTGAGCAGGAGATGCTAATTAATCCAAATGGAATTCCTGATATTGTTTGTCAGGAAACCCAACCACCTTTAACCTGCAATGAAAGTCAGAGAACAATATTCTAAACTAATTTTCTGCTGGTGGGAAACTGATTTTTTCAATCACACCAAGTTACGTGCCCTCACCAGCCATGATTCTCGCCACTGGAGGAAAATTCCACCAATGGTTTTGAACAACTTCTCAGTTGTTTTCGGACTCTAGGATACACTCAATACTTCATCCTTTAATATTGCCATCATCCTCTACCATCACAACCCAGTCCCTTCATCCCAGGTATCATTCTGAGGAATTGTCACAATTATGAGGTTTCTAAGAGTGTTATGTTTTGGGGTAATGGGTGAGATCTAGTGGCTCCATTCGTCGCGGGCGCAAACTCCATTACGGCCACTAAATCTTGCAAGGGGGTCAAAATGGGATTTGGGCTGGCGCAATTTTGATTTGAGATTTTCCCCTCTCCCCTGCTGGTGACGTGAATTCAAATACATTTTAATATCGTTAAATGACTTTACATCGTAGTATCCGGCCACATGGAATCCTCCCCCACCCCTAGTGGTGTGATGTCACGCTGGCATGATTCACTACTGGTTTACAAAAACAAAAACCAGACCTGATGACCAACCTCGGGGTGTGGAAGTGCCTGGAGGCCCCAGGATTGAGAGCCTAGGCTGGCCAGAGTGCCAGAGACACATGAAGGGGGCAGTACCAGGGAGCTCTGGCTGGGGAGGGGGAGGGGGGGGGGATGTAATCCTCCTTCAATTGAGGTGGAGGTGTGTTCCCCTTATACATGGTGGGGAGGAGAGGAGAAAGTACCAATGACAACAAGGGGAGAGGGGACAGCCATGATGACAGCAAGGGGAGGGGTGGGAGGAAGGGAGAACCCCAATGACAGCAAAGGGGGGGGGGGGGGGAATGGCTGCGAAGCACGAGAGTGTCCCCTGATACTTCCGTGATGGTGGTAGGTGACCCCGATGCTTGTGGTGGTCATCCATATCCAAGAGGGTGAACTTATTTTAAACACAGATCGGGGCACCCTTTAAGGATGGCTCCCTGATCACTGTGGGCGGCTCCATCAGGCCTCGTCTCACCAGTGACAGTGTTGACCACGCCCCCAAATTTCCTGTGCACTCGGTGCCATAAATCTGGTCTGAATCTGAAAACTTGGTTATGTCTCTGGAGAGAAACACTTGGGTTTTCAGTCAGACCCTGACACATCACCATTTGTGAGGAAACGTCTACCCTATGTCTTTGATAGTAAAATAAAGGGGGTCATTTGACCTGTTCTGAAGTCTGCCTGACAGCAAGCCTCTATTTTTTTTATTGCTAGAGATTAAAGGGGTCCTGGATTGTTTGATGCAAGATGTTTACACTTGGAGACAATGGCAGAAGTCTCTGTGCTAACAGTGAAGAATAGACTCCATCTCCAAAGTCCCAGCTTTAAACTGTTCACTTACTTCCAAACAAAACATAATTGGGGTCTCAAGGATAGCTGATCAGCATTTCTACCTGAATAAAAGGCCCATGTGATTCACATCATCATGGTGCAGTTTTTAAGATGGGAAGGGTACAGAGGAAGACTATATGATATTTGGTTACAGGTTTTCCTAAAATACAAGTGAATATCACACACAGGTTGCTTCCAGGGTCTAATAGAGAGAGAAAGAGATTGAAAGTCTCAATGGTTCACAATGCCAGAATGTGGTTGAAGCTTCTGCTTGGATTGAAAAGACCAAATTCGTAAGGAATTAAAACAAGGCTGGAAGATTTGCCCGTCTTGCACCAGAGGCAAGATCTCCAGTAATATTCCCACCGTGAAGGCGGTTCTGGGGTTAAAAGTTACCATGCTGAGAAAGAAAATGAACAAGAGTAAACCTTTGGAAACTAAATATCATTTTGGACTGAATCTAGAAGAATTGAATGTCTACTTAAAGGACAGTATAATATAAACCTGATTTG
Source organism: Mustelus asterias (assembly GCF_964213995.1). Taxonomy (NCBI): domain Eukaryota; kingdom Metazoa; phylum Chordata; class Chondrichthyes; order Carcharhiniformes; family Triakidae; genus Mustelus; species Mustelus asterias. Next base: position 94,446,294 of record NC_135802.1, on the reverse strand, counting down.
TTAAACGTTCTGTTCTAGTGTTTAAAGCATAAGTTATTAAAAATGTGTTTTGACATTAGTGCTTTCAGTTTGTTACAATAAATGTTTAAAATGTGAAATCTTGTTGTTTCATCCATGCAACTATTAATTAATTAAAAATTTATTTTTTAAAGTGTTATTGGTCTTTATGGTGATCATAATATATGAATATAAATTCTAAGTTCTGATGTGCCAAATGGATATGGAAATGGTCCTTGTGCCTAAAGGTGAAAGGCCAAGGGTTGTGACAAATCAATCATAATCAATTTCAAAGGGGGAGCAAGATTCACACAGTCAGCTGGAGGGACAGGGCCTAAGAAAGCTGGCAAAGCCAGGAATCCTGAGATCGGGATGAAGAAGGGCAACACTCCAACACTCACATGCAGAAGGGCAACCCTCCCCAGTCCCCTTCAAAAAGCAGAGCTCCCCAGAGTGACCACTGGCACTGTCCCCTAGAAATGCCCAAGCATGTTCCTCACCATCTACCTGGGGCTATACCTACCCCCGGTGCGGTCATCTTGACTGGCTTTCGTTTTTGAAAACCAGTAGTGATTCGCGTCAGTGTGATGTCATCCCAACTGGGTGGGAAGTGAGGACGAGGGCAGAAGTAGTGGTGCCAAGCCTGCTAATGATGGTAATTTGTGCAAATCAGGCTCACGTCCTTCCTAGGTGTGAACCAGATTACTGGCAGCGAGATTGGGGGGGGGGGGGGGTGGAGTGATCTCATCCTGAGATCTTTGCCGGTGCAGATCCTGCTTTTGGTCTCGTGAGAGATTTGATGGCCATTACAGTATTTGCACCCTTGGCAAATGCAGCTGCTACATTGCGGCCAGTGTTTCTAAAACAGGTATTAGTCCTTTGTTTGCATAAAGGGGCCAAATGTTTGGTTTAGGTGGCTATTTAATCTGTTCAAAATTGCGTGGTTTTGACAGGGAAGAAAATAAGAATAAGCTGTTCCCACTAATGAGAATGCCAATAACCAAAGGACAGAGATTTCAGATAACTATCTTATTAAATAAATAAACTATAATTGCTAAAAGAACAAGAGATGAGAAGTTTTTTTTAATACAGTGAATAGTTACGATCAGTAATGCAATACTTGAAAGGGGGTGGAAGCAGATTCAATTGTAACTTTTAAAAAGGATTTGGAGATACATTCAAAAAGGAAAATACGCAGGGCCATGGGGAAAGAGCCTATGTGGATACTTCTTTCAGAATCTGCACAAACATGATAGCTGAATAGCCATCTTATAACGCAAGGCATGCTCTGGCTTCGAGTCCAAAATGTGCACAACACTGATGTGCATTACATTCACTAAACCTTTACTTCTATAAAATAAGGTAGTGAAATAATCTAAAGCCTTAATGACAATAAAGCTATACTGTCTGTTAGACAGGCAAAAGATATTACTGTGTTGGTTTGGAGAAACTAAAGAATATCCCAAAATGCAAACCTCTCTATTTTGCAGGTTCTGGTAAAAATTAAAGGATTCATACTTGATGGGTCCATTTGCACCTCAGGCTCTGTATTAGGATCAATTCCCCATGCCCAGCTGTTCAATGTACGCTCCTTCACCCAGAATCTGAAAATCATTGCCAGGACTGATGTGGCTCTGACCTTGGCTATTAAAAGTATGCATCAGGTTCTCCTAAGAAATGACTGGAAATCTCTGACAGATCTTGAATGTGTGCATGTTTGCAGCATACGGGTCTCTCTGATGCATTGCTTGTCAGAGCCAGAGGATTGATCAGTGGAGTGCAGCCAGTAGCAGGAAAGAGCTTTCACTTCTGCTGTGGCAGAAATCCCCAGATTGCAGGGCAGAATTGACTACTTATGTGGTTATATGCTTCAATGCTATTCTGTTCATGAATGACTGGGCTATCACTTCACAAATGTGTAGTTAATCTGCAGCTGCAGGAATAGAGTTATACATATAAGGCCTGTTTCCCTGGCGGCTCCCATGGTACTTACATTCTACAAGTCAATAACTATAAAGACAGTAGGAATTACCGCTGCGGGACCAATAATGTGTACTGAAATTGTGACTAATGACATTCCTTGTATAATTCAAGAAGATGACCTGAGGGGACAAATCATGTGGCACATGCTTCTATTGAGGCTTTGATCAAACATATTACTGGCATCCAAGATTATCACAGCCTATTGTGCCCAGCCTTGCCCTACAAACATAGCTGGTGTAGGAATGGGAAGGATGGTTACCATCAGGCATAACCTCAACTTCCAATTACTTTCATCCCAAGTTTCAGATTCCTACTTGACTATAAAAGGTACCTGATGGGGAAAAAAAACTACTCTGGCTTCCAATTGCTGCTGTGAGTAGTGCCCTGCTGTCCCGTGAGGAAGCGGCCCTGAAATGCCAAGTTGGCCAACGTTCCTCACACCCACCAGAGTTGTATATCCATTTCCTCACCAATGGAACAAACATGGAGGGAGGGGGTAAGGTGCTGTACTAGTTGGTTCCTCATTCTGTTTGGTGCCTCATTATTGTGTTTGCTTATACTTGCCACTTCTTCCCCTCTGTCAAACCTAACAAATATTTACATTTGACAAAGGCTCAAAGAAATATTTGTCATGCATATGTGTGCAAGCATTTACCTTTAAGTGTACATATTTTAAAACTTACATCTGTTAGGTTCTCTACATCTCGTGTGAGGCTTGCTCCCTGCACAAAGACAAAGTTGCATTGACAACTATGTGTAAGTATTCAAAAGTGAAGCAGAACATTAGGGGCCGTCAATTCACTGCACTGCTGGCTATTTACCTATTTAAACCCTTCGAAGTTACGATAGATAAAAAGGGAAGGTTTTTTTGTATTATTTAGTGACTACTTTAGATTCTTGAAGTACATCAATTTAGGATTACTACAAAAAGAACAAAAGGAAAAATTAAGGGGGTTAAAGTTGGATAATTCCTGAAAATGGACACAGATATTCCAACGCACGATTAACCTGTGCTTCTTTGTTGCAATGTAGGCAGGATCTCTACATGCGGGGCCAACACTTGCTGGAGAGCGGTGTGGTGGTCATATCATGAGTGCCAATCACTACTTACAATCACTAGGGCGCCACGGTGGCACAATGGTTAGCACTGCTGCCTCACAGCACAGTAAGAAATCTCACAACACCAGGTTAAAGTCCAACAGGTTCATTTGGTAGCACAAGCTTTCGGAGTGTCACTCCTTCTTCAGGTGAGTGAGGAGTTGTGTTTCACAAATAGGGCATAAATAGACATAAACTCAATTTACAAGAATGCGAGTCTTTACAGATAATCAAATCTTAAAGCTACAGACAATGTCTGTAAGCACAGGTTAAAGAGATGTACACTGTCTCCAGCCAGGACAGTTAGTGAGATTTTGCAAGCCCAGGCAAGTCGTGGAGGTTACAGATAGCGTGACTTCTTATTTTGCTTACCCCAATCCAACACCGGCATCTCCACATCACGGCCTCACAGAGCCAGAGACCCGGGTTAGATTCCCAGCTTGGGCCAGAGTTTGCACATTCTCCCAGTGTCTGTGTGGGTTTCCTCCGGGTGCTCCAGTTTCCTCCCACAGTCCAAAGATGTGCGGGTTAGGTGGATTGGCCATGCTAAATTCTCCCTCAGTGTACCCGAACAGGCTCTGGAGTGTGGCGACTAGGGGATTTTCACAGTAAATTCACTGCAGTGTTAATGTAAGACTATTTGTGACTAATAAATAAACTCTAAATATAACCTGCACTTCTGAAAGGAGCGGTGTGCTGCCTGCATTGCTGTGGCGGTGCAGAGAACATTCTGAATATTGCGCAAAGGGAGAATCAACAACAGCTGATCGTGGGAGACAGCACGCACTAACGGTTTTGCTTTTGGGGTATAGCATTGGAAGGCTGGTGAAGAGGTGGAAAAAAGGGAAGATGTCTTGTATTCTCAGTGTGGGTGGGGGTGGGGTGAGGCTGGTAGCGAGAGAGTTGCTGGCGTAGGGGATCAAACACCTTCCAGACACATGATCAGAAGAGGTTATGGATGAGGTCAATGCCAGGAATATAGCCCAAAGAACCTGCATACAGTGCAGGAAGTAGTTTAATTGTCTTGTGTCAAAAGCAGTATCTTCAAATGCCACATCCTGCCGACTGCATCACTAGCATCATCCACTGCTTAGCTTACAACTCAACCACCAGCGATCTCTATCAATCGGGATTCATACCTAACATTGATATACTTTACCTCAGCCTCATCCTCTTAGCACTGTTAATATTGTAACCACATTTCAATAGCTGCACGCAGGTAACTATTGAACTATGACAACCACATCACCCAAACAGACTGCACAATCCTTGCTGATGCACATCACTCTCTCTCTCTCCTGCAGGAGAAGGTGGCTCACAACAGGAGACAGCTCAGATTAATGGGAAGGGGAGAAATGGGCCCGGATGTTTTAACTCTTGAGAGGGGACACTGCTGGCCATTATTGGAAGAGCCACTGCTGAGGCTGTGACCACTGGCAGGGTGAAGCCATTGAAGATGAGAATAGCTGCACATCTAATCTTCCTCTCATCTGACTTTTCCCTAATCATTGAATCACTATTGTGCAGAGGGAGGCTGTTCGGCCCATCAAGCCTGCACCACCAACAATCCCACCCAGGACTTAAATATCCCAGTCACCGTGCTGCAGTGGTGGTCTCAGGCTTGCTGCCAGAGAAGTTCCGACTGCTGCCATTATGGCTCTCGAGACAAGCGTGCAATGGGTCCGGCAGGGCATCACAGCACTCCAGTAGTTTGTTTTCAAATAGAGTATTAGTATTGCTGAGGCACCACACTGGGTGAGAGGCAGTGGCTCCGTGCTGTTGTCCTCATCTACATCGCCACAATAACACTACATTACCACAATAAAACTACATCACCACAGTAAAACTTGGTCACCAGAGTAACAGGAGGTCACCAGAGTAACACTGCATTACAGCTATCACACTACATCACCACAATAACACTACATCACAATAACATGACTTCTCTACAAAAGTACTACTTCACCACAATAACACAGACTTCATTCTCTCACCCCTATCTCTCCACATTGCCCTTGCCTTTAGGCCAGTCCAGCCATGCTGAGATGGTGCAGTTTGTAGCTAGGAGTTCCTTTACAGAGCTTCACATGGCCGTCCCCCAAGACCATCAGCATTACTCCTCACTAAACGCCAGCAGCGTCTCACCAGACAGGTTGTAGCCAATGGGGAAGCACCTCATAGGAGCACCTGGAACAGGCAAAAGCACAGCACAGTGGCTAGCACTGCTGCCCCACAGTGCTAGGGACCTGGGTTCAATTCTGGCCTCGGGTCACTGTCTGTGTGGAGTTTGTACATTGTCCCCGTGTCTGCGTGGATTTCCTCTGGGTGCTCCGGTTTGCTCCCACAGTCCAAATATGTGTGGGTTAGGTGGATTGGCCATGCTAAATTACCGCTTAGTGTCTGGGGGATTAGTAGGGTAAATACATGGGGTTATGGGGATAGGACCTGGGTGGGACTGTTGTCAATGCATTACCTGCACGCAGCGATTGAAATGTGGTTACAATGTTAACAGTGCTAAGAGGATAAGGCTGAGGTAAAGTATATGAATGTTGAACGGCCTCCTGCACTGTAGGGATCTATGCTTTACATAGACGAGGAATTAAAAGGGAATGTGCAAGGGTAATTAATTCATAACGCATTTAGTATGACATGATTTAATTTATAAATTTGAATTAGAATCGATACTTGTGTTGGCTTTTATGTTTGCATTGTAACCAAGAGAATAATGTGATGTACAGATGCATAAGTGAGCCAGGGTCACCTTTTATAGCCACAGGCAACGCAGTCTTTGAGGTTGGAGCTGTGGTTGCAGCAGTTGCAGATTTCAGTTAAAACCTCTCGAGTGAAATACAGATGTCTCAAGAATTGGTTGTAGCTGAAATTCTGATGAGAAAATTGCTCTCCAAACAGCCTCTGTGGATATGGCTCCTGCTGAGAGCCTCTCTTCTCCTCCCTGTTCTAGCAGTTTGTTCTGCTCCTCCATGATCATCATTCTGGAGGGTTTACCAATGACCAGAAACTGAACAGGAGCAACCATATATACTGTAGCTATAAGAGCAAGGCAAAGACCTGGAAATCTGAGGAAATTAACTCACCTCCTGACTCCCCGAAGCCTATCCACCATTAACATGCTATTTAACATTATTGTTTTTTACCACATTCTTCACACTCAGTTTCTTCCCATCATGTCACCATGGCCTCTCTATGTTTAAGTGAAAGCTATCTTGCTCTCTTGTACCTGAAAGTATCACCAGCAGGGAGGGTATGGAGATACTGGGGCTGAGCTCATGCAGATTCCATTCTCACTCTATACCTGCGCACCGATGAAAAGTAATGATAAGTTATTTTAAAAAGTCATAAGATCGGAACTGTTACTACAGGACTGACTAATCCAGAGGTAGCACAGTGGTTAGCACTGCTGCTTCACAGCTCCAGGGGCCTGGGTTCGATTCCCGGCTTGGGTCACTGTCTGTGTGGAGTTTGCACATTCTCCTCGTGTCTGCGTGGGTTTCCTCCGGGTGCTCCGGTTTCCTCCCACAGTCCAAAGATGTGCGGGTTAGGTTGATTGGCCATACTAAAATTGCCCCTTAGTGTCCTGAGATGCGTAGATTAGAGGGATTAGTGGGTAAAATGTGTAGGGATATGGGGGTAGGGCCTGGGTGGGATTGTGGTCGGTGCAGACTCGATGGGCCGAATGTCCTCTTTCTGTACTGTAGGGTTTCTATGACTGCCAATTACACAGGTGAGATCAGGGGGTCAGTGGGAGTTGCAGCAATTGGAGGTGAGGTGTTGGGACCATGATGATAACAATAGGATAATCGTATTCACAGTGGACAGACTGTCACAAAATGGCAAGATCTCTTTTCAGTACTTATTAATATCGCCCAGCTCCATTTTGAACTTTTCTTCTTTGATTTTACAAGTAATGCTCAGCAAGCGTCTTAGTCCATTTAGAAAATCTGCCTGATGCTTCTATCTGTACAATTGTGACCCCCCACCTCACATTTACTGCTTTTACACCTTATTTACTCAAATGCCAGTACAAGTATGTCCTTCTTGGAGAGACTGTTTTAAGATGCTCCATAAAGCTTTTGGTCATTTGCCCTAATATGTAGCTCGGTGTCAAATATTTGCTTTATAATGTGCCTGTGAAGCATTTTAGGACATTTCATTCAAAGTGCTATAAAAATACAAGTTGTCGTTGTGAATCCAGGTTAATATCACAGGGTGAAGTATAGGGTACCAGTGAGGAGTAGCTCAAGTACCCAGAGCTCAGGCACCTGGTCTCAGAAACAATATAGAAGTATAAACCGTAGGTGTGTACACTGGAGATGGTTTCCATGAGTATGCTGCAGATAGAGAATATGGTTGAGGATCCATTCCACTCAGGCAACTCGGTTTGTGAGGCAATGGAGAAAATTCCAATGACAGAATTTTACTCGACCCTCCCGGTGGCTTCTGCGCGGGCAGGGGTTAAGAACATGAAATTGCATGGCCGGGCTTCCCTCCAGGTTCCTGCCTGTCCCGACCCAGTTGTAATTTTACACTGGAGTGGGTGGGGCCCATCCACTTAATGGCCACCTAAGGGCCTTTTCCTACCCAGCCTCAAATTGTAGGCTAGCGGGCAGATGACTGCTTAGGCTGGGGTGGGGAAAGGCCAGGTAAAAACAGAGGTCTATCTCAGGCAAGATGGGCAGGAGGAGGGTCGCCTCCATCAGAAAGTCCCTTCTGAGTGAGGCACCCTCCCTTTGAGGCCCAGTGACCGCTGGAACTTCCTCCTCCCCTCCCTCAGCCTATACCCCAATCAGACCCCTCGCAACCCCCCAGACATTTCCAATCCTCATCACCCTGGGACCCCCACCGCTTATCTTCCAGTCCTGGGAGGTAGTTCCAGGCAGATCCCAGCAATGCCTCTTCTGGCCATTGCAGCCGTGCGCCTGGAACGAATGGAGAGCTGCCTGCCAATCTGACTGGCCAACAGCTCTCCAAACATGGCACTTTCTCCTAAGTGAGGGTGGAAGTGCCACGTTACGCCAATCAACGCTTTTTGGAGCATAAATTGGCATCAGGGTTGCTGGGGTTGGTGAGGATATGTTCATGGCTCCCACCATCCTAAAAGTTCAAGCCCAGGTGAGTGGCAGTCCAGAATAGATCTGCAGTTACAAAACTCTAGGGTACAGTCAAAGGACATCAACTGCACTAAGGGAAGGTCCACTTAATCTTCAAAGCTTCTCGCAGAATAGGACCAACCAACTACCTTACCCCTGTTGACCAGGTGTAAGATTGCGAGTCTGCAATGTTATAGGCCTAAGGGGTGGATACATTGGCAAACAGTATCACTTGGAAGTTCCAGTATATGCAACAGGTCTGTTTGTACATATTTTTGCTGGAGTTTCTGAATCTTTTTCCCTTTTAATGGCCAAGACTGGGATGGGCTTTACCCTGAACCATTTCAGGATGTATTGGTTTTGTGAAGATTGAGTACTAGTGAATAAATAGAAAATATTCTCCAGGGGATAACTGTCAGGACATTTATGTGACACTTAGGGGCCGATTTTATCAACAATTTGTGCCCGTTTTCGGGCACGAAATCGTGGTAAAGTCGGGTGTGAGGCCTTTATCGCGATCTGCACCCACATCCGCGCAGATTGCCACTCTACCGAAACCCGGGAATGGTGGCGATCCGCTTCGCGCCCAGAACGGGCGCAACGGCGATTTAAATTCATTTGCATGCATTTAAATTGAATTAATGAACTGCCCGCCCAACTTTATCAGCATTTCCCCCTTTACCACTGCATTTGCCGATCCGGAACCGCGCCATTACGGACCTGCTAAAAAGAAGTCTGAGTCGGGTGCTCCAGCCTCTGAAGGGCGCGTTCAGTGTTTCCAACGGCTCTCTGACTCAGATCAGTGGTTGGGGGGGAGGAGGGAGGCGGGTCAGATCATTCTCTGGTTGGAGGGGGGAGGAGGGGAGTGAGGTAAGATCGTTGTCTGGTTGGAGGGGGGGGGGGAGGAGGAGGAGGCGGGTCAGATGTATCTCTGGCGGAGGGGGGGGGAGGGCCGATCGTTGTCTGGTGGTGGGGGGGGGGGGGGGAGGAGGTGGGTCAGATGTTCCTCTGGAGGGGACGGGGAGTGAGGCCAGACCATTCTCTGGGGGAGGGGGGGGAGTGAGACAAGTTCATTGTTGAGGTGGGGGGGGGGAGTAAGGTGGGTAAGATGTATCTCGGGGGGGGGGGGGGACGACGACAGATGGATCTCTGGTGGGGGGGGGCAGGGTGGCGATCGATCTGGGTAGTAGGGGGGTGGGTAAGGGGGACAGTGATGGGTGTGTGTCCCCCACTACCCCCACTACCCAGACCAATCGCCACCCCTGCCCCCCCCACTGATCGCCCGCAGAGTGGCAGCAGACCCCCCTGCCCCCCACCAGAGATCCATCCGCCCCCCCCCCAAGATACATCCTTGCTCCCGCTTTTCGCTCCCGGGCCGCTTTCTCCATTTTTGTGGCTCGGGAGCGATCTGACACAGGCGTGCTTTTTCCAATTTTTTTCTAACTGCGCATGCGCAGTTCAGAGCTCCGATCGTTTCGACCACGCTAAGCCCCGCCCACAGCGCAAATGGGACTGGAGATGGCTGAAAGGCCCTTAGTGAAAGCAGTTGTAATTAAAAGCAGAAAATGTCAGAAATAATTTGCAGTTCAGGCAGCATCTGTGGAGCGAGAAAAACAGTTAACAGGAGGGATTTTCTACCCCCTCCCTGGCGGCGGGCGCAGTATGCCATTGGCTGGCACTGGGATCGCTCCATCCCGCTGCTGTCAGCAGGTTTCCCTGCTGTTGGCACCCTCTGCCACCAGGAATCCCACGGTGGGGGGTTAGCCGTCGGCAGGAACGGCCAGGAAAGTTCAGCCGACATTTCAGGTCAATGGTCTTTCATCAGAACTGAAGAAAGACAGAAATGTAATCTGTTATAAGCCATGGATCCAGGGACTTCTGGCCAATTAGACGCAAAATTGGCTTGCTGGTAGGAGACAGAGGATGGTGGTAGAGGGCTGTTTTTCAGACTGGAGGCCTGTGACAGGTGTGTCACAGTGATCAGTGCTGGGTCCACTGTTGTCATTTATATAAACGAAGGGTGCGCCCTTTCCAGTTTTATCCAAATTGTTTATCCAAAAAACAACCCTCTACCATAATCCTCTGGATAGGGACAGAAAGAACTAGAAGAAACGTCTGTGATAGGGTGGAGGGCAGAGGAGAAGCAGAAAGCAGTTGTTGAGTAATTGCCATCATATCTCCCTCACTGTTCTCAGGCGCCATCTCAAATAAACAATGCTGGAGGGATTGTTACTTCTTGCATGCCATTATCTGCAGGTGGGTGGACCATTTCTTTCTGAGCTGTATAACCACATGCATACAGCAAGGCCACATTTCATTCTCACTGGGTTATATCCTTAAGGATTCCCAGATCTATCAGGGCACATGCAGCACAATTTCAGAATCCTTATCGTCAGCTACATGATCACGGTGACTTAAGAGTCATAGAGGCATACAGCACAAAAACAGGCCATTTGGCCCAACTCGTCCATGCCGACCAGGTTTCCTAAACTGAACTAGTCCCATTTGCCTGCATTTGGCCCATATCCCTCTAAATCTTTCCTATCCTTTTACATGTCCAAGTGTATTTTAAATGTAATTGTACTCACCTCTACCACTCATTCCATATACGCACCATCCTCTGTATGAAAAAGTTGCCCCTCGGTTCCCTTTTAAATCTTTCCCCTCTCATCTTAAACCTATATCCTCTAGTATTGGACTCCCCTCTCCTAGGGAAATGACCTTGACTAGTCACCTTGTCTACACCCTTCATGATTTTATAAACCTCTATAAAGGTCACCCCTCATCCTCCTACACTCTGGGGAAAAAAAGTCTCAGCCTATCCAGCCTCTCTTTAAAATTCAAGCCTTCCAGTCCTGGTAACATCCTTGTAATCTTTTTTGCACCCTTTCCAGTTTTATCCAAATCATTTATATAAATGATAAACAACAGTGGACCCAGCTCCGATCCCCGAGATACACCGCTGATCACAGGCCTCCAGTCTGAAAAATAACCCTCTACCACCATCCTCTGTCTCCTACTGGCAAGCCAATTTTGTATCCAATTGACTAGTTGTCTCTGGATCCCATATGATCTAACCTTACCGACTCGTCTACCATGCAGTAACTTGTCAAAGGACTTGCTAAAGTCTATGTAGAAAACATCCACCGCACTGCCCTCATCTATTTTCTTGGTCACCCCTTCAAAAAACTCTATCAAACTTGTAAGACACAATTTCCCATGCACGATTTCCCAAGTGGCATACTCGTTCTCTGCTGCTGCAGCTTGGTAAAATAGCCACACCTACCCAGTGTTATTTACATGTCATCTGATGGCTTTAGCAGGCAACCTGAGTGACCTTCAGGCTTACTAGATAAGATTTTCAGGGGCACTTTTTGACTCAGAGATTTGGTAATTGTCTAATTCTCATCCTATTTTCCCTTGATATATGGCATGTGTTTCCCAAAAGTGGGTGATACTCCTAAATCGATCCAGCCTTGAATCTCTTTGAGGTTATTTTGGTGTGTGCCATTTGATTTCTTCACCAACATGCTAACAAGGACATTTTTTACTGCATATAATTGCAGTGAAATACATTTGTAACAATCTCCTGTGAGATATTATTTTGAATATTAAATCTGCAACTATGATAATATGTGTAGAATAGTGTTGTGCAAGTCTGCACAAATAGTAAACTGTTGTACTTCAGGTGAAAATTAAGATCGTAAAAGCTAAAGTAAGTGAAAGTACAAAAATTGCATTTTCCTTTTTATTGTTGCTTATGCAGTTTTCCATTTTTGGATTTGTTCCAAAGAAGTGACACAATGGCAATTCTGCTAACGATTTTACATTCAGACATTAGACACACCAAGTGCTAATCTGTATTCGTTCTTCAGACAACTAGGTGCTAGAGTAGGTACTAATAGCCATCATCAATGCTCATCAACAATAGCAGCATCTATGCACTCAGAATTGTTATTTTTTTCATTACTAGTGTAATATGTAGTAGGTTCTCCCAAGTAGCTTAACTCATTTATTCACAACTCCACTGCCAGTGACAGCAAGCAGCAATCCAAATAAAAACAGAAAATGCTGGAAATACTCAGCAGGTCTGTCAGCATCTGTGGAGAAAGAAGCAGAGTTAGTGGGGGGGAGAAATTTACCAAAAAGTGGAAGAGCGTTGATTCCGGCAATGTGTTTCTCTCCAGAGAAACAGATCGGCTTTCTCTCCAAATCTTATGACACTCTGCCTAAAAAAAATCAAGGGGGTGTGTTTCACACCGTCATGCAGGGAGGTGGGGCCTCAACACGCAAAGCACGGCTGGGGGGCACTGAGATTGGGGTGCATGTTGGCACTGTCAGATTGGCACATCCATGGTGCTAACCTGTGCCAGGCAGCAGTAAGAAGTTTAACAACACCAGGTTAAAGTCCAACAGGTTTATTTGGTAGCAAAAGCCACACAAGCTTTCGGAGCTCTAAGCCCCTTCTTCAGCAGTGCCAGAGGTCATTGCCAGAGCACTGCCTGGCCATGTCCCTCTCCCCCGGGGCTAGAATTCCTTTATTCCCTCTCCTGGGGAGACCCCCACCAAAGGTTCACGTCAGGGTGCACCTGCTGTAAACCGCGCCAATGTGACGTTGTGACAGCGTGATGTCAATTTATGGCGAGGGTAGTTTAATCATATTGAAATCTATTTAAATTCATGTAAAGCGGGTTCACATGACACCACTGATGAGGGGCGGGGATGATCTGAGATTGTGATCTCGCCAGCGAGATCTGCGACTTCCAGATCTTGAACCCCTGCCAGCATTTGCATGGACAGCGAACACGGGCTCAAGATCCCATCCAATGCTTTGAGTCTAAAATGACACTCCTGAATAACAAGAGGGGTAGAAATGTAATGGAATTTATTCTGTTAAAATAAAGAGTTGGGGGAGGGTGGGAGCTGCAGGTGCAGCCAAATAGTAGGTCAGGAATATGTTAGAGGGTAAGAAAGATTAAAAGACAAACACAAGTGAAAGGGAGTAGATGTTAATCGCAGAATAAAGGTAAACACTATCTGGACGGCACAGCGGCAAGCACTGCTGCCTCACAGCGCCAGAGACCTGGGTTTGATTCCCGGCTTGGGTGACTGTCTGTGTGGAGTCTGCACATTCTCCCTGTGTCTGCCTGGGTTTCCTCCGGGTGCTCTGGTTTTCTTCCACAGTCCGAAAGACATTCTTGTTTAGGTGCATTGGCCATGTTGAAATTCCCCTCAGTGTACCCGAACAGGCGCTGGAGTATGGCGACTTGGGGATTGTCACAGTAAGTTAATGTAGGCCTACTTATGACACGAATTAATAAACTAAACTAAGATACAAACTGGTATCTGTGGGGATAAAAATCAAAATGGAGGGCAGAGTTCATGTTCTGAATTTATTGAACTCAATGTTGAATCCAGAAAGCTGTAAAGTGCCTAATTGGCTATAATATACATGATGTGGTTTCAAGCAGCAGGAAACACCATCTTTCCATTTCCCCCCTGGTGTTTAACAAGGCGTTTACCAAAACTTGCTTTCATAAAGCTTCTTTAATTTTCTTTGCTCTCAGCTCTGACAAAGGGTCATCCCGACTCGAAACGTTGGCTCTCTCTCCACAGATGCTGTCAGACCTGCTGAGATTTTCCAGCATTTTCTGTTTTTGTTCCAGATTCCAGCATCTGCAGTATTTTGCTTTTACCATTCAAGTAGGATTTTTTCTTGCAAGCTACATCACTGCAATCAGCAGGTGACATTTTTTTTTGGTTCAAGCCAAAACTGATTCCAACTCTCTGCCAAGCAACTGAGTGGGGCTGAAGCAGACTGTTCACATCAGGTGAGCTTGCAACCACATATTTGACGCATCACCCATACTGCCTACTTAAATAAAAAGAACAATGCTGGAAAATCTCAGCATGTCTGGCAGCATCTGTGCAGAGAGAAGCAGAGTTAACGTTTTGAGTTCAATATGACTCCTGTCACCTCTCTCTGCCCCCTGCCCCAGCTGATATGCTGCTGAAACCACTTGTCATGCAATTGTTGGCACTAGAATTAACAATTGTAATACTGTTATAGCTGGCCCTCCAATATCCACCCTCCATAAGTTTGAGCTAATTCAAAACTCTACTGTCAATATCCTAACTCACAAGTTTCACCAACACATCAGCCTGTGTTTGCTGATTTACAGTGGCTCCCAGATTGGCAACACCTCAATTTTAAAATGCTCATTTTTGTTTTAAATCTCTCCATGGCCTCACTCCTTCCCTACTTCTTTACACCCCCTGCCCCCTCTCTCCCAAGATATCTGTGCTTCATTAATTCTGCCCTCTCGTTTATTCCCAATTGTAATGTTTCCACCATTGGCAACCATACCTTTGGTTCAAGAGTCCCTAAACTCTGGAAATACTTTTCTAAATCTCTCTGCCTCTCCCCTCCTAACAAACCTCTGTGACCAAGCTTTTGCTCATCTGCCTTACTATTTCCTTACGTGATTCCTCAAATTTTATTTGATCCAGCTCCTGTGAAATGCCTTGGGATGTGTTATTATGTTAAATACATTATACAATTGCAAGAGTTATTCTCTCTTTAAGATGCTTATTGATCTGCTGTGTGCCATTAGCAATTTGTTTTTAATTTAAATAGGCATTTCATGCTCTGTTCATTTTTATATAAACATTAAGAAAAAGATAAGTTAAATCAACTCTGACCTATTTCAATTTTTGCACATTAACATTGTAATATATTAAGAAAGATTAATGATTGTTATATACAATTGTACAGGAAATCTGACCTTTTCCTCTGTCGTCTGTGCAGATCCCTCTCCAATAGATGAATCTCTCGGCTGCATCTCCACCAGTGTCCGAAAGAGATTATCTGACATTACGGTGAGGAACTCGATTTCAGCATTGGAGTGCAGCCCATACAGCACTGGGCTTTCTGGAGGAAGCATTTCGTCAATATACTTATGGTAACCAATATAATCCAAGTTGGGAGGAGCAATAAAACCTGGTGTCAGTGTCAGCTCTCCTTCAAGCTAAATTACAACAAAAGATTTGCATCAGAAAGCATATTTTGATAAATAACAAGAAAACTGTATTTTATTAAAATAATGGAAATCAGTGCATTTAAAGTTGATAAATATTAAGGAACTAAATTATAGTTGCTTGGCAGTACAGAATTTGAATATTACTGAAAAAATGAGACATTATGTTGAAACTTTTCACCTTGCACTCATCAGGACAATTTGCAGGCATACCAATAATAAAGGGAACAACAATCCATACTGCATGAGAAGAGAGTGCTGATTGGTTGGCGAGTGGACGCACATTGGTAGAGACATCGTTTGACTTTGAACAAAAGCTTGGCAGTTAACTGTTCCCTGTTGCATTCTCCATGGCAACACATCTACCAACCAATCAGCACCCCCTTCTCATGCATTATAAACTGTGGTTCCCTTTCTTATTGATATTTTTGCGAACTGTCCTGATGAGTGCAAGACGAAAAGCTTCGAACAATATGCAAGCTAAATTATCTTGGTGTAATACGCAATTAATGTGGACTTTAATTTACAATATATTTAAAGCAATAAGTGAACAAAATAAATGTGATTTCAGAAGTATTTATAAAGCATAATGTTTAATTGAATGTAATTTTAGAAAATAACAGGACTGTAATACATTTCCATGTGATGCAGTAAGGTGCAGTGGAATGTCTCAGGTACTTTCATGCTACAAAACAAACACACAGGAGTGATTGACCTATAAAAAAATCAGTGATCGGACAGGTTGAACACCCATAGACATATATCTGATTCATACTTCTTAACCAGCCAATAACATATCAGGCAAAAATAACAGTCTCTTGGTTCTTGTATTAGTAAAACAAAGGTAGTTTTAAGGGATTTATATTTGTATTGGAAAACATTAAAAATATTAAGTGGGTTTAATTTAAGGAAGGAAGGGTTAAACCTCAAATTAGATTCATGATGGACAAAGGTGTTTGTATGTGTGCGGGTTGTTTAAGTTTAAACCGGGATTCTATTGTGCTTAAAGAGGACTATGGCGTGAAGAGTAAATAAACCAGCAGAGGTTGTTTAGCAACTAGGGAACTTGTAAGATAGAATAGCTTTTAAGTTTTATTTTTAGCTGGATATATTGCAGTTGAAGGAGGACACCTGGGAGTGAATCTCTTCCAACTCTTCCAGGAGAATCACTGGACAAGACAGGAGCTGCAAAGAGGCAGGCTTCCCAAAGCACCAGTTATAGTCCAGATAACAAGGGAATTGGGACAGAAAGAATGTCTTAAGTTGACTGAAGTTAAGAGAACAGAGACCAAGGTATTGGTCAGAAGAATTAAGGAAGAATAAACAAACTGTTCTGAGGTAAAGCAACAATTGCAGTAACCGGATTTAAGTGGGAAAGCAGATTTCAGAGGTAAATCAAAAGTTTGATGCCATTTTAATAGAGTCTGTTAAAACAATTGTGGACAGTTTGTACGGCAGTCAAGACAAATACATCCTAAAGGGGGTGGTGTATAACCTGGATACCGGATTTGCTGTTAAAAGTGGGGTGGAAGCTTTCTTTAAAGGCATTATTTGGAAAACCTGGACTGGATTTCGGAATGCAAACCACTAATGGAAAGCATTATTGTGAAAGAAGATTTTAGTGTTTTTTTTCCTGGAATTTGGAAACTCTCATTCAACAGTCACCTGGGGAGATTTTGAGGAGAAATCCACAGACATTCACTTGAGGTTCAGAGTGGAGAGGGTGTATTTGACCACAGTCACCTTGTGTGTTTAAACTAAGGGATGTTGTGTTACTAAGACTATAGTAGTTTAAGACATGCTTTGTAATCTATGTTTATCTTAAAATCTGTGTGTATTTGTTAAGCTAAGAAGTAAGGAAGTATTGTATCATAATGTAATGATTTCATGTTTATTATTTTTTTTCTTGTTAAAACTAATTAGTGGTCGTGTGACTCTGTTCCTCCATGATTTATTAACAAAAAAGTAAAAGTTACATCTTTTGAGCCAGAGTTCCATTCTGGAAACTTCCTGTCCAGTTCTAACATCAACTTGTATTTAGTTTATTTATTAGTGTCACTAGTAGGCTTAAATTAACACTACAATGAAATCACTGTGAAAATCCCCAACAATATATATATATATATCCTTGAATCTGTCTGAAGACCCTATTTGAACTTCTGTATATTGCATCGCAAAGTGTAACCTGCACAACTCAAGTGAGAGGAATCTGATTTTACATTTTACCAGTTAAACTCCTTTATACAATATGCTTGCTTTTGTGCATTCTTCTTTTTGGCCCTGATTAGCACATTTGCATTACATGCTCACATCCAAAAGTGGCTAGCCATTCATATTTCAGCGACTGAGACCGACTGATCACCTCGTTAACTTCTCTCCTTCATTAAAAATTATGACAACAGTTTCAGTCCTGCCTTCCCCAACTTCAGGTCAATTTGGGCAAGTTGTAAAAATGTAGCTTCCACAAATATAACTTTACATTGGTTGCTGCGTCCCTTAGTGCCATGCAAAAGTGGCTCAATTAAAAAAATATATTTTATGGCATGTGGCGTTGCTGGCTAGACAAACAATTATTGCCCATCCCAAATTGCCTTTGAGAAGGTGGTGAGCTGCCTCTTTGAACTGCTGCAGTCCATGTGGTGCAAGTACAACCCACATGTTGTTAGGTAGGGAGTTCCAGGATTTTGACCCAGCAAGAGTGAGGGAACAACAATATAGTTCCAAGTCAGGATGGTGAATGGCTTGAAGGGGAACCTGCAGGTGGTGGTGACATCTGCTACCCTCGTCCTTCTGGGCGACAGAGGTTTAGAAGCTGTTGATGGTGCCTTGGTAAGTTGCTGCAGTGCTCCTGGTACACACTGCTCCCACTGTTGGCCAGTAGTGGAGGGAGTGAATGTTGGAGGTGGTGGATGGGGTGCCAATCAAATGGGCTCCTTTGTCCTGGATGGTGTTGAGCTTCTTGAGTGTTGGAGCTGCACTCATCCAGGCAAGTGGGGAGTACTTCATCACACTCCTGACTTGTGCCTTGTAGGTGGTGGACAGGCTTTGGGGAATCAGGATTCCTGAGTTCTTCTCAGCAGACTTAATTCAGGGATTTGCTGTCTTTAATATGTATCCCTTCCTCTGTCTCAGATATGACAGACAGCAAGAATATTTGAACTGTGCTTCAGATAATCCAAGCATTAGCAGCAAAACAGAAAGGGCTCTTAAAAATGAAAACGTGGATTTTCCTGTGGCGCGGTGGCTCCTCTGCCCCAGCACTGGATAGGCCATCTGCTCCTGTTCTTCAAGTGGTTTGGAATATTTTGGGCGGCTTATAGCACTGTCTGGATTCCTGGCAGAACATAGCACCACAAAGCAGGGAGGGAAAATGAGCATTTTCTGCAGGTGGGGCCTTCTATTTGCTGCTACACAGCAACATGTACTTATACTCCTCTGAGATTGTGACAAATTGCTGGTGTAGGGAGTTCCCAACTCTGCCCCTCCTGTGTCAATGGTCTAATTTGCACCAGGCACCTCCCTCCCCATTAGGCTAAAATGAACTCTCGGACGAGGTCGGGACCCAGGGTATTTGGCAGAGAGTGCAAGATGCATTGCTTTGCCATACTTCTGCTGGAGTTACAGTGGGAGAGTCATGGATTATCAAACCTTTTCGTTCTGCTACTGATGCTGAATCAGTCCAAGGAGAATGAAGGAAAAAAATGAAAAGTGTTGGTTTGGAACTATCAGTACAGTGACAGCATGTGGGAAAAAGGTTTGGTTTTTTTTGAATCATGCATTATGAATATTGCAGATACTTGATATCCAAGAACATGGCACACAGAAACCATAAGGAATAAATATCACTAAAGCTCCAGGAAAAAAAACAGGATATGCCCTAGAATCAATGAGGAATGAAATGCGTAAACGATCAATGCTTTTTTACTTGATATTTTTCAGAGCTTTACAGATTAGCAAAAAGGTACCTGAGCAGTCAAGGTGGTTAAATAAAGCTTCAATATTTAAATATAGAAAAAGGGACAATCCTACTATTTACAGGCCAGTTAACTTATCAACAGTGGAAAATTGCTTGAAGGCATTCTATGCAATGCTATAAATTAACATTTACACAAAATTGTCAGTTTGAGCTCTGTTTGCCAAGGGTGATGTGAATAAGCTGTAAAAATGTAGTTCCCTACTTTTACAATTCTAATAAATAATTCTTTCTACACCCCCCCCTGTTTCAGTCCAAAAATGGCATAAATTTCCTCTTTTCCTTTCATCATTATCTTTTTGGATTTTAACTCAGCTTTCTTCAGGGTGTTATTGAGGTGAATCATCGTGGTTTTGAAAATGAAAGCAAAATTCCTTATATACTGTTTGGAATCCTTGAGGGAATAACTAAGCTGATAGCCTGAAGGTTGCTTTAGATCTGGTTGGCTTTTGAAGCTGTTTAGCACAACCCCGGTGATGAAATAAAAGCAAAATACTGCGGATGCTGGAATCTGAAATAAAAACAGGAAATGCTGGAAAATCTCAGCAGGTCTGATAGATTCTGTGGAGAGAGAATAGAGCCAACATTTCGAGGTTCATGATGAAGGGTCATCTAGATTTGAAACATTGGTGTTAGTGTGGGGAAGAAACCCAGTTTGCACGGTCAGCCTGACCTGGAGCCACATATTCCCAGTGCTAGGGCAATTGTACCTATTAAGAATTGCCATCCACCCACCTTGGTGGTCAATGTTGGGACTGAACCTGGAGTAGGGGGCAGCCATGGTTGTGCACCATTGCAACCCGTTAGGTGGGGTAGGGGGAGCACGCCAAGGCTGCTGCCGCCAGGGGGTCACTCTTTGAGCAAAAGACTGCCTGGGTAAGAGGCCTTTCCTGCACAGATTGGAGGCCGTGGGCATATCTGGACTGGTAAAATGTCAGTGGTGGCGGGAAGAGACCCTTAATCGCCCATAAGTGATTCAACAGGCCTCTGGGTGGTAGGGCTGTCTGCCACCTTTCCTGCTGTTGGCAAGATGGCATGAATCACTTATGGGCGATTAAGGGTCCCTTCCCACAACCACTGACATTTTACCAGTCCAGATATGTCCTGGCAGCCTCCAATCTGGTGCAGGACTGACCTCTTATCCGCGCACTCTTTTGCTCAAAGAGTGACCTCTTAGCGGCAGCAGCCGTGGCGTGGTGATACTGACTCCTGCTCCCCCAGATCCCACCTACCTGGTTGCAATGGGGCACAACCATGGCTGCACCCTCCTCCAGGTTCAGTCCCAACTTGGAGTGAGGGAGGTGTGGGATTCTGACGAGCCACCCCACCTTCCCTCTCCATTTTATGGCCTTCTCCCTTCTTTGGCATATCAGGCCAAAGAACTATTGAATCCCTAAAGTACAGAAGGAGGCCATTTGGCCCATCAAGTCTGCACTGACTTTTTGAGAGAGCATCTCAACCATAGAGTCATAGAGGTTTACAGCATGGAAACAGGCCCTTCAGCCCAACTTGTCCATGCCGCCCTTTTTTTTTAAACCCCTAAGCTAATCCCAATTGCCCGCATTTGGCCCATATCCCTCTATACTCATCTTACCCATATAACTGTCTAAATGCTTTTTAAAAGACAAAATTGTACCCGCCTCTACTACTACCTCTGCCAGCTTGTTCCAGACACTCACCACCCTCTGTGTAAAAGAATTGCCCCGCTGGACACTTTTGTATTTCTCCCTTCTCACCTTAAACCTATGCCCTCTAATTTTAGACTCCCCTACCTTTGGGAAAAGATATTGACTAACTAGCTGATCTGTGCCCCTCATTATTTTATAGACCTCTACAAGATCATCCCTCAGCCTCCTACGCTCCAGAGAAAAAAGTCCCAGTCTATCCAGCCTCTCCTTATAATTCAAATCATCAAGTCCCGGTAGCATTCTAGTAAATCTCTTCTGCACTCTTTCTAGTTTAATAATATCCTTTCTATAATAGGGTGACCAGACCCACCCTTTTCCCCGTAACTTCACACATTTGTCTTGGCTTATCTCCCTAACCTACACAACTTTGAATTCTAAGGGGCAATTTAGCATGGCCAACCCACCAAACCTGCAGCCTATAGAGTAATGATGACACAGAAGAAAGCCATTCAGCCCACTGAACCCATGCCAGCTCTCTATAGTGTAATCCAATTGATCCCATTCCTCCGCTCTATTCCTGCAAGTCTGCATGCTTATTTCTTTCAAGTGGCCATAAAATTTCCTTTTGAAATCATTCATGTTTCCACTTCTATCACCCTCATTGTCATCAAGTTCTAGTTCATTACCACTGGCTGTGTAAAAGAAAGTCCCCATAAAATTTGCCCAAAACCTCAAATCTGTGTCCTCTAGCCTTGTACCATCAACCAATGGAAACAGCTTCCCTATGTCCCCCTTATCCAAGCCTGTCTTTTACACCTCTAACAAATCTCCCCTCAATCTCCTTTGCTCCAAAAAGAACACCAGCTTCTCCAACCTAATCTTGTAGCTAAATTCCCTCATCGTCGGAACCATTCTGGTAAACCCTCTCAAGATCCTTAAGCCGTGGTGACCAGGACTGGATGCAGTATTCTAGTTGCGGCCTAACCACAGCTTTATAAAGTTTTAGCATAACTTTTCTACTTTTGTACTCAATATCTTTATTTATGAAGATTTCATATGCTTCGCTAACCACCCTGTGAATATGTACTGTCACCTTCAAAGGTCATTGAACATGATCTTCAGATCCCTCTCACCCTGTACTCTTCTAAGCACAATGCCATTTAGTCTATATTGCCCCTCCCTATCCCTTCGGCCAATGTACATCACCCTCACCATTCATTGTATTAAATTCCATCTGCCACTCGTCTGCCTATTCTGCTAGCCTATCCAAGTCCTGTAGCAGTCAATTGGTATCATTCTCACTGTTTGCCCCTCACCAAATTTGGTATTAGTTTATTTATTTTTATTAGTGTCACAAGTAGGCCCACATTAACACCGCAATGAAGGCATTGTGAAAATCCCCTAGTCGCCACACTCCTGCGCCTGTTCGGGTACACGAAGGGAGAAGTTAGCATGGCCGATGCACCTAACCAGCACGTCTTTTGGATTGTGGGAGCAAACCAGAGCACCCGGAGGAAACCGGAGGACCCGGAGCAAACCCACGCAGACATCCAAGCCAGGAATTGAACCTGGGTCCCTGGCACTGTGCCACAGTGTTGCTGTGCACTGTCAAACTTCAAAATTTTACTTTGCATTTCAATATTCGGGTGATTTATAAATTTTTTAAAAGTGGTCCGAGCACTGAACCAATGGGAACACTGTTGTGCATCATCCATTAACCTGAAAAACAATGGTTTACCACAGCTCACTGATTTCTGTCCTTCAGCCAATCTGAAGGAAATCTACCATCCTTATCTGGTCAGGCCTACATGTGACTCCAGAACCACAGCAATGTGGTTAGTTCTATGTTCTATGTTAACTGTCCTCTTAAATGGCCTAGCAAGTCACCCAGTTTCAAGGACAACTAGGGATGGACAATAAATGCTGGCCAGTTAGCGATGCCCATGTCCCACAAATACATTTTTAAAAACCTAGCTCTCTCACTGGCTTCTTTCCCCTCTGTGTGAAGCCCCTCTGCTGCACCATATTGTGGACCAGCAAATGATCACGACCTTTGAGATCGTTGCAGGTGAATATGACTCCAGAGTAATCTAAATTACATCTTCAGAAAGCCTGTTCAATGCTGCTCCCAGTCTGCGCATGCCTGCTATTTAATTGCCTTTTGGGTTCTATCTGCCTTGCCTAAAGGGGGTGAACAGCCACCTCCTTCTGTCCCCAGAAGCCAACCACAGACCTGTGGTATGCAGTGGAACAGCTGAAGGATGAGAATGTCATGGTAACTTCCTGCAAAACGTACACATATGTACAGAAACACCTTGCTGTGGTCACAACACTTGAACGTTCAGTGAGTGGAATGATTTCCTATTCACAAATTTATCCGGCGGATGAACTGGTGCCCTAATAGTGATCTGTGTACAGTCAATCGCTCCCTCAACTTGCAGGAAGCTAGTTGTGTCAGCAAAACCTCTGGACCTCTGCGTCTGTGACAACACATCTGTGAAAATGTTTGTGTTACCCCACCTAAGCAAAGAGTGCATCTGGCTGTCACGCACTGCGGCAGCTTATTGGGAAATGCGTAGACCCTGAAAGGAACCAGCTGCATGTAAATTGAGAGCCATAGTGATCTTCAGTACACTGGCATGGCATGGAGGTTGTTTGACTGTGGCGCCAGATGTTTCTGAACGGGGCACATATCGCTGCAACCATTTATCGGGGGACTTGGGCTCTGTGTATACTGGCTTTCCATCATGTCAAGGCAGGACCCCTGGTTCAATGAATGGACTGTTACCTCGGGGTAATAGCTAGCTGTCCTCCTCCTCATCCTCCTTTCTGCTGTGCTGTGTTGGGTTCTGCCAACTCCTTCGTGTGCCATAGCTTTGGCTGCATAGAGTTCCCGCTGCAATGCCTCTGTGGTCTATATGTGGGATGGTGCCATAGAACCATAGAATCCCTTCAGTGCAGAGTCTGCACCGACTCTCTGAAGACCATCCTACCCAGGCCCTCTTCTCCACCCTATCTCCATAACCCCGCACGTTTAGCATGGCCAAACCACCCTAACCTGCACATCTTTGGACTGTGGGAGGAAACCGGAGCACCCGGAGGAAACTTGCACAGACACGGGGAGAACATGCGGACTCTGCACAGACAGTAACCCGAGGCCGGAATTGAACCCGGGTCCCTGGCGTTGAGAAGCAGCAGTGCTAACCACTATGTCACCGTGCCACCCATTTTTCAAATTGCTTTCTTCTCTGCTTCCCCCAGCACTCTATCCTGTCTCCCACCTGGCTGCCTGAGTCAGGGATTTATCCTGATGGGCTGAACAGACATGCCTTGCCAAGTCCACAAGCCCCACTCTCCATGTTCCTCGAAGGTCAGTCACAATCCTTTATTTGTGCTGGTGGAACCTTCTGTGATCCAAGATGAAAAGACAACCCTCGGAAGACTTCCCAAAACTTGTCCACAAAGTTGCAAGTCCCACAAGGCAGCCAGCTCCAGTAAAGAAAATCATTTCAGTTTCAGCTCAATTGCTTTTTAAAATGTACCACCTGATTCAGGAACTGAGCATGTGGAAAGCGCATCGTCCATCCCCTTCATACAAAAATTGGCTTCTGCTGGAAATGGGGCTGTGCCTCGCTATGGATCCAGGGTCCACCTTCCATTTTGGAGCCTCTTTGAAAATCCCAGCTTAAATGCAAGCCTATGCAAAGCTAACCCCCAGAGTAACCCCATGGAAGTGCTTCCCTTCTAAGAGGAACATTACCATAAATTCACAGGTTTGGTTAGCTCATTTGGCAAGATGGCTAGAGTGCGGTGCAGAATGAAACCAACTGGGCAGGTTCGATCCCGGTACCAGCTATGGTAATTCATGGACGCCTACCTCTTTACCTTGCCCCATGCTTGATGTGGAGTGATGACCCTCAAGCTATATTGCCAATTGTCTTCCCTCTAACTGAGAGAGATGCCTATGGTCCTTCATGGACCAGGGCTGATTACCAAACTAAAATTCAGAACTGATTTGGCATATTAAAGTGATTTTTAAACAAAAATAACCAAAATTTGGTCTGATTTCAAATCCTGCAATGGCATTTTTCACAATGGAAATGGATTTGGCAGTATTCACTGAGCATCTCCTGAGAGAATCTGGTCCATGCATGAAGTAAGGATCAGGTAGCAGGGTGCATCGGAGTTTTTGTAGTAGGAGTCAGAAGAAGTTATACCGTACAGATCAATGGGGAGATTAATTCTTAAGTATGGTGGGCCTCCTCAAAACGAATATAGAATATGAAAAAAGATACTGTAAAGAGTGACCAGAGTCATGCCAAGTCATTTGGGACTAAGTTATGAAGAAACTCAATGTGATTGAGTTTAGAATCATAGAATAGAATCCCTACAGTGCAGAAAGCGGCTATACGGCCCATTGAGCTTCCACCAATTCTCCAACAACAATCCCACCCAGGCCCTATCCTCATAACCCCACGTATTTACTCCACTAATCCCCCTAGCCTACACATCTTGGAACACTAAGGGACAATCTCGCTTGGCCAATCAACCTAACATCTTTGGAGTGTGGGAGGAAACGGAGCACCCGGAGGAAACCAAAGCATCCGGAGGAAACCCACGCAGACATGTGGAGAATGTGCAAACTCCACACAGACAATCACCCAAGGTGGGTCCCTGGTGCTGTGAGGCAGCAGTGCTAACCACTGGAGAAAATGAAGCCTAATGTGATATAGATCTTCAACAGATGGCAGCTAAACTGAAGTAAGCATGTTATGTGGAAAGCTTGGATAATGAGGGAAAGCCCAGAAGGTACAAAATTCACACTTCTTGAACAAGGTGAATGGTTAGGTGAAGAATTATTCTGATAGCATAGGGTATATGGTGCAGATTTCCAGAGAAAGTAGATGAGTTGGCTTACTTGTCATCTTTAAAAGGGAGATGGATGGATATCTGTTGAAAAATGTGACTGAGAATTAGAGAGACACTTAACAAAGTTTGATTTTTTTCTCTCTGGGAGACCAGTGAAGGAATTCAGCATTCCTTAAAGTAAAAGGACAACAGATAGAAGAAAGGGAAAAAAAAACAATGATAGAATAATCATCCATGGCCTTCTAACAAAGGAGTCTTAATGGAATGAAGTGTATGTTTTTTGCTGTGGTGATTTCCTTAGATTCTCATGTGGGGTTTTGGTTTACCCTTACCACATAAATAGCAGCACAAAGTAGGTCTGTCACTTGTAGCCATGGGGATTTTAGATTCACTCGTGCAGTAATATGAATTAGATGCAGTGTCCCTAATTGTGTATGTTGCTTAAAATTAACATTATTTTCCTGAGTATAAGTAATTACTCTGGTGTTTGGATTTAACACTAGCTGATTAATAAAAGACCAATACCCAGTTCTGAGAATACTGCAGTCGGACTTGATTTTTTTTTAGGCTGAAACACTTTCCCTCGAATCTGTCAGTAAAACATTATAGCGCTTAGGCAACTTTAATATGAAGCTTTGGCACAGAACTTCAGAAGTTTTAATTAGTTTGAACTACCATTAAATAGCAGTGACTGATATTTAGGGTCCCTTTAAAACGTTAACAACTGAAGCAAGGATTTTAAAGAGCTGTGATGCATTTCTCTTGATATCTCAGTAGAGGGTGCCAAGAGCCCGATAAATCACCTTCAGATTCCACACCAGAATTTATGTTATAAAAAAACATATATTGTAAATCCTATTAATGGAAGAATTCCAGTTTCATTGTCATAAGTAGAAATATTATCCAAGGAGCCATTATTTAAGACAAAAAACAGTAATTTCCATAACCAACAGAATGCTAAATGTGTTTAGGAATTAAGTTCTCGGAATAATGCTAAGACATTTCCTTCAGTTACTTTCTGTACAAAACCATGAGCAGGTTGACTAGGGCTTCTTGTACCCTTTCATTAATCATCTTATGTTAAATCCAAGCACTGTAGATAGTGATTACAGTTGAGATATCTTACAGGTGAAAGCAGTAAATAGGATGAAAACAAGCGGTTGTAATTAATAGATAGACATTGACATAGAATCCTACAGGAGGCGGCCATTCAGCCCATCGAGTCTGCACCAACCACAATCCCACCCAAGCCCTATCCCCATAATCTCATGTATTTACCCTAGCTTGTCCCCCGATGTTTCGATTGAAGAACACAAGTCCTTCAAACAAGCTGTCTACCCTCAATAATGGTCTGCTGTCCAACCTTCTGTTTGCTGTTACTATGCAATCACATTGTAGAGATATTGTACTTTATCAGAATTGCCAAATAATATTAAAGGTTATAAACAGAGATTCATCTAACGTATGTACTTTTGTTTGCTATTTCTTTTTCCTTTCAATTTGTTATTACACAACACTTCAATTTTCATTCTGATATTTTCATTATGAATCCCCACTACAGACAATGAAGAATTAACTTCTGTAAAAACACAGAGCTGCGCAGTGTATGCAATTGCACAAAGCTCCAAACAGGTTCAATTCCCCAACTGGCCACCACTGGCAATGTTGGTCAGCCTCATCTTCTTCGGAGCCTTCAACATGTCATTGATGAAGACAAACATCTCGCCAAGGCCATCCCCACACCCCACTTCTTGCCTTCAAACAACCGCACAACCTCAAACAGACCATTGTCCGCAGCAAACTACCCAGCCTTCAGGAGAACAGTGACCACGACACCTCACAACCCTGCCACAGCAACCTCTGCAAGACGTGCCTGATCATCGACACAGATGCTATCATCTCATGTGAGAACACCATCCACCAGGTACACGGTACATACTCTTGCAACTCGGCCAACGTTGTCTACCTGATACGCTGCAGGAAAGGATGTCCCGAGGCATGGTACATTGGGGAGGCCATGCAGACACTATGCCAACGGATGAATGAACACCGCCCGACAATCACCAGGCAGGAGTGCTCCCTTCCTGTTGGGGAACACTTCAGCGATCACGGGCATTCGGCCTCTGATCTTCAGGTAAGTGTTCTCCAAGGCAGCCTTCACGACACACGATAGCGCAGAATCGCTAAGCAGAGACTGATAGCCAAGTTCCGAACACATGAGGACGGCCTAAACCGGGATCGTGGGTTCATGTCACACTATCTGTAACCCCCATGACTTGCCTGGGCTTGCAAAACCTCACTAACTGTCCTGGCTGGAGACAATACACATCTCTTTAACCTGTGTTTAACCCTCTCTCCACTCACATTGTCTGTACCTTTAAGATTTGATTACCTGTAAAGACTCGCATTCCAACCATTATTTTGCAAATTGAGTTTGTGTCTTTATATGCCCTGTTTGTGAACTGAAATCCCACTCACCTGATGAAGAAGCAGCGCTTCGAAAGCTAGTGGCTTTTGCTACTAAATAAACCTGTTGGACTTTAACCTGGTGTTGTGAGACTTCTTACAATATTGGTCAGTCCAGGCAAACTGAAATTTCAGCCTAATCTACTCTGGTTCTACGTAACTGGTCTCTGTATGGCTTCTTCCATCATCAATAAAGTCAAGGGGACTGACTGGATCCAGCCAATGTGCTGAACTTCAGCGTGGGGCAATCATACAACAAATGCAAACTCTGCTTTGATTCCAGATTTTAAAAATATTGTTTTTGCTTTAATATTAAATGTTAAGTAAGTGATGCTACTTTTCCCATCAATTGTTTGTGTTATAAAAACACATGAACAAGGAGCAGGAGTAGGCAATTCGGCCCTTCAAGCCTGCTCCACCATTTAATAAGATCTTGGCTGATTTTATAGTAACTTCAAATCTGCATCCCGCCTACCCCCGATAATCCATCACCCCCTTGCTTACCAAGAATCATTCCATCTCTACCTTAAAAATATTTGAAGCCTTTGCTTCCACTAGCTTTTCAGGAAGAGAATTCCATAGACTCACAACCCTCGGAGAAAATATTTTTTCTCATCTCCATTATAAATGGGCAACCCTTTATTTTTAAACAGTGACCCCCTAGTTTGAGATCCTCTCCACATCCACCCTGTCAAGACCCCTCAGGATCTTGTATGTTTCAATCAAGTCGCTTCTTATTCTTTTAAACTCCAGCGGATACAAGCTTAGCCTGTCTAACCTTTTTTTATAAAGCAGGTATTAATCAGGTAAACCTTCTGTAAACTGCTTCCAATGCATTTACATCCTTGCTTAAATAAAGTGACCAATACTGTACACAGTACTCCAGATGTGGTCTCATTGCTGCTCTGTATAACTGAAGCATAACCTCCCTACTTTTGTATTCAATTCCCTTTGCAATAAATGCTAACATTCTATCAGCTTTCCTAATTACTTGCTGTACCTGCATTCTGTAGCATTAATCATGCGCGTTCCACAAAATTTCAATGTCCTCCATTCAAAGCAGAAAGGAAGATTAAATTAATCCAAGGCTTTTTGGCAATGACCTAATAACAAGCCATTCACCCACTCACTCACCGAGTCTGAAGGAATATTGTCTGAAGAACGGCAAATGAGGTTGATAAAGGAAAACAGGATAGAAAAGTTTCCTACGGCACAACTTCAATCCTGGACAAAGGAATTTAATTACTGATAAACATTATGTTCATATGTCATCAACTTGTCTTTGCTGAATGGGATGTGATGGAACTTAATTTGTAATCTTTCCACTGTTTCCTTTAGTCGTGTTTTATGTGGACAACCCAAACACCAATAAGGCTCCAAAGTATCTTCTTCAATTTTAAAAATTACCTAATTTATGTAATCCTTTTCTTCTGGCATTTCCTTGTTTCCAAGTTTCCTTGTTAGAATCAGTGCCAAAATCAACAAAAGATTACAATACTTACCATGTTTGGATGCATGAATTCCTCTAAGTAAGTACGGCATAGTCTCCTGTCCCAATCATCAGTAATGTGCCCTCCATACATGATCTCCCCAAAGAGATAGCGCAGGTCTTCCCAAGGCACCTACAGCAATAGAAAAGCACTTAAATTATTCCCCATTCTAGTTAAATTGTATAAGGTTAATTTGTCATAGTGAACAATCATATTGTAAAGTCAGAAATATCCTTTTCATATGTATGATCAGTAACATCCACTGTCATGATCAGGTTTTGCAATTAATTTCAATGACATGATAAAGGCAAAGTGAGCTCTGAGACATCCTGTGATTCAGGAAGTAGGGCCCTGTATTATCAGAGTGAAGTCTTGTGGTCTACTTTGGATGTACACGTGGAACTGTCCTGACAATTTACAGCCCAGTTCAAATATAATTTGGATAATACCCCATAATATTTCTGAAGTTCCTGCAAGCTGGTGCTTTGCTGAGGTGAATCAATATTCCGCTTGTGGGGCAAGAATATGCCAGGGCACCGGCCTGGCAGGAAGTTCATACTAGGAGCTTTATAAAATTGTTCAAATAATGCTGGGACATTGCAAGACCACCTCCTACGCTTTTATCTTACTTTTACATTGCTTCCAAATCATGTCCTTGTGAATGAGTGCTTAAGGCAGTTAGGCGGTGAGTAGGAAGCAACAATAAGTTGGAAAAAGTTCAGTAGATGTTGACTTAGCAATTTTGGACCATTTCTAGCCCACTTTCCCTCAACTTATTTTGATAGGTACTTAGGTTTTCATGCGCTTATGGTTCTCATTCTTTTTTGCCCCGAACATCGTTACTGAATGCAGAGGCGGGAAGGCTTCAGAAGGACACGGACAGGTTAGGAGAATGGGCAAAGAAGTGGCAGATGGAATACAATGTGGGAAAGGGTGAAGTTATATACTTTGGTAGGAAGAATACAGGTGCAGACTATTTTCTAAATGGGGAGAGAATAATTTCCAGACCATTAAGTGCTGCACGGGGTCCAATTCTCAAGGTAGATTGCAACTCTAGCAGATGACTGATGTGTGTAAAGGTTTGAATAGACGTTAAACTGGATGGTTCATCAGAAACACCCCCACAGTATATAGTGCTGCTTGAAAGCAGGCATGTCAGCTCACTCATCAGTTGACGAAGCCTGATTGGATTCATCCATCGAGATTCCATCAGCAAGAGGCACAGGTATTGTCATACGCTGGCAACAACAATGGGAACCATCTTCAGTGGTTAGCACTGCTGCCTCACATTGCCAGGGACCCGGGTTCAATTCCGACCTCAGGTCTGTGTGGAGTTTACACATTCTCCCCGCGTGTGTGGTATTCCTCCGGGTGCTCCAGTTTCCTCCCACACTCCAAAGATCTGTTTGTTAAATTGCCCCTTAGTGTCAAGGGACTTGCAGGGTAAACATGTGGGGTTACGGGGATAGGGCCTGGATGGGATTGTTGTCAGTACAGGCTTAATGGGCTGAATGGCCTCTTTCTGCACTGTAAGGATTCTATTATTTGGGTCAAGGGAAACCAGCTATAGAGCCGTGAATCTATTGATAAAACAACCTACTGCGATTACACAACGTAGGGTTAGCACCGCCAATTATATGACAAATCAGCTGCAGCCTCAGGTCTGTTCCCACCATCTTGCAGGCTTGTTGTGATAGGAATTTATGGGGATATTACTGTGCTATGGCACAGAGGGCAGTACTTACAGTTCCCTCCTGAAGCACCAACTGCACTTTGGTACCATTCAAACAGGCAGTCAGACATTGAACTGCTCAGTCACTTGCCCACAGATTTATGCCTGGATCATAGGTTTTATTTTGCTTAATTAACAATCTAAATTACTGAGAGGCTTTGAAGCTGTAACCAGTGGCGTTATGGGGAAATTCTTCAGATTGTTAATAGTTCAAGCAAACATTAGCGTAGAGAAGTAAGTTGTTCAGACCAATAAAAGTACAAAGTGACTTTTAAAAAATCCAGAAATTGCTGGAAATGCAGAGCAGATCTGAGATCTTAGTACTCATCCAACATTTTCACTTCTTTCCAGAGCTTTTCAAGTCATTAAAGTCACGAGCTTCCTCTTTGTAATATCAACTTATCTATGGTTTCTTTGGTATTCTCAATGCTGTAATTTACTTAAGAAAGCAATACTGAAAGGCAATTGATCATTCTTCTACAACGCTTCATTTAAATCCTAATAATCAAAACAAATTTGTTGTAATATCGCTGGTCAGAGCTTCAATACCGCATAGCGATTCAACTAAAAATATTAAACAGTACTCGTTGTATTTTAATATTCAAATTTGGACTTATATTTGAATGCAACATAAGTGAAGTTCATTTTAGTAACCAACTCCATGTGTGGTAGCACCATGGATTGCTAAAGAACATTGGATAAGGTACCGCACAAAAGTTTACTTAATAAGAAAAGAGCCCATGGTGTTGGGAGTAGTATATTGACATAGATAGAGGATTGGCTAACTGATAGAAGAGTTGGGATAAGAGAGGCATTTTCAGGATGGCAACCTGTAACTCGAGGAGTGCCACAGAGATCAGTGCTGAGGTCACAATTATTTACAATATATTTCCACGACTTAAGACCACAAAATCCACTGGCGCAAGGTCAGTGCACTGACAGATGTGCAAATGTGCAGTGGCCCACTCAGCATGCTGATTTTTGCCTCTTCAGTGGGAATAGGCCCTGCCCCCTGAAATTTAATGATATTCACGCTCGTGGCCTCTGCAGTGCACAGAGTGTGGGAGATTCTTATCTGAACTCCCACTGAAAAAAACAGCACGAATTACTCCAGTTTTCACATGAATTCGACACTTAGAATTCCTTTGGGAGAATTCTGCCCATGCACTTTGGTAGATAGAATAAGTGAGCTGAATATTACATAAATGAAGAAAGAGGCAGATAGCTGCAGCACAGAAGGATTTTGGGGTTCTTATGCATAAATCACAAAATGTTGGCATGCAAGTTGAATAGGTAATAGGGAAGGCAAATGGAATGTTGGCCTTTGTTTCAAAGGGAATGGAGTATAAATATAGGGAAGTTTTGCTAAAACTATAAAAGGCACTAGTTAGACCACACCTGGAATACTGTGAACAGTTTTGATTCCCTTATCTAAGCAAAGATATACTGGCATTGGAAGCGGTTCAGAGAAGGTTTACTAGTTGATCCTGAGTCTGAAGGGATTTTCTTATGAGAGGTTGAGTAGGTTGGGCCTATACTCATTGGAATTTAGAATGAGAGAAAACCTTCTTGAAACATATAGGGTTCTCAGTGGGGCTTAACAGGGTAGATGCTGAGAGATTCTTTGCCTTGTGGGAGAGTCTAGGACAAGAGGGTATAATCTCAAAGTAAGCGGTCGCCCATTTAAGACAGATATAAGGAGGAATTTCTTCTCTCAGAGGATAGTGAAGTAGTGGAATTCTTTACCACAGAAGGCTGTAGAAGTTGGGTCATTCAGTATGTTCAAGGCTGAGCTAGACAGATTTTTAATCAGTAAGGGAATCAAGGGTTAAGGGGATAAGGCAGAAAAGTGGAGTTGAGGATATCATATCAGGTCAATCATGATCTCATTGAATGGCGGAGCAGACTCGATGGGCCGAATGTTCTACTTCTGCTCCTATGGTTTGCTGTAGTTTTGATAAACAAAAAGCTGCAAATGCTAAAATGAAATAAGATGCTAAAATTGCTGGTCAACATTTTGGGTGAAGATCCTTCTTAAGACTTTGTGAATGAAAGACAACAAAACCAATTTGTGGGAATATCTAAAGCAAAAGGGCCTTTTATATTGGTCTTTTGAAATTTAGATTCTGGGAGTCTGGTATCCACGAGTCATCTGCTGGCAATGATGTTATTAAATTAATTTTCTGTAGGCCAAGACAGACTCAGGTACAACTGAGGAAACAATAAATGGAGGTCAGGAGTATATGTATGCTACCTACAATTACAAAGAGACAGCTCATGAGTTTAATGCTTATTAAATATACTTAATTTGCAAAGAGTAAAATAATGTCAGAAAATGTACCAAGATCATGTATGTGCTGCATATTTTTAAAATTTATGTTTTCACTGAATTTTGTTTCTGGGCTTCAAGACAGTAAAATAGCAGTTAAATAAAAGAATGATTTACTTGTCCGGTAAAGCACTCACAACAAAAGTCAATCGAGGCAACGGTCAAGGAAGATTGGTGACTGAGGACACATATTGTGCTGTAGCATTTCTTGCTCACATCAAGATTAAATATGGGAAATTGTTTGAGGGTGTGAACGAACCAGTCTGGATTTGAATGGCTGATGTAATGTGTCTGTTTATTAGCTGGCGAGTGGATGACAACCCTTCTGTGGCTATATCCAGGAGCCCTCAATGCGATTAAAAGCTACTCAGGCAGTTTGCTGCTGGATCTCCTGAATCCTGGCGGGCAGATGTCCCGTCTCCAAGAGCTGCTGGCCAGTCGGAGATTAGGACCTTGCGATGCCATTAGGAGCGGTGGCCACCACCAGTACTGCAGAGGGTTACAGGAGAAAGGTTACTGCTGGAGCCCCAGACCACTGGTAAATGGGGCAGGCTCGCTGTGGCCATTCAGGCAGGTCCCGGTGAGGTGGAGGAGTGGGGAAGAGTGAGGGCTTGGTGTAGAGGGTGGGTGTCTTTTTGCAGGAGCAGCCCTTGATGCTGGCGGGTCCCTCCACTGGGCACAGGATGCCTGAACAAGAGTGACTCACAACACCTACAACAGCTCAGGCATGACCACCAGCTTACCCACATGGCATGACCCAACCCCACCTGCCCACTTCCTGCCCCATTATACAGCGACTCCCTCACTTCCCAGCCTGCTCCTCCCCTGGGGGGTGCACTAAATTCCATAGAAATACAGAATGGTTACAGCACAGAGGATGCCATTTGGCACAACGTGTCTGTGCTAGCTCGCTGCAGGAGCAAGTCCCACTTCCCAGCCTTTTCCCTGTAGCCCTGCAAATCTTTTCTTTACAAATAATTATCCTATTCCCTTTTGAAAGTCACAATTGAATCTAATTCAGCCACACTCTCAGGCAGTGCATTCTGGTTCTTGATCCTTCCAGCAATGGGAGATGTCTATCTCCATCTACTCTGTCCAGACCCCGCATGATTTTGAACAACTCTGCCAAGTTTACTCTCAAGCATCTCTTCTCCGAAAAGAATCATCCCAGCTTCTGCAACCTATCCTTGTAACTGATGTCTCTCATCCCTGGAACCATTCTGGTAAACCTTTTTACACCTTCACTAATACTTTTGCCTTCTTCCTAAAGTGCAATGCCAAGAATAGGATGCAGTACTCCAGTCAAAGTCAAACCAGATTTGAGACAAGTTCGCCATAACTTCCTTGCTGTTGTAATTCATTTACAAAGCTCAGGATCTCTTATGCCTTATCAAGCACTTTCTCAACCTGTCCTGCTATCTTCAATGAGTTATGCACACATAATCCCAGGTGCCTCTGTTTCAGAACCCCCTTTAGAATTGTATCATTTGGCTTATCACAAAAGCAAAACACTGGATGCTTGAAATCTGAAATAAAAACACAAAATGCTGGAATATTCAATAGATCTGGCAGCAACTGTGGAGAAAAATCTGAGTTAATATTTCAGGACAGGAACTTTTCTTTGGAACAAGTTAGGTATATTGCCTCTCCTCATTCTTCCTACAAGATGCATCACCTCACACTTCTCTGCATTAAATTCAATTTGCCACGTGTCCATTCATTCCACCAGCCTGTCTATATCCTCTTGAAATCTATCACAATTCACAATATTTCCAGGTTTTGTGTCATCAAACATTGGGTCCTACACACCCAAGTTTGTGTCATTAATATAGACCAAGAAAAGTAGTATCCCAATACCAATCCCGAGGGAACCTCACCATATACCGTCTCACCAGTCTGATAAACAACTGTTCACCATTCTCTGTGAGCAGCTACACAATTTCCTGATATACATTCCCTGTATGTGCTTGTGGATTTTTTATCACTTGATGCCACTGAAGAAAGTGCATGGTTATTTCTTATTTTCTTGCTCCCTCTTCAAACTACTCACAAAATTTCAGCTGAATGCAGCAGTAGGGGTGTCCAACTTTCTGGTTTTGTCCCCCATATAGGAACATTCATCTGCTTGTGTTTCAAATGATTGATAACACCAAATCCTGCTGTTCTGATTCAGAGTTTATCCATCAATTAATTAACGCTCCTAAGGACAGATCTTTATAAACCTGCAACCCACAGCACTGATCCAGGATAAACAGCAAATAAGAAATTTAAGTAAAAATGTGAATGAACTACCTGGGTTTCAAGGGGTAGATTAACAGGGTTCATTGACCATAGATTGGATACCTCTGTCCCAGCTTTTCCAATGTAGATGTAGTTTACACCTGACCAGTGAAAAGTAGAGAGGATGGATGGACTATATGTTCCTCTTTTGATGTAATTTAAATGCAGAATAGCTCTTGGCAGATCTTAGTTAAACTGAAAGGAAAATGGTTGCTGCAGTATTTCTTCAACTCATGCTTCGTTTGAGTGCAGACCTTGACTTCTTGCGTGGGATCGTCCTGTGGCACTGTGGTTGGCACTGCTGCCTCACAGCGCCAGGGACCCAGGTTCGATTCCCAGCTTGGGTCACTGTCTGTGTGGAGTTTATACGTTCTCCCTGTGACTGCGTGGCTTTCCTCTGGGTGCACTGGTTTCCTCCCACAATCCAAAGATGTGCTGGTTAGGTGAATTGGCCACGTTAAATTCTCCCTTGTTGTACCCGAACAGTCACCGGATTGTGGTGACTAGGGGATTTTCACAGTAATTTCATTGCAGTGTGAATGCAAGCCTACTTGTGACTAATAAATAAATTTTATTTTATCTTGTTTGTCTAGCTACTTCCAAACAATTTTCTTACTCAGCAGAATTTTTTCCAGACTTGGGAACAAGTGTGAAGCTCAGCTCAGCTCACACTAAATGTACCACAATTGATTCCATCCTTGTCTTAGAATCCAAATGTCTTGGACAATGATCTATTAACCAAATTATGGTGGAAATTTCCTGTCCCGCCCGCTACGGGAATCGTAGCGGGCGGGACAGGACCATACAAAGGTCTGTTGACTTCAGGCGGGATTTTCCAGTCTTGGGGTGAGCGTGGCCAGAAAATCCCAGCCAACATCTCTTATTAGTTGCTAGTAAACAGGGATTCTTTCATCAGCATCTTCCAAACCCATGACCTGTACCACCTGGAAGGACAAGGGCAGCAGATACATGGCACAACACCAGCTGCAAGTTCCCTCCAAGTCACACACCATCCTGACTCCCTTCCTAACAGCACTGTGGATGTTACTACATCACATGGATTGCAGCGGTTCAAGAAAGTAGCACACCATCAGCTTCCCAAGGGTAATTAGGGATGGGCAATAAGTGCTGGCAGCAATGCACACTTCTCATTAACAAGTTTTTAAAAAAGTGTAATGAAAGAATAGTGAGTCAACTTAGTCAGTGACATCTAACGTGTTGACCCTTTACCTTATCTGTGGGTCATTGATCTTGTTTCTTTTTTGGAAAGGTAGTGGTTAGTGAATACATGGACAACCACTCTGTACTGGGACCTCTGCTATTTGTGATATATATAAATGATTTGGAAGAAGGTGTAACTGGTGTAATCAGCAAGTTTGCAGATGACACGAAGATGGCTGGACTTGCGGATAGCGAAGAGCATTGTCGGGCAATACAGCAGGATATAAATAGGCTGGAAAATTGGGCGGAGAGGTGGCAAATGGAGTTTAATCCGGATAAATGCGAAGTGATGCATTTTGGAAGAAATAATGTAGGGAGGAGTTATACAATAAATGGCAGAGTCATCAGGAGTATAGAAACACAGAGGGACCTAGGTGTGCAAGTCCACAAATCCTTGAAGGTGGCAACACAGGTGGAGAAGGTGGTGAAGAAGGCATATGGTATGCTTGCCTTTATAGGACGGGGTATAGAGTATAAAAGCTGGAGTCTGATGATGCAGCTGTATAGAATGCTGGTAGGCCACATTTGGAGTACTGCGTCCAGTTCTGGTCGCCGCACTACCAGAAGGACGTGGAGGCGTTAGAGAGAGTGCAGAGAAGGTTTACCAGGATGTTGCCTGGTATGGAGGGTCTTAGCTATGAGGAGAGATTGGGTAGACTGGGGTTGTTCTCCTTGGAAAGACGGAGAATGAGGGGAGATCTAATAGAGGTGTACAAGATTATGAAGGGTATAGATAGGGTGAACAGTGGGAAGCTTTTTCCCAGGTCGGAGGTGACGATCACGAGGGGTCACGGGCTCAAGCTGAGAGGGGCGAAGTATAACTCAGATATCAGAGGGACGTTTTTTTACACAGAGGGTGGTGGGGGCCTGGAATGCGCTGCCAAGTAGGGTGGTGGAGGCAGGCACGCTGACATCGTTTAAGACTTACCTGGATAGTCACATGAGCAGCCTGGGAATGAAGGGATACAAACGATTGGTCTAGTTGGACCAAGGAGTGGCACAGGCTTGGAGGGCCGAAGGGCCTGTTTCCTGTGCTGTACTGTTCTTTGTTCTTTACATACATACCAAGGATTTAGCAGGTTGAATCAATAATTTTCCACAGAAGTACTGCCCCAATTTTAATTCAGGGTGATAACTGAATGTGTGGGCTGAATTGAGTGGAGATTGTCTAGCTCCCCAGGGAGTGAGGCCAGAGAGATTTTAATTCACTCCGTCACTTCAATAGTTATGAGGCCCCAGCTTGTTGCTAGTGGCCAGTTACCACGGTTCTGAAAGCCCAGAAGTTAAAATGTTGGATAGAAATGCAGAGGCTTCAGTCTGGGTTCAATTTGACATGCCCCCCCCCCCCCCCCAACCATCTATTATTCACTCTACCATTCTACTACTACCCTGTTGGGCAGGCAAAGTTAAAATCAGGCTTTATGGTACTCTACGTTAGTCTCTTAATCGTTAAGTGCAACCATACCAGTTACAATTCAGTTACTAGGAAATATAAGAGATTGTTAGCATTCCAAACACACACACTGTTTCTTGTGCATGTGTTTCACCTTGTACCCACCAATTCAATGTAACCCCTAATGTGAAAATGCAATCATATAATTATTTTCAGAAGATAATTATTTTGAATATATTTATTCTAGATCCTTGTCAAAATTATATGGTCTAATATAAGTTCAACTACAAATAAAACACTTATGTGCACATGAACTATAGCAAACCAACAATTTTATCCTTAAAAATTAATATTATTCCCAAAGACAGCTATTACTGTGGCATATGAGACATTTTTCTAAATGAGAAAAATCTTAGACTGGTTCTGGTCCAACTGTATATTTACAGGAGCGTATGTTGATCCAATAAGTCTGTTTTCATAACTATGTAGATTAGTATGGTAATAATAAACATTTCAGGATTGCTGTAGGTTTGGATAGGTCAGAATTCAGGGTTACTGAAGGGTTATGCCCAATGTCTAGAGGTGGTCATTGGTAAGATGGTTAATAATGCACACTGCCATTTCTCTTGTATCGACTTGTCCTTCTCAATGAGGCTGTGTTTTGGAATTGAAGAGGAGACCTAGTTATGCAGTTTTTAAGGCTGGATGCTGAGTATCTGCTCCACCTGGAGCATGTCCCACATTTCTGTGGTGGGGCTTCACCATGCAATAGGTTGTAGTTTTTTTTATCATGTTGATTGGAGGCTGTATTTGTAAACCTTTTGAGGCATGCTCACATGGAGGAAACATTGACAATGTAATGCTGGCCATTATCTTCCCATACTGCTGATCAGAATGGTTTAATTTGAGAGAAAGACTGTGTGATAAGATACTGGCCACAATATTCTCAACATTCACCAGCTATAGAGCTCGTTATAAGTGTGCTAAGATTTGTTTAGCAGAATGAGTTGATTTTTAAAATTTCACTCTTATGTGGTGATTATGAGGATTTTTTTCTTTCATTAAGTTATCTTTCATTCTTCCAAGCAGTCTGTTTTCTTGATGGTGGGCAGGCTACATAGGGTATAGAGATGTATGTATGTGATGTTTGTGTTCGAGGCTAAACTATGGTAAGGGTTGTGGAGAGGTCTTGTTGGAGTGAACAATACAAGATTCCTGGGTGAAGTGTTTGATTGGGAAGAAGTGGAACATACATTACTGAGTGAGGTAGGATTCCTTTATTAGTTATTAGAGGGACAATACCTTGCTATCGTGGAGGAGTTAGCTGAGACTGGTGATAACTTCTTTCTGGCTCTGAATCTGTTCCCAGTAGGTGCACTCAACAGTTCAGTTTCGTATCATTTAGAGCAGATAGTCGACAACTATTAATGTGATCTTCAACAATGATCAAGGCTCTCTCCAGACTCATAACTATACATCAGCTGTGGATGTTTCTAGACCCATCCTGGGATAAGCATATCTCAAGTTCCTTTTTCTTTCTTGTTTTGCTAATGTTAATTTGAAAATTTATTAAACATTCCTGAACAATTCAACTCCAATTTATGTATGGTACGTTGCGACTCATTCACTGCACATTATTCAGACAGAAGTTAACATGAAATAACTATGTAAATTACATATCTGAAAAAGTGAATGTTTTATAAATTATAGACAAGCACATTTAGCCTTGCATGGGTTAATCACTTTCATCATTTTTAAAGTTGGGTTTGGCTAATGAATATAATCTGCTTCTGGTTAATAGCATACAGTATTCATTAGCACTTGCCAGATTTTGCTGACAAAAATGCACTATCAAGCCAGGAGGATGTGAAATTAATTATCTTCCAAATTACAATCTACTTTAGAATGCATTTTGTTTAACTACTTTGTTTTAATTAAATATTAGAATTATACAAATTGCTCAAATCAAATCAGCACAAAATATTTTACACTTTAGATGCTGTGGCTTGTTTACTTATTCACATTTCAGATTCAAATTACATGAACCATTACGGTCTCAGGCAGATTTAATTACTTTTAATCAACCTCGATTACAATCAAAACATGACTCGCTAAGTGATATACATCTGTTAAAATGTATATGAAGTATCAGAACTGAGAAAGTCAAAGGAAGGAGGAAGCTTAAACTCATAATAATGACAAATATCGGAAAATATACAGTCATTTGTACATCTGACAAGTCCTAAATAGCTACCATCATCATAACTAATTGTTGATGTTCTTCATTCAGTGCAACAAACTGTCAGATGCGCTGTATCCAATTACTTTTCTTCAAATGCTTCATTGCCTGCCTAATGAATTTTGTGTATATTCACATGTAAACCATGTTTGGTTAACATAATGAAGGGCATTTTTTTCTTTACGATCTACATGACCTGAGGTTTTCCCAAAGGAATACAAAGGTGATTTTCAAAAAGTCAAGAATTCGAGTCCTTTGCAGTTATCTTACATGCAAACCACCGAGATGCCACCCTGGTCGCAAGCCTCAAATAAGCAGCATGGTTCCTGCCCAGTTGGATGTTAAGTCACCTAATCAAGGCCCAATCATAATAATCATGCTTTAGCACATTAACAAACAGGAAATTAGCCTCTTGACCTCTGTAAAATATTAGACAGACTGCCATCCAGATGTGATCAGTAAATTGCAGCTTAACAGGAACAGAAAACACAGAAGATGTATCTGACTGATTTCAACATGGCCTTTATCATCAGGGAGAGACTGTTGAGGTGGTGACAGCTTATGGTAAAGTGGCAAATCACCAATCTTAATCTAAACTACATTATAACTGCGGCTATACTTGAAAAATATGTGTGTGGCTGTAAAACACTGAGACTGTCTCAGCTTGTGAAAGGCACGATGTAAATGCAAGTTTGTATTTTACAAAAAGGCAAGAACTTGACTTTGGAGGAAGTAATATTGAATATTATCCTTGCCAATCATAGGATTGAGATTCAAATGGATTTGGCTACATTAAGAAATGGGCAAAGATAAAAGATTTCTAATTGCCAACCCAGGATAATGAGAAGAGATTACAACAATTTGAAATCTATCGACTGCACTCTCCAGGAATTCTCCACAGGAATTCTCAGGCAGGAGGTCAGCAATGAATTCAATGAAAGAGATGATCAGGTGGGGTATAAAATGATCTGTTGGTTTGTAAAACCCCTGTTTTACACTACCATCGTGGACCATTTTCAACTCTCTGATGTAGAAACTTCTATGGGTTTAAACAAAATAAAAACATCAAAATACCTGTACAACATCATTAATTTTACTCAATGAACATTCTTGCCTACGAAAGGTAAAACTCAAACTCAGTAGGGGTGCAAACTGGGAAACGGTAAATTGGCTGCCTGCCTGTCATGCACCCTGTCTGATTTTCCTTTGCAAATGAAAATTGAATTTGGTTTATAATCGGCTGTCAATCCACTATACCTGTTCAGTGCACCTGCTGAAATCTAATTTCACACGCTGTGTCGTTTAATCGATTTAATAAAGTTTTTGTTTGAAGGCCTCAGCCTCTTTCAAACCCTGCGTAGAAATTTATAATTTTGTCCAGAACTGTAACTTTGTTAAAAGGCAGCTCTTGCAGTCTTAAAATGCATTGTGTGTACAATTTTAGTTGTTTAGCCGATAGATTGGCCTTGATGTTAACACCCACTGCTCCTCAGTGTCGCTAAGTAGAAGTCTGATGGTGCGGAATTAGAAACCTAATATAAAGTTAACAATTGCAGTGCAGATTACCCGATGTCTTTCCCAGGCCCTCAAGGAAGCCATCAGCCTCCCCTCTGCCAATTGTAGTTCTCTCTCTCTCCTCCTACCACGACCACATACTTACATCTACAAGCCCCTGATGAGTGTGGCCAACACTCTCCATCCCCACAAGCCCTGATCTCTGACCTTTCACCTTCCTGACTGTCAGGGACTACCCCTAAGATACTTTACTGCAGCCTCCTGCCATTGGCCCATCCCATCCAACAGACAGCTAGCCTATCAACTTGAGTGGCAACCAGGCGGAAAATGGAGTTATGATGTGATGTGATATTACATTCAACAGTCCACCTGAATTTATGTCAATTCCGGGTTAATTGTATTCAGGTAGTGATTATGAACTAGGGAGTCACCTGTGTTCATATGTACAAGAGCTGGCTATAAGCATGGTCATTAGTTGGAGATGTTCAATACGTCTCCGTAAATAAAAGCTTGCAAGCATAAAATGACTAGACTCCAGTTCTAGGTTTAACTGGATGACATCTGAGTTGTAACATCACAGCACAGAATGGTTTCTAAAGATTAAGGTTGGAAATAATAATCGTTTTTTCTTTGGATATAAAAACAAAATCCTCGTGGCCAATGTGGAAAATGGCCGAAAGTGAGTATAATTGATGGGACATGATTACCCTCCGAATGTTCTCAGAGCCTGAGCCACGCAACCAATGGAAGAATGAGGGTTATATATGGACACAGGTTAGAACTCTGATAAAGAGAAAACAAGGTTAGGCCTTGTGACTTGAAGTAAATCAGAGGTAAACGGGGGGGGGGGGTTGCGATTCTCCCATCCTGCCGTGCTAATTTTTTAGTGGGCTGGGAGAATCCCACAGCGGGCAATGCGGAGGATTTGCGCATGGGTTCCCGCCGAAATAGCGTCTTTCAGCGCCAGATTTCCAGTGGGTGTCTGCTCCACGCTGGAAATTGGCAGGGAGGCGGGGTATATATTAAAATCATAATTTTAATATAATTTAAACGCTATTAGCGGGCCCGGGACTGAAGTCTCTGGGCCTGCTAGCATGCTGGGGGCAGGGCCCCACTGCCACTCTGCATAGGCATCGGTGGAGGGAGGGCAGTGATCAGGCTGGGGGGGTCAACCAGGTGGGGGGGGGTTGGGCACTGTAGGGGAGGGTGGGTGCTTGCTACGGGGTGGCCTTGAGGCTGGCCTGGGAATGGTCAAGGGGCCAGCGATTAGGGAGCGGAGAGCGTCGTTGTGGGGGTCACGGGGCTGGCCAGCGTTTGAGCTGACCAGCAACCGGGAGGCTGGAGCCTCTGCGCATGTGCTGATCTCGGCACTGACAGATCGGTGCATGCGTAGAAGCCCACTCAGCACGCTGATTTCAGCCT
The DNA here is from genome assembly GCF_964213995.1 of Mustelus asterias. Lineage (NCBI taxonomy): Eukaryota > Metazoa > Chordata > Chondrichthyes > Carcharhiniformes > Triakidae > Mustelus > Mustelus asterias. The sequence continues at coordinate 94,402,514 of NC_135802.1, read as the reverse complement.
CTCCAGCAGGGATAGGCCCCACCCCCTGAAATTAAATGATATTCATGCTGGTGGCCTCTGCAGTGCACAGAGTGTGGGAGATTCTTCTCTGAACTCCCACTGAAAAAACCAGAGTGAATTACTCCAGTTTTCATGTGAATTCGACACTTTGGATTTTTTGGCAGAATTCCGGCCAAGGTATTTTCTGAGATGGATGCCAGCCAGTGGGATAGAGATGAAGGTTTGAGCCTTTTAACAGAATTCCTGGATGAAATCTACAAGAAAGATAACTTACTAAATGCCTATGAAGCTGGTCAGAATCTGATCGGTACCAGAAAACGGAAGGAAGGTCTTTTCATAGAAAAACACATCATGGACTGCAGCAAACTGCACAAAAGCTTGACAGAGTTCAGTGTTTAAGTTATTAGACCATGCTGAGGTGATGTATACAGATACACATCTGGTTCTAATTGGTGTATGGTTCTCAGAGGAAATTCTGATATTTGTAGCTTTAAAGAAAAATCTTAGCGAAACAGTTATTCCCTTCTGTCAGTCTGCGTGGAAAAATGAGGCATTCTGTTGTGACACAAAGATTAAAAGGCTTTTTCTTGGCTCTTTAGGGCGCATGTTCATTGGAGTGCAGGTGAATTGTTATGAAAGCCACATTTCTGCAGGGTGATAACGTTTAGAGAAGTGTTTCTGAAACCACGCAAAGAGGCAGCAGATGAAGAAGGAAAACTGTGAAAACTAAACAGATGTGTCTGGCCTGAATGATGCTTTCGGTATTTCTCATAAGATCTGCTTTGCTGAAAATGTTCAACTGAAAGCAAATCCCGCAATGCTTGATTGGCATCATGAAGGAAATGTTTCAGACACCTTCATGAAGCATTTTGATTATTTATTTTGGGCTGGTATTGCATAATTTGAGAAACATGTTATTAGCAAGATTAGGGGAGAATTTAAAAATGGATGTCAGGCTTGCATGGCTTGTAAGCAAAGTAGGTATGAGATTAACTTTAAATCCACAATCCTATTGAAGAAATGTTACTCCCATCCTAGTTAATCATAACAGGTCATCACAGAAAAGTGATATTGGATCTAAACAAAGGGAGCAATTGTGAAGTTTGATTGGTCAGTTGAGCCACAAATGCTCTCAGATTAGACCTAATGGCTAGTTGTGAAGTATTAAATACTTTGATGAAACACCCCAAGATTGTTTGCTGAATACACTGGAAGGAAAGGGTATGGGTTCATCATGCATCCTGATCCAGTGCCTGTTTACCGGAGCTATTCAATTTTGTGCCTACGGGATTTGTGAATGCAGACCATAATGTTTACATTCTGCACTTGAACAGTATCTCATTTCATGGGGTGAAAATCAGCACCAATACATTTTTCCACTGTGGTGTGTAGCTAGCAGATGTCAGTCTGTACTTTTGGTGACTTTTCTTGCCTATCGCGTTGTTTTGTGCTCTTCAATGTTAATTTCTTTCATCATTAATTTTTACCGTCTACCAGATAAAAGTCTATTGTGTTGTAATAAATAATCAAAATATTGTCTCTTACTTTAGCATTTGCCTCCAGGTAGTTATAAAGGACATTGACAGATATAGTGAGATCACCAGCGTTGAAGGGATAGCTTCGATTCCAACCTTGAGAGCCAAATTTACGCCTTTCTGCGACACATGCATGAAAGTAACAGAGGCAGAAGAGAATGGTTCTGAATTCTTGTTCTCGAGAACATATCTCCAGGATATTCTGTAAGGTTCAACCGAAACAAATGGATCAGTTGCAATGTTTTTAAATTATAAAGCTTATTGTAATGACTGCATTCATGATAATCAATATTTTACACTTCAATTGGAGACTGAGAGCTAGGCATGCTCAGGAACCCCAAATAATTCCTAATTGGGTCAAACCAGGTAAGTCATAGAGGTTTACAGCATGGAAACAGGCCCTTCGGCCCAACTTGTCCATGCCATTTTTTTTTTAAAAAACCCTAAGCTAGTCCCAATTCCCCGCATTTGGCCCATACCCCTCTATACCCATCTTACCCATGTAACTGTCTAAATGCTTTTTAAAAGACAAAATTGTACCTGCCTCTACTACTACCTCTGGCAGCTCGTTCCAGCCACTCACCATCCTCTGAGTGAAAAAAAACTATCCCTCTGGACCCTTTTGTATCTCTCCCCTTAAACATATGTCCTCTAGTTCTAGACTCCCCTACCTTTGGGAAAAGATATTGACTATCTAGCTGATCTATGCCCCTCATTATTTTATAGACCTTTATAAGATCACCCCTCAGCCTCCTACGCTCCAGAGAAAAAAGTCCCAGTCTATCCAGCCTCTCATAACTCAAACCATCAAGTCCCGGTAGCATCCTCGTAAATCTTTTCTGCACTCTTTCTAGTTTAATAATATCCTTTCTATCTGCCCCAGTTTATGCACTTTGGGAATATAACTTTCAGCGATGATATGGACAATATTGAGTCAGCTGCCCATTCTACACCTCATTCTATTTGACAGAAAAATCAGAGTATATAATGGGTGGCTGATCAGAATCATCCATTTTATACTAATGAACCCATTCAAGTTTCAGCCTGTTTATTTGTGCTACTGTGACAGCAATCATTCATAAAGATATACAATTTGCAATCACAAGTTCGACTGTCATGGTATCTTAACCCTGATATGACACCGGATTTTGTTACTAGTTGTGTGTTGGTAAGGTCTCGGAACAAAGCAGAATCTAAATAGCACTGACTGCGTGTTTCAGTATTAATCACTTTGCTTTTCTGACTGATTTAAATTTACTGTAAGTTGTGAAAGTTTCTTTGACTGAAAGTAAGCTTGACATTTAGGCAAAAGCATAAAGCAAGCAGTCTGCAAATTGTCTGTCGCCCACCTGGTCAAAGTTATAGAGGGCAGCATGGAGGTTGGCCAACATGCCAGTAGGTGGCTCATCAGTGATCTTGATTGAGCTTTCCAGGATTCCCTGAGGAATGACATGTTCCTCGGAGGTTGGGGCAGGCTCAGCACTAATGAAGACCCGGTAGTCAGGATGACTGTCCTCGCTAAATTGCTCCAGCAGCTTTTCTAGGGTTCCCAGCCATTTCACTACGAGATGAATATTCTGGAAATAAGATGATGCACAAGACTTTCAATTTTAAAATCTCATTTATAAAAAGAATGGTAATCCTTAATTCGAGATGTTGGTCATAAAATCTCTCGGACTGCTCCTCCATCACAAACATTCACACTCCTATTCGCAATTCATGAATCACCAAAATGTTTCAGGACAAAGCCTTGCATGAGACATTACTTCATTCTACGGCTCCTTTTAGTACATATATTTAATCCCATCATGCAGTCATTATATTTTATAGAGCACTAAATTACTAAATATTAATATATGAATATTAACTTATTTCTCTAGAATTCCTCTCAACAATTTAGGTGAGAACATCAAGTCATTTATTTTAAAGGGATTCTTGACTCTGCTAACAGTGCAAAGGGGAATTTCAGAGAAACCAATTCATAATGTCATGAACGCTGAACTTCGCAAGAGGATCATGTTTTAAAATGTCCCTTTAACTCAAAATAAAATAAATAGTTCTGAAAGGGGGTGGTAAATTCCTGATAAACACTTCATTTAGCCCACATGACTTAAGGTTGCCAAAGGGAGGAGAGTTGAGAAACCCTTTGAGGTGTCGGTCTACAGTTTTCCGAGCATCTCTCACAGAAGCGCATAGAACAGGACAAAGCTGCTGCTGAGAAACAGGCAGAAGAGCATTGGAACTCTCCCAGACTGATGCGCGACAATCAAGCACGTGGAACAAGGCTTCAGTATTGAAGGCTTTTATTGTCTAACAATGGAACTACTAACACGAATACACCAGTTCAGACTGAAGGGGTCCTGCCGGAGCAGAGGGTCTTATAGCTCGCCACCGGAGGCGGGGCTCCACCGGGATGTGCCATGATAACACTTATAACAGGTAAACACCCTAACCCAACAACATTGTACAACCCCCACAGTGACAACACCCTAGCCCAACAGTAACATAATAACAACCCCCAGTGGTAACCAACGATGGTTCACCACATTCACCCCTCCTTTAAAAACAAAAGGCCGGCGGGGTGCAAAAAAAAAAACAGGTCATATGTACAGAATTCACAAGTCCAGACGGTCTGGAGGACCGCACCGACGCTGTGATCTCCTCAACACCGGTTGCGAAACCGGAGCAGGTGCTTGCGGTGGCGTTCTCTCCAAAACAACGTCCGGCTGTCCCCTCAAGGACTCCCGGGCCGGTTGGCCCTGGTGAGGCGATGGTGCAGGGGATCCTGGAACCTTCGGTGGTGGCGCCGATCTCCGAGTCTCAGGCAAGCTGTACATGGGAGTAGAACTGTTATGCACTCGTCCCGGTGCTGACCGCGCCACGTCTGGGGAAGCAATGAGTAGTAGTGGATTCGTGACAGGGGGTATGGGAGCGACAGGAGTTGCTACGTCCCCTGCGGGCGCCAGGTCTCTAATGGAGACAGTGTCCTCTCGCCCGTCAGGATATGCCACATAGGCATACTGAGGGTTGGCGTGGAGGAGTTGGACCGGTTCGACCAAGGGGTCGGACCTGCGAGCCCTCACATGTCGCCGCAGAAGGACGGGTCCTGGGTACGTCAACCAGGCTGGTAATGAGATCCCCGAGGACGACTTCCGAGGGAATGAGAACATCCTCTCGTGGGGAGTAGCATTGGTTGCCGTACACAGGAGGGAGCGGATAGAATGGAGCGCATTTGGAAGGACCTCCTGCCAACGGGAGACTGGAAGGCCCCTGGATTTCAGTGCCAGTAGGACAGCCTTCCAGACTGTAGCATTCTCCCTTTCCACCTGTCCGTTACCCCTAGGGTTGTAGCTCGTGGTTCTACTAGAGGCAATCCCGAATGAGAGCAGGAATTGCCTCAAGTCGTTGCTCATGAACGACGGGCCCCTGTCGCTATGAATGTAGCAGGGGTACCCGAACAGGGTAAAAAGCTCACTGAATGCCTTGATGACGGTGGCAGTCGACGTGTCCGCACAGGGGACAACAAACGGGAATCGTCTGTTATGTTGAGGAAATAGACGTTCCGGTCCGTTGAGGGAAGGGGGCCTTTAAAATCCACACTCAGCCTCTCAAAAGGGCGAGTGGCCTTGACCAATTGTGCCCGGTCTGGTCGATAAAAGTGTGGTTTGCATTCTGCGCAAATCCGACAGCTTCTCGTCACTGACCTGACATCCTCCACCGAGTAGGGCAGGTTGCGGGCTTTGACGAAATGGTAGAGTCGGGTGACTCCAGGATGACACAAGTCATTGTGGAGGGCCTTCAAGCGGTCCTCCTGCACGATGGCGCATGTTCCGCGCGAGATGCATTCCGAGGGCTCATTGAGCTTCCCTGGACGATACATAATATCGTAATTATAGGTGGAGAGCTCAATTCTCCACCGCAAGATCTTGCCCCTCTGCGTGTTGCTGAACATAAACGCCACGGATCGTTGATCCGTGATCAGGGTGAACCGCTTCCCCGCCAGGTAATGGCGCCAGTGTCTGACTGCCTCCACAATGGCCTGAGCCTCCTTCTCCACCACTGAGTGCCGAATTTCAGGGCCCTGAAGGGTGCGGGAAAAGAACGCGACGGGCCTGCCTGCCTGGTTTAGTGTGGCGGCTAGGGCGAAATCAGATGCATCACTCTCCACCTGGAAAGGGATTCATCCACCGCGTGCATCGTGGCTTTCGAAATGTCGCTTTTCAAAGCCTTGAAGGCCAATTGGGCCTCCGGCGTAAGTGGGAAGGTCGTGGACTTGATGAGCGGACGAGCTTTGTCCGCGTAATTGGGGACCCACTGTGCATAGTACGAAAAGAACCCGAGGCATCTCCTCAGTGCTTTCGTGCTAGCGGGCACGGGAAGTTCAGAAAGGGGGCGCATACGGTCTGGATCAGGGCCAATGACCCCGTTTTCCACCACGTATCCGAGGATGGCTAACCTGCGCGTACGGAATACGCACTTCTCCCTGTTATAGGTCAGGTTCAGGCGAGATGCGGTGCGCAGAAAGTGTTGGAGATTCGTGTCATGGTCCTGCTGGTCATGGCCGCAGATGGTGACGTTATCCAGGTACGGGAAGGTAGCCCGCAACCCGTTCTGGTCCACCATTCGGTCCATAGCACGCTGGAAGACCGAGACCCCATTGGTGACACCAAATGGAACCCTAAGAAACTGATACAGACGACCATCCGCCTCAAAAGCCGTATATTGTCGGTCCTCTGGGCGGATGGGGAGTTGATGGTAGGCGGACTTAAGGTCTATGGTAGAGAACACTCGGTACTGCGCAATCTGATTGACCATATCAGAAATGCGCGGGAGAGGATACGCATCCAGCTGCGTATAACGATTAATGGTCTGACTGTAGTCGATGACCATCCGAGGTTTGTTCCCGCTTTTGACTACCACGACCTGCGCTCTCCACGGACTAGCACTGGCCTGTATGATCCCTTCCTTGAGGAGCCGCTGAACCTCAGATCTAATAAAGATCCGGTCCTCAGTGCTGTAATGCCTACTTTTAGTAGCGATGGGCTTGCAGCCTGGTACCAGATTCTTAAATAGGGATGGTGTAGTGATTTTCAGGGTGGAAAGATTGCATGCGGGGCGCTTTGGGCAATTTGGAGGCTGCGGCTGATTCCCTACTGCCAGTGAAGGGAGTGGCCCACCGTACTGTAGGATCACACTCTTCATGTGGACCATAAAATTTAGTCCGAGGAGAATTGGCGCACAAAGGTGAGGTAACACAAGGAGCCTGTATTGCTCGTAAATTGTGCCCTGTACCTCTAGAGTTACCATACATCGTCCTTGGATCGGTACAGACCGGGACCGTGATGCCATGGAAATTGTCTGCTTGGCAGGGAGAACCCGGAGTCCACACCTTTTAGCAGTTTCAGGGTGTATGAAACTTTCGGTGCTCCCACTGTCAAACAGACAATTCACAGTTCGACCATTTACCTTTATATCCATCATTGAATTCTCAAGCCTGTGGTGCTTAGTCTGGTCCAGGGAGATCGACGCCACCGTTGGCCTCTGGGCGTCACTGCATGCCGCCGATGTTGATGCTGAGGACCCCTGCTGGTCGCTCCTAGTCGTCGTGGACCATGATGGCCGCCCCCATGAATCGCACGTGGGCGAGGGCGCCAAACGCAGCGACTCCTGGTGGTCTTCCTCCTCCTCCGTCAGCCACGATGGCGCCGTCCTGGGTTCGCACGTGGTCGGACCTCGTGGGTACTGCGACGCCGAAGGAGATTGTCTCCGTTCTGGAGGGTTACAAGCTGCACTGCCGTTTTTAGACTTCGACCTGCAGACTTTACCGTAGTGGCCTTTTTTACCGCACTGGCTGCAGATTGCCGTTCTTGCCGGACACTGTTGCCGTGGATGCTTGGCCCCACCGCAAAAATAGCATCGCTGGCCACCTGGAGCTGCCGCCGTCGTCGGATCGATCTGGGAGCGCGGGTTTGCGGGGCGAGGAGGGAGCTGAGCTTGCTCTTGCCACGTTGACTGCACGTGGTCCTCGGGGTACAGCGCCAAGCTTTTCGACGCCGCTTCCAGCATCTCAGCCATCTCCATCGCTTGGGTCAAGTCGAGGTTCCCCTTTTCCAGTAATTTAAGCCGGATGTACGAGGACCCTACCCCTGCTACGAACGCATCTCGGGCGAGGTCGTACATGTATTGTTCGGCTGATACGTCTTTACAATCGCAACCCCTGGCAAGCTGCAGGAGCTCATTGGCGTAGTCCTCCATGGTTTCGCCCGACTGCCGACGTCGTGTAGCGAGGAGGTAACGAGCGTGTATCTCGTTGGGTGGTTTCGTGTATCGTTTCTTCAAGAGCTCGACGGTCCTCGGGTAAGTGGGAGCCGCACGAATTGCGAGATAAATCGTGTCGCTTACCCTTGCGTGGAGGACTTGGAGTTTGTCACTGTCTGTAGTAATAGCTACAGAGGCAGCCAGGTAGTCTTCGAAACACTTCCACCAGTGGTCGAAGGTGTTAGCGGCACCGACCGCACGTGGGTCCAGCGCCAGACGATCTGGTTTCAAGATCTGTTCCATACTCTTTTTTTGTACAGCTGAGAGTTTTCTGTTAGACAATAAAATTGATGCGCGACAATCAAGCACGTGGAACAAGGCTTCAGTATTGAAGGCTTTTATTGTCTAACAATGGAACTACTAACACGAATACACCAGTTCAGACTGAAGGGGTCCTGCCGGAGCAGAGGGTCTTATACCTCGCCACCGGAGGCGGGGCCCCACCGGGATGTGCCATGATAACACTTATAACAGGTAAACACCCTAACCCAACAACATTGTACAACCCCCACAGTGACAACACCCTAGCCCAACAGTAACATAATAACAACCCCCAGTGGTAACCAACGATGGTTCACCACACAGACACAAATATTATCTCTTCTCTAAGAAATGTTGGGGAGTAGGTGTAAAGTTCTGTGTGGGTAAAACAGTTTTAACAAATCTATCCAAATTCTTTAGTCAGGTTTGATACAGGGATCTCTGGAATTCTTGGTTGTCATGGCCTGAGGGAGAAGGGAATTTGTTGAGGTGTGCCTTGCATCTGTACTGGTCGACCTGCTGCGAGAAGGTGGACAGTTGGTGATGGACATTGGAAAATTCAAGTGAGCATGGTGAGGAGTGATTGAGCTCAGCTGGAGAACTGGGTCAAGCTTTTGGACTGCTCTTTGACACTCCATGTGCCTGAGATGCGGTGTAAAGTTAATTAAATTTATCTCTTATTTTGTAAACTGAAGTACCCTTTGCCTGTTGGTTGATACTCGATTTAAGTTGACTTTGGTTTGTTTATTACAGTATAAGTCTTAAAACTGAAATCCTGCCCCTTGGTTAGTTCCATTGGGGCATTTGGGAAATTCATCTCTTCCAAAAGGTTATCATCTGTTCGGGGATTGTAATAATAATTACTTCACTGTGTAATTTCAGATTCAAGACATTTCCTAATTACCCAAGTTCAAGTGTTACAGGCTGTCAAATTCCTGGGTATTAAGAGGATGAAAAGTTATATCTGCTAGATTGGGAAATAAGATGATGAGGGGGGGGGGGGAAGAAACTGGCAATTCTTGTGTCCAGAACTATTCCTCTGTAGTGTCAGCTTTCAATCAGTCTCTGCTCTGAATAAGGTCATGGCGTCAAGTCTCACTCCAGGGACCTGAGGAATTGCTGCACTCTTAGAGGTGCTATCTACTGTATGAGATGGTAAATGTTAAACTGGATGTTAAAGATCCTACCATTCTCAGAGGAGGGGAGGTCTCCCAATGCCACATCAAAGGTCACTACTCAAAATAAGAGCTCATAAATGTAGGGTGCAACATGTTAGTTTGGATAAAGGATCAGTTAGCTAACAGAAAGTTAGGATTAAAGGGTAATTTTGGGGGTTGGCAAGCTGCTTACTACTAGTGGAGTGACACAGGACCTCAACTAATTACAATCTATAACAAGGACTTGGATGAAGGGACTGAATGTATGGTAGATAAATTTACTGATGACACAAATAGAGGTTGGAAACCAAATTGCCGAGAGGGCATAGAGTCTACAGAGGGTTTTACACAAGTTAAGCAAGTGGACAAAAATTTGACAGATGGAGTTTGTGGGAAAACGTGAACTTGCCCATTTTGGCAGGTAGAATAGAAAAGTAGCATATTATTTAAATGGAGAGAGACAACAGAATCTACAGTATAGCGGGATCCAGGTGTCCTGGTAAATGAATCACAAAAAGTTAGTATGCTTGTGCAGCAAGTGATTGATTAGGGAAGTAAATGGAATGCTGGTGTTTATTGTATCAAGAGTTGAGTATGGAAGTATTGCTGCAGCCATACAAGACCTTAGTTAGACAGCATCTTGAGTGCTGTGTACAGTTTTGGTCTCCTTACTTAAGAAGCAATTCAAGGAAGGTTCATTCATTTGATTCCTGCGATGAAGAGGTTTGAGGAAAGATGAGCAGGTTGGACCTTTATCTATTGGAGTTTAGAAGAATGAGAGGTGATCTTACCGGGACATATAGGATGTTGAGGCAACTTGACAGGACTTGCTGACAGGATGTTTCCCCTTGTAGGTTGGGTTAGAACTAGGGGATGTCATTTAAAAGTTAAGGGTCTCCAATTTAAGACTGATAAGGAGTATTTTGTTTCTCTCAGAAATTTGTTATTCTGTGAATTCTCATCCTTAGAGAGCATTGGAGGCTGGGTCACTGAAATTATTCAAGGCTGAGTAAGATAGCATTACTAAATAAACATCCGGTTATGTATCTGTGGGATTTGGCTGTGCAAACATTTCCTCTACTACAATAATGATTGTACCCCATTGATGGTGACCTGAGGTTACAAAAGGAGCTGTTAAAATGCAAATCCTTCCCTTACATGAGGGAAAAAAAAAAGGCTGTGAAGAGTGTGCACGTGCCAGAAACAATATCACTTTTGTCTGATCCAAATATCTAAACAGCACAAGTACACTTAGACTCAGTCCTGTGAATCCCACACAAGTTGTTTTAGCAGTAGCTAAGAAAGCAGGTAAATTAAGTATTGTACTGCCTCGACTGATGCCAAATACAGATTAACACAGCATGTGAGAGCACTTTAATGCTGAATTCTTCATGGGCTGGATTTTGGAGGTTGAGTGGAGATATATTCTTCCACCTCCCTCTCAATCAATAAATATGTGGGCAGTCCACCCACCAAAAACCTGGCTGCCTTGCAGCGATATTATGCTGATTCAGCTTTAAGTGATATTGAGTGAGACTTCCACTCCCACCTGGGAGGAGGTCCTGCCTGAGAGAGCTGCCTGCCAATCCGATTGGCTCGCAGTTCTGTAGGCCCAGTAACACCAGGGTCAAGTGCTGGAACTACAGGAAGTTCCTGAGGAGAAGTGGCATGGATTCCAGACTTCAATTAAGTCTGGGGATTTTGGTTGGGACTGCCTGGCAGAACCCAGCAGGGGAGAAGAAAGGTTAGAGATTAGTGGGAGGATCTGTTTTAGGGGATGGCTTAAAGGGGGATAGGTTCTTAGGGGTGCCTCTGATGGGCACAGGTAACCCCCAAAGGAAGAAACCTACCACCCTTCATCCTAGCTGCCCGACAGCAATCCACACAGTGAAATCTACCAGGTTAACTGCCTTGCTTCTACCTTTTCCTTGCCTTCCCCTGCCTTTAATTGGCCACTTAAGGGCTTCAAATAGGCCCAAGGGTAGGTGGGCTGCCTTACCTGCCCACTGTAATATGGGAGACTGGTTGGTGCAAGGGCGGAAAGCATGCTCACTCATTTTTTAAAGAGCCCCCTGCCTTCAAATATGCTGGCAGAGGGGCTATAAAATTCAGGCCCATGGCTCAGCTGTGATTAAGTGCTAGGTGCAGACTAGGTACTTTTCCATCAATAAGGAAAATGGAGAAAGAGCTACTGTTATTCCTGACCTATAATCAATTCAGGATGGCATTGTGGGTCAGATTAACTAGGGGGAAACAATATAAAAGTCACTTACAAATAAATGGCTCTTTTCTCATCTGAGATAAAATGGAATCATTTGTTGATTAATTCTGTCCATCATTATGTTTTTAATGGTCTTTACCGTGTACCTGCAAAATGACCCAGTGGCCTTCCTTGGAAGCTTTTTTTAAAGCTGCTTCAGCTACCACCTCCTGTCCTTGGCCCAGAGAAACATTATGAAATCTTCCAGAATCAATGGTGAACCCTAGCTTTTTACCTAAAATGAAAACAAATACAAGCCATGGCTTTTCATCACAGTTCCATATGTTCTGATTGTAGACATGTCATCAATTCTTAAATCTGCCTTTGGAATAAATAGTGATGGTTCATTGGAAAATGTGACTTGGCAAAAATTGCAACCCCATTCATTTAAACCCTTCAAGAAGCTTTTTGGGTGCTTTTCAGAAAGCCCAAATAAATATAATACTTAATTTCAGATTGTACAGATAGTGGGGGAAATATTCTGGATAGGTGAACGGTCAAATCAGCATTCAAGAATTAGACTTCAAGAGTGATACCAGCAGAAAATGATAGGGTACATTTTTTTTCATTGCTGTGTCTGGGGAATGCTCAGGTCTCCAGTTTACACCATGCTGCCTTGGGATTTCTGGGAATTCTCCTGCTTCATAGTACAAGCTCAGTTTGGGGCTTGTTTAAAACATGTGTGGCATTTGGTTCCTGGACTTGCACCTCACCATTTTCTGACCAAACCCATTAGACATCCAAATGGAAAGATGAGCGAGATTTTTCAGGCCTTCCTGCCAGCGGAATCTGCTGGTCTCAATGAAGGTAACCACCTCCCCCCCCACCCCCAAGGCAGATTCCCCAGCGATGGGGACTGGGCAGCCATGCAAAATGCCGTAGACATCGTTGGGACTGGAAGATCCCACTGGTGGCCAATGGCGAGTCAACTCTGCCACCAGTAAACACACCAGGGCTGCGGGGAGGAAATCCCAGTCGATGTCCCAAAAACGTGGTAGTGTGGCCAGTGTTGAATACTTTGGGGTCTTGGCAATACTTTTGGAATTTTGAAACCATGCAACATTTTAATATATAATTAGATTGATATATTCTTCATAGTTTGGGCATTGAAATTCTAGACTTGGTATATTCACAGCTTGTGATAGAGTAAATCCTATTTGACAGATTGGGACAGATATGAAGATGTGTGTGTCAATTTTGAACAAACTAAGTAGTTTTGAGGAGAATTTAACTAATGACTATTTGTTCCCATTTTCTTTGGATTCTTTCGAAAGTGCGTTTCCAGTGCACATGGTTTCATTCTAGGAGTAAAGTCACTGTGAAACACAGATCATAAAATCTGTAGATATTAACTTTGAATTCATCTCTAAACTGCCAGGGTTAAATGACACATGGTTGAAGATTTTTGAAGGTTAATGCGTAAAAATAAAAGATTCAGTAGTCCAGTAATTCATACCAAGCGATTCAACATCTTTAAGAGGATCAACACCAGGGGATAAGATGAAGAACATGGGAGTAGCTGGGTTACTTTCCTCAAAAGATTTTGCAAAGTCTATCCGGAGACCATCGACATATGCTGTTCCCAATTTTTCTTCAACAAAGTTACTGCAACAGAACAAAGGGGTTTTGACTTCAGTGATACAAGGTACTTCACTAATTTCTATTCATACATGTATCTTTGTAAGCGAATGTAATTTGTAACTTTTTAATAATATTGTGTGTATTTGGTTTGCTGATAACGTATAATGTCAGTCAAAGAATGTTGGAAAAATAAAATACATATATCTGGAATAGTGACCTGAAAGTCTGTGGACGTGGGAGGGTACATTCCATCTCAAGAACTTGGATATACGCACCTGCAGCTGCTGCTAATGGTCCTGCAAAGTCAGCAGGAAAGGATGTGTGGGAATGGCCCACTGGTGGACCTGGGGCTATTTCTGGGATGGTCCCACATAGAAGTGATTGGAAAGGTGGCTAAAGTGCGTGGGTCGAGGGGAGGACAGGTTATTGCCAGCTTCCCGATTAGGGGGCTACTTGTACTATTCAAAAAAAAAGATTTTTGTGCTTCATCCCGAGGGTCCAGTCTCCATTTGGTTCTCCCACTGGTTGGTATGACAACCCTAACTGAAAGCAGGCGTGCAGGAACTCCTGACTTAGGAAAGTCTCTCTAAAGGCTTTGGAGACAGCAAGAGCTACATATAACTGAAAGATCAACGTTAGAGAATACTGCACCACTCAGTACTCAGGCTTCTGATGTGGACATTATATCTTAGTCTCAAGAGTTTGAAAACACATGGGTACCTACATAAAACATCAAAGTGTGAATACTTTTTATTTGAGCTTTTTAATAAGCTTTTTACTTGCTCCATGGCTCTGTCTTATTCAAACTTTTAACGAATGTGAATCAATCAGATTTGTGCTGGTTACTGTCAAAGGTACAGATTTGTACTTGTACGCGCAGCAGTGCGCATGCACATACACTGATCAATTTAATGTCAGTAGCAAGAGTTAACATCACAGAGCATTTCTGAAATTTGTTGGCACTCACGCATTGTGTGCTGTTGTTCATAAAACCTTTATATGTGGAACAGCCACAGACCTGTGTTTTAAATGCTATTTTATAAATAAATTAAACAAAACACACACACACAGTAATGCAAATAAAAATCCACTTTTCTGTAATTATAAACTTTACTAGATTAGAAGAACACAGGAGGAATCACCCTTCAGCAGCATAAATTGTGATCATTCCCTCCAATCAACTTACTTAAAGATGGCAGCTTAAGCAATATAAAGTGTGACAAAACCCACGAATAGCTCGTTTGCATGTAGTTTTAGTATTGTGCAACTGTAGTGCTGTGCAATAAAAAGTAAAGTAACAACAAATTAGCACAGTTGCATTAGTTACGGACAACTTCAGATAATTTGGTACTATATTTGCAGCCAGCTGGTTATCTGACATGTACAAAAAAACTCCGTCAGCTTGCTTAAGAATCACCAACTCAAGCAAATAAAGAAATGCAAAGAGATTAATATTACGGGGAGGGTTTTGCGCAGAGGCAGATGGCTTGCTCCAATTTGACGGGTAGCCCTCTAGTCCCAGAAGCACCTCTGGAAGCTGGGACAATATTGGGTCATACAAAATTAAGGGTCAGAAACCCAGGATGCACGTGAGTCTAGGGGTCTTTCAGAGCAAAGGATACTCAGGAGGGAGGAAGCTCAGACAGGGGACTAACATCAACTGGGGAAGTGTTCAGTTTTGAAGCACGGACATTGTTCATACTGCTGTACAAATCAGAAGATAAATTTAATGACAGTGCACAGACTAATTCAAGATTAGTGATTAAGCACAGCTGTTTTTGCCAGAATTAAACAAAGCATTTAAGATGCTTTCAAAATATAAAACAAGCTTACAGCACAGCAGGAAGCCACTTGGCCCATCATATCCATGCCAGCTTCCAGTCTGATCCTTCCAGTTTTTGGTTCACCGCCCTGTTGATTATAGGCACACACCTGTATATATCTTATCCTGTGGGCACACGCTAGTTGCACATTAATGGAGCGGAACTATTTGCAATTTATGAATACAGCTGGTTTATCTAAAGATGTGTGGATTGTTACATATGTGCTGTTGTTGAAGACCTGCATGCATGAGAAGCCAACCAGAGATATAAAGCTGACACCTGTTCATTCTTAATCATAGAATCCCTACAATGCAGAAGGAGCCACTTGGCCCATCGAGTCTGCACCGACTACGATCCCACCCAGTTCCTATCCGTAACGCCAAATGTTTACCCCACTAATCCTTCTAACCTACACATCTTGGGACACTAAGGGGCAATTTAGCATGGCCAATCAAGCGAACCCGCACATCTTTGGAGTGTGGGAGGAAACCGGAGAACATGCAAACTCCACACAGACAGTGACCTGAGGCTGGAATTGAACCCGGGTCTCTGGCGGTGTGAGGCAGCAGTGCTAACCACTTTGCCACCATGCCGCCCTGACTTGCTTCATCACAGGTACAATGGCACAGTGATTAGCAATGCTGTCCCACAGCGCCGGGCTCGGGTTCGATTCCGGCCTTGGATAACTGTCGCTATGGAGTTTGCACATTTTCCCCGTGTCTCTGCGACTGGATCCTGAACTTCCTAACCCACAGAACGCAATCAAGATAGGCAACAACACCTCCTCCATGATCATGCACACACTGGTGCCCCACAAGGCTGTGTCCTCAGCCCCTTACTAAATCCCTTTTACACCTGACTGTGTGGCCAAATTCCCCTCCAACTCAAATTTCAAGTTTGCTGATGAAACCACCATAGTGGGTAGGATCGCAAACAATGACGAGACAGAGTACAGAGAGAGAATCTGGTGAACTGGTGCGATGACAATAATCTCTCCCTCAATGTCAATAAAACAAAGGAGATAGTCATCGACTTCAGGAAGCGTAGTGGAGACCGTGCCCCTGTCGACATCAATGGAAACGAAGTAGAAATGGTCGAGAGCTTCAAGTTTTTAGGTGTCCAGATCACCAACAATCTGTCCTGGCCCCTCCATGCCGACACTATAGTTAAGAAAGCCCACCAACGCCTCTACTTTCTCAGGAGACTAAGGAAATTTGGCATGTCCACTAAGGCTCTCACAAACTTTTACAAATGCACCATAGAAAGCATTCTATCTGGTTGTATCACAGCTTCATATGGCTCCTGCTCTGATGCAAGAAATTACAAAGGGTCTTGAACGAAGCCCAGTCCACCAGCCTCCCATCCATTGACTCTGTCTACACTTCCTGCTGCCTAGGAAAAGCAGCCAGCATAATTAAGGACCCCACGCACCCTGGACATTCTCTCTTCCACCTTCTTCCGTCGGGAAAAAAGATACAAAAGTCTGAGGACACATAGCAACCAGCTCAAGAACAGCTTCTTCCCTGCTGCCATCAGACTTTTGAATGGACCTACCTCGCACTAAGTTGATCTTTCTCTATACCATAGCTATGACTGTAACACCACATTCTGCACTCTCTTCTTTCCTTCTGCATAGTGCACAAGAAACAATACTTTTCAGTGACAATAATAAATCAAATCAGATCAAATCCTCCAGCTGACCAGTTGCGGGGATCACCACGAAAGCTGTTGCAGCTGCTGATGGTCATCTTGCTCCATGTCCAAAGTCCAACCTAAGGCAGCTATGGCACTACCAATCCTGATCTTGAGGCTCAGCATCTTCAAAATGCAGAAACGAACCTCTCAGCACAAGTACAGTTGGCAAACCCTTTCCCAATGGTAAGAAAGCAGCTACGAGCATGGACCAATGCTTCCTCCACCATGCTGGATGAGTCCTGTTCACTTTACATCTTTCTCTGTGTGGCAGTGTCTGAACAATATCTTAAAAATGAATTCTTGTGAGCAGCCTGTGTAGTTTTTTCCCCCAGATTGTTATGTGATTGTACATCTGCAAAGCTTACTGGGAACATTTGCACTAACCATTTACTGCTATATGTGGCTGGCTTTTAATGAAATCGGAAATTGCCATTCCCTTTTTGGCTTGGTTTCAGTGCAAGTTTCAGGAAACCCAGAAAATCCGTGTTTGTAGAGGTAAGATATTGCTGTAGTTCATGGATCAACATTTTCAATCACCAAACTGCTTCTCTATAAGGGCTTGTGCACATGGGCCTGAAGTTTTTGCCCGTCAAGCAAGTGCATTCCACTGGCCTGGCGGTGGGCATGAAATGCGTTTCTGGGCGCTAATCGCCCCAGAACACAATTTCACACCGGCTGCCCGTCAATTGACCAACCAGCATGAAATGCCCACCGGGAAAGGCTCAGCGCTGCTGGAGCGGGTAGGCACCATTAACAGGGAGAGTGTGGCTGGCGCTTCTACTGTGCGCCCTCAGAGGAACAGTCACTGCTTAGCTGCAGAACTGTAAGAAAGAAATTGCGATGGAAAAGCTATGCCAATAGTGTCTAAGCAGCACACTGAAACACAAGATAGACAAAAGGAAAGGGGGTGAGGTAGCGTTGCTGGTTAAAGAGCAAATTAATGCAATAGTCAGGAAGGACATTAGCCTGGACGATGTGGAATCTGTGTGGGTGGAGCTGTGGAACACTAAAGGACAAAAAACGCTCGTGGGAGTTGTGTACAGATGACCAAACAGTAGTCGTGAGTTTGGGGATGGCATCAAGCAGGAAATTAGAGATGCGTACAGTAAGATTACAGCAGTTATCATGGGTGACTTCAATCTGCATATTGAAAGGGCTCACCAAATTGGTGGCAATGCAAAGGAGGAGGATTTCTTGGAATATGTTTTTCTTGACCTATATGTCAAGGAACCAACTGAAGAGCAAGCCATCCTAGACTGGGTATTGGTGTAATGAGAGAGGATTAATTAGCAACCTTGTGGTGCAAGATCCTTTGGGGAAGAGTAACCATAATGATAGAATTCTTCATTAAGCTGGAGAGTGACACAGTTAAGTCTGAGACGAGGGTCCTGAACTTGAGGAAAACTAACTTTGATGGGATAAGCTGGCAAAAGATACATAAGGGGTTGATAGTGGATCGGCAATGGCAGACATCTAAAGAACACATGAATGAACTTTAACAACTATACATCCCCGCCCGGCATAAGAGTAAAATAGGGAAAGTGGCTCATCCATGGCTAACAAGGGACAGGTAAAATTGCATTCAATTGACCTTTTAATGGGTTACATTGCCTGCTTGATTGCCAGTGGGCCCATGCCCGCTGACTGAAATACTGCGCAAGTACAAGATGACATCAGGGCATGCGCCCACCACCTTCTTGCATAATTTTACATACTTTTGGGTCAGGTGCACATGCGCCCAAGCAATGTAAAATTCTGGCCTTAGAGTCAAAGGCACATGTGTCAAACCTGGATGCTGGCTCATAAGAACTAGCTCCTGGATACAATCACATTTCTGTCTTTAACTCTCTCCAAGAGTTAACTCTCTCCAAGAGTAGGTTTCTGGGACAAAAGTACCACACTTGTGGCTCAAATCCAAGTTTTATTTGACATGGGGCATTGCTGGCATTTATTGTCCACTCCTAGTTGTCATTGGAGGGCAGTTGAGAGTCAACCACATTGCTGTGGCTCTGGAGTCACAGGTAGGTCAAACCAGGTAAGGACGGCAGATTTCCTTCCCTAAAGGACATTAGTGAACCAGGTGCGTTTTTCTGACAATTGACAATGGTTTCATGGTCATCAGTTTTTAATTCCTGAGATCTTTGTGGAATTCAAATTTCACCATCTGCCATGATGGGATTTGAACCCAGTTCCCCAGAACATTAGCTGAGTTTCTGGATTAATAGTCTAGCAATAATACCACGAGGCCATCACCTCCCCAAAATCTATTTAAAATCTATTTAAAGCCTGGAAGTCCAAAGATAGCGACATACAAAAAAGAGTGAAAAATCAGATAGGTAGGTAACAGATTAATATTTTGGTAGAAACAATAATGATCAACAAGGCAGATCTTTGGTGATGGATTTGTTTGATGGTGCATTTTTTGAAAAAGTCTAGCAATGAAGCCCTCACATCCTGTCACACCTTCTTTATATGATTAGGTGCAATTACCTCACTGCATACGTCATCCTGTCAGGCCTCAAAGCTCTGAGCATTATAAGTTTCTGGAGGGAGCTCTTCTTTTTCCACTCCTGAGGAAACTTTTCCTTCTCGGGGCATTCTGATTCAACAAACTTCTTCCAGCGTTTGGCTGAGCCTTCGATGTCTCTGTCTAATCCTCGGAACTCATCCATCACTGCCATGGTCTAAAAACATCCAAAAGTGTACACTTGCATTATTTTTATTTTTTACATATTTTGTACCACTCATGGGGAAAAGAGTGCAGGGACGTGCAAGATTCTTGTTCCTTTACCTCACCATTATTGGATTTCTAACAACCGTGCTTTGATCTGCTCTTTTAGCCTGCTCAGCAACAACCCTCATCTACATATATCTTTAACATGGAAAAACATCTCAAGGCATGTCACCGCCTATTATCAGACAAGTCTGACACTGAGATAATACAAAGACATATTAGGACAGATCACCAAATGTTTGGTCACAGGTGCAGGTTTTAAGAAGCGTGTTTAAGGAGGAGAGAAGGGAGGTTTTTAATGTTTATTTATTAGTCACAAGTAGGCTTACATTAACGCTGCAATGAAGTTACTGTGAAAATCCCCTAGTTGCCACACTCCAGCGCCTGTTAGGGTATGCTGAGGGAGAATTTAGCGTGGCCAATGCACCTAACCCACATATCTTTCGGACTGCGGAAGGAAACCGGAGCACCCAGAGGAAATGTACATGGACATGGGGAGAACGTGCAAACTCCACACAGACACTGACCCAAACCAGGAATCAAACTCAGGTCCCTGGTGCTGTGAGGCAATTCTAGAACATCCATCCTAGACAACCAGAGACGTGAATACCAATTGTGGTATGAAGGGAATCGAGGACACACAAGAGCTCATAATTATCAAAAGGTTACAGGGCTTCAGGAAGTTACAGAGATAGGAAGGAGTGAGGCTTTGGAGGGATTTGAAGACAAGGATAAGTATTACCATATCACCATTTTATGATTGGTCGATGGGTGAACGGGATGGTGTGAGTTAGGATACATACAACTGTGTTGTAAATGAGCTCAATGTTTACAGGGATGAAAGATTAGAGGCCAACAAGAAGATCACTGAAATAGTTGAGTCTTATAGTAGCAAAAGATGGGCTGACACAGGGGTGGAGATGGGCGTCACGACGGCGATAGAAGTCAGAGGTCTGGGTGATGAAGGTCAGCAGGTCATCTCAGGGGCAAATCGAATGCCGAGGTTGCAAACAGTCTTGTTCAGTCTCAATGATCAGGGAGGGCGATGATAGGGAATGAAGTTACAGCAGGATGGAGGCACTAGCTTTGGGGGAGTGATTCTCCTGGCCTGCTGCACTGCTCAAGTAGCACAGTAGGCCGGGAGACATCAGCCTGTAGCGTGACACGTGACCGGCGTCCAGCCAATCGTGAGTCTCCCAGGCAATGTTTTCTGATGTAATCGGCATCGTGCCGGAAACCAGCGCAGGGCTGATTATAATACTGAATCTGATATTTTAATATCAGGACAGCAGTCTCTGGGCCTGCAAGTGTCTCCCCACCCCTGCCAGGAGATGTTCTCACCAGCGGGGATTACAACTGGTCCCCATCAACTGCCAGCCTAGCACCGCCCATTGGGCACTGCCAAGGGGCGGTGCCGGGGGTTGCTGCTGGGGTTGGCGCCTATTGGAGGCCGATCAGTGGTTGGAGGGGGATGTGGGGAGACCTGCTGCACACTCTGCAATGGGATTTGTGGCAGAGGGAGGCAATCGGGGCTACCCTTGGGGGTGGGGGGGGGGGGAGAGATCTGGGCTGCCCATTGTGAGGTGGGGGAGAAAATCAGGGTGGCCATGAAGGGGAGGGGGGTGTGTGGGACGGAGATTGTAACGACACACGGTGGGGTGGGAAGGGGGGAGGAGGATTGGGGCTAGCCGCGTGGGGCTGGTGATGGGGGAGTGGGGGGGCCAGTGAGCATGCGCTGAATTTCCCACTGACAGATCGGTGCATGCACAGTGGCCCGTCCAGCGTGCTGATTCCGGTCTCTCCAGCGGGATGAGGCCCCGCCTCCCCCCACTTTCCAGTGTGAATCTCCCTGAGGCACTGTGTGTGAAACTAAGCACACCCAAAAAGCAGGCGGGAAAATCCCTCGTATTCCCTCCTGTTGAGCACTTAGTTTTTTTTTGGGAGAATCCCGACTATGGTGTTCCTAATATTTAGGAGGAGGAAATTTCTGCCAGTATTGGATTTTGTTCAAGCAGCATAAAGAAAATCAGGAAGTTTGGAGGGGTTGTCAAAGCTGCTGCTGAGGCCCAGCCGGGTACTTGTACACGTGGCATTGTGATTCTGGATGATACCTCTGAGGGACAGAAGGGAACTAAACAAAGAATATTCTAGCACAGATCGACTGGAAAACTGTACTGTACTTGTAACCATGATAAATAGCGAATTCTTCTTAGAATAGCAAATTTTACATGGAAGAAACATTAGGCAGGCTCCGTGACAAGCATATATTCCTTCCTGTCCAATTTCTTACCCTCTTTGAACATAAGAACATAAGAAATAGGAGCAGGAGTAGGCCATCTAGCCTGCCCCGCCATTCAATAAGATCATGGCTGATCTGAAGTGGATCAGTTCCACTTACCCGCCTGATCCCTATAACCCCTAATTCCCATACCGATCAGGAATCCATCTATCCGTGATTTAAACATATTCAACGAGGTAGCCTCCACCACTTCAGTGGGCAGAGAATTCCAGAGATTCACCACCCTCTCAGAGAAGAAGTTCCTCCTCAACTCTGTCCTAAACTGACCCCCCTTTATTTTGAGGCTGTGCCCTCTAGTTCTAGCTTCCTTTCTAAGTGGAAAGAATCTCTCCACCTCTACCCTATCCAGGCCCTTCATTATCTTATAGGTCTCTATAAGATCCCCCCTCAGCCTTCTAAATTCCAACGAGTACAAACCCAATCTGCTCAGTCTCTCCTCATAATCAACACCCCTCATCTCTGGTATCAACCTGGTGAACCTTCTCTGCACTCCCTCCAAGGCCAATATATCCTTCCGCAAATAAGGGGACCAATACTTCAGACAGTATTCCAGCTGCAGCCTCACCAATGCCCTGTACAGATGCAGCAAGACATCTCTGCTTTTATATTCTATCCCCCTTGCGATATAGGCCAACATCCCATTTGCCTTCTTGATCACCTGTTGCACCTGCAGACTGGGTTTTTGCGTCTCATGCACAAGGACCCCCAGGTCCCTTTGCACAGTAGCATGTTGTAATTGTTTTCCATCTAGATAATAATCCAATTTGCTATTATTTCCTCCAAAGTGAATAACCTCGCATTTGTCAACGTTATACTCCATCTGCCAGATCCTCGCCCACTCACTCAGCCTGTCCAAATCTCTCTGCAGACCTTCTACGCCCTCCACACGATTCACTTTTCCACTTATCTTTGTGTCGTCTGCAAACTTTGTTACCCTACACTCAGTCCCCTCCTCCAGGTCGTCTATATAAATGGTAAATAGTTGAGGCCCCAGTACCGATCCCTGCGGCACGCCACTAGTTACCATCTGCCAACCAGAAAAGTACCCATTTATTCCGAACCTAAGAAATGATTTATGTCCAATTGTGAAGACAAATAAAAAAGCACAATCCACTTTTCTTTCAGAGCAATAATAAGAGGTCTTGATTCAAAACGTGCTGATTTGCTTTAGTCTAAACTTGGCTTATTAATTTAGCAAGCCAACGGGACATACGCTAGATTTCATTCTCATCAGCAGATTTTGAACAGTAACATTTATTTATATTTATGTAAGGCTCTTATCATAACAAACACTCAAAGTTGTTTCACACAAGTGTAAGGGACAAAAGAAAAATGCTAAATTGACCTTGATGGCGCTCCAAGCTTGGGTGGAGAGAAAATCAATAGGGCTCTTGTATGTTTGCTCAACATTGAATCTCAGGAAAAAGTCCAACTCCTCAGGATCTATCTCATTGTTCATCAACAGGATCTGGAAAATAGGACAATTTCAAATGTTGTGTTTGGGGTCTTTCCTACCCTTCCTACATATGTTAGATAAACTCTCATGGGTAAATCTTAGCTCCTTATTGACGTTTCATTGGACCTGATACCTCGGTAAGTTTCTGATAGCATGCCCAAAATAACAGAAACCGTTTTATTAGTTACTGCATTTATCCTCAGGCTCCACAGAAAATTGATAAAGTCAGATTAAAGTTGACTTTGTAATAGGCTTCAACTATAAGACCATAAGGCATAGGAGCAAAGTTAGACCACTCAGCCATCGAGTCTGCTCCGCCATTCAATCATGGCTGATACTTTTCTCATCCCCATTCTCCTGCCTTTTCCCCTTAACCACTGATCCCCTTATTAATCAAGAACCTATCTATCTCTGTCTTAAAGACACTCAATGACCTGGCCTCCACAGCCTTCTGCAGCAAAGAGTTCCACAGATTCACCACTCTCTGGCTGAAGAAATTCCTCCTCATCTCTGTTTTAAAGGATCATCCCTTCAGCCTGAGGTTGTGCCCTCTGGTTCTAGTTTTTCCTACTAGTGGAAACATCCTCTCCACGTCCATTCTATCCAGGCCTTGCAGTATCCTGTAAGTTTCAATAAGTAAGTCTCATCCTTCTAAATTCTAACGTGTACAGACCCAGAATCCTGAACCGTTCCTGACAAAAAATTGAGATGAAAAGTATATAACAGTAAAAAATACATAATTTTACCAAATATGAGAGCTAACTAATCTGGACCCTTTGCAGTTCAAACTGATTACTTTCTCTTATTTGAATATTGCAGGCTACTTATGCACTCCTAGTTGCCGGGGCTCCTTGGATTTTAATAACTATAAAATGAATTCAAAAGCAGCTATCATGCACATATCTGAATAAATCGAACAGTTATTTGTCTTTGAACTG
Organism: Mustelus asterias; assembly: GCF_964213995.1. Lineage (NCBI taxonomy): Eukaryota > Metazoa > Chordata > Chondrichthyes > Carcharhiniformes > Triakidae > Mustelus > Mustelus asterias. Next base: position 94,378,457 of record NC_135802.1, on the reverse strand, counting down.
TATGTCTTGGTTCCTTACTCAAACTTTCTCCTCAGAAATCAAGCTGATTAATTGTGCTGGTAACACTATATCGAGATAGACCACAGGCATGACTTCTGAACGCAGCTTCTTTTTAACTCTGGGGTAAGTTTGAGCAATAGTGTAAAATGCATGATAACCAACTGACATCTTATGATTTTTAATTCTATTGACTTATTTTGCAGATTTGCTATTACTCGTTTTACTCTATTTCATATAGTTAAAATTAATCCCCCTGATGTATTGTTAAAATTAGAGGAAAAACTTTATTTTGGTCCTTGGCACGATGCACACTTATTATTTTATTTCATACATGAATCCAAGATATTCTGGAGCCACATACAAGACTCATCAGTGGATCCTTCTTCGGAGAAGTTCCAATATAAAGAATCAGGTAGAAAAGGAGAGTGCGCTGATGCAACGTAAGGGCAGAAATTCTGTTGGAAAAATTCTATTATTGAATAAAAAAGGAGTTTAAAGAAAAATAAAAGGGAGCATAAAAGAATAAAATTAATCTTAGCAGCAATTCTAATGGGACAAATTTTACTTCAGTAATTTGGCACTGAAATTCTAGATTATACAAGGCCACCTCTCTTTATTGTTTAAGGTGGTGGTCTCTCCTGTGCCCTGGTGGAGTTACAACAGAAGCCTGGGAGAACTCTCAAAATTTCACAGCCCTTGTTTAAATCTTGGTTGCATCTAATTGTGAATCATATTAGTTGGGAACATTTTGGATGTTTCTCAAGTGCATGAATTGTTCCATGAACTCCAAGTGAAAACTGCTGGATGTTTTCCTGTTTCTCTACTGTCCTGTTCTAAAATAGTTTCCAATGGAACATTTCTAAAAGAAAAATAGATAAATGACAGTACTCAATTATAAAATAGACAATGTTTAGTGATTTTCTGTTTGTGGGACTCTGCAAAATCTCCACAGCATTTAGGCCAAACTTATTTCACTATCATCAAGGCATTCAGACTGGGGATACAACTGTATGATAGACACTCAACACACAACAGTAATCTAAAACTGAATTATTTTGCAAACGATTTGTCAAGATTAAATGTTTTGGATAAATGTCCCATGATATAACTGCAAAGAAGTTCCAATTTCTGCAGGTTCCAAATAGTTTTTACTGTAGCCCAACACATGTTTGTAAAATCCAGCTATCAATTCATAGTTTTCTGCCAATGTGTTATACTGGAAAAGATAATTTTCCTGAACTAAAATAACTTGCCATCTGCTCAGGAACTTTAATTCCCTGTTGGCAAAATATATTAAAGGACCAGTGTCATTCAGGATTTGTTAGTTGCAAATAAGAAAGTTACTGACTGAATATAGAGTAATCTCATTAACAACATCAATAGGAGCAAATGATGGCATAATTAACACTCTGTGTTGGAAATTCTTATAAATGTGTTATTAATGAAGACCCAAAGGTTTTGATAATCTATCCTGCTGTTGGGGGGTGGGTTGCAACACCTTATTCGTCATATATTATGCTGGAAATGTAATGAAGCAGGCAACAGGACACTCGGATTTACTGTAATACCAAAGTCAATCTGCATTGAAAAGCATCCCTACACACCTGGAAAGTTGTGTGAGAAATGAATGCAACCTTGTCCCTTTCGAAGAGGCCTCTGCTAGTGTAGAGAAACACAGAGTATGTGATGCAGTCTGTCAGGTTTGCTACTCGCTCCTTTAGATCCTCGGACTGTTCTGTCCTTTCAATAGCTTTACGAAATACAATGTTAAAGGCCTAAAGAAAATTAAAAGAAAAGTCAGTTATTCAACTGGCATTGTGTGATTGCCGATCTCTATGACATCTTAGAGATGTGGGGAGAATAGTTTTAGTATGTCTTTTTCTCGGTTTTTCTCTTCCTTTCTGTGAAACAGCACATGGTCAATACTCCATCTTTTTGATGGCACAGCACTGCAAGCGTGGTTACTAATTTTTAATCACTTTTACACATTATTTTGCAATGTGGAATCAATTTGTTAACTTCTCAATCTTTGATCCTGTTGTATCCCTCCTTTATCTCCAGATAAGACAAAGAGATGAACCTCTGAGGAATCATTTTACAAATGCACTCTCCATGTGGAAAGTGCAGTATAGCCAAATTGTAAGCAAGTTTGCCATGATTTTCTGTCAATTTAAATTAATGGATGAAATGATTTCCAGATATATGCTTTTGATGGGTGAGGTTCTCAGATGACAGCACATATTCATCAAGTACGCCCATTGCTGCCTGCTGCTATAGTTATTTGGAAAATAGATCTGCCTCCAAATGCAGAAGTCATTCACCAAAATTCAAAATGGTGACCTCGATTTTACAGCAGGAGGAAGATCCTGTTTCTAATGAAACATAAACCTGAAGTGTTTAATGTATTTTAATTTAATATAGCTGGTAGTGATTCTAACGCCAATGAAATCAGATTCTGGAATAGAGAATCCAAAATGCATTCTAATATTGTTGAAACAAAAAACATTCCATTTTGGTATTGGGGAATGAGCCCGGCCAGGTGGTCGATGTTTCAGTAGGGGAGCAGTTCGGAAACAGTGACCACAATTCAGTAAGCTTTAAGATACTGATGGATAAAGATAAGTGTAGTCCTCAAGTTAAGGTGCTAAATTGGGAGAAGGCTAATTACAACAATATTAGGCAGGAACTGAAGAATGTAGATTGGGGGCAGATGTTTGAGGGCAAATCAACATCTGGCATGTGGGAGGCTTTCAAGTGTAAGTTGATAGGGATTCAGGACTGGCACATTCCTGCAAGGATGAAGGATAAGTATGGCAAGTTTTGGGAACCTTGGATAACGAGAGATATTGTGAGCCTAGTCAAAGAGAAAAAGGAAGCATTTGTCAAAGCTAGGAGGCTGGGAACACACGAAGCAAGTGTGGAATACAAGGAAAGTAGAAAGAAACCTGAGCAAGAAATAAGAAGGGTTAAAAGGGGTCATGAAAAAGCATTGGCCAGCAGGATTAAGGAAAATCCCAAGGCTTTTTATACATATATATCTGCTCGGGCTGCAGTAGAGTGTGACAGTTGGTATCTCACTGAGGGAGTGCTGCTCGGGCTGCAGTGGAGAGTGACAGTTGGTGTCTCACTGTGGGAGTGCTGCTCGGGCTGCAGTGGAGAGTGACAGTTGGTATCTCACTGAGGGAGTGCTGCTCGGGCTGCAGTAGAGTGTGACAGTTGGTGTCTCAGTGAGGGAGTGCTGCTCGGGCTGCAGTGGAGAGTGACAGTTGGTGTCTCACTGTGGGAGTGCTGCTCGGGCTGCAGTAGAGTGTGACAGTTGGTATCTCACTGAGGGAGTGCTGCTCGGGCTGCAGTAGAGTGTGACAGTTGGTATCTCACTGAGGGAGTGCTGCTCGGGCTGCAGTGGAGAGTGACAGTTGGTGTCTCACTGTGGGAGTGCTGCTCGGGCTGCAGTGGAGAGTGACAGTTGGTATCTCACTGAGGGAGTGCTGCTCGGGCTGCAGTAGAGTGTGACAGTTGGTGTCTCACTGAGGGAGTGCTGCTCGGGCTGCAGTAGAGTGTGACAGTTGGTGTCTCAGTGAGGGAGTGCTGCTCGGGCTGCAGTAGAGTGTGACAGTTGGTATCTCACTGAGGGAGTGCTGCTCGGGCTGCAGTAGAGTGTGACAGTTGGTGTCTCACTGAGGGAGTGCTGCTCGGGCTGCAGTGGAGAGTGACAGTTGGGGAAGTGTGGGGAAGTTTTTTTGTTTTCTTTTTTTCTTGCTGGTAATGGCTTCAGGGATGGCAGTTCAGGCAGTATGCTGCATCTCCTGTGGGATGTATGTGGTGAGGAAATCCAGTAGTGTTTCAGGAGATTTTAGTTGTAAGAAGTGCATTCGATTGCAGCTTCTGGAGGAGCGTGTAAAGGAGCTGGAGGGGGAGGTAGAGGAACTCCGCATAATTCGGGAGGCGGAGGTGGAAGTTGATAGGAGTTATAGAGAAATAGTAACTCCTAGAAATGAGGCTTGGGTCAATGCCAGGAGGAGGGGTAAGAAGCAATCGGGAAGACAATCCCCTGGGGCGGTTCCCCTCCATAATAGGTTTTCGGTGCTGGAGGCTACAGTTGAGGAGGAATCAACTGAGCATAGAGAGCAGATCTCTGGGGGTGAGCCGAGTGAGAAAGCTCAGGTGGTTAGGGGCTGTAAAAGACTGGGCCTTGTGATTGGGGACTCCACAATTAAGGAGACAGATAGGAGGGTCGGAACTAAAGGTAGGGACTCAGGGTTGGTGTGTTGCCTACCAGGGGCTGGGGTCCGGGATGTGTCTGACAGGGTATTCAGGACTCTTAGGGGGGAGGGAGATAAACCACAAGTTATTGTACATGTGGGGACACACGACATAGGGAGGATAGGGGAAGGGGATATTAGGCAGGGATTTATGGAGTTGGGGTGGAAACTAAAGGCCAAGACTGACAGAGTGGTTATCTCTGGACTCTTGCCTGTACCACGGGATAGTTTAGAGAGGAATAGGGAGAGGGAAGGTTTGAATTCATGGCTGAGGGGATGGTGCAGGAGGGAGGGGTTCAGGTACTTAAGCAATTGGGGCTCGTACTGGGGAAGGTGTGACCTCTATGAGAAGGATGGTCTACACCTTAATCAGAAGGGGACCAATATCCTGGGGGGTAAATTTGCTAAGGCCATGCAGGGAGGTTTAAACTGATTCGGGGGGGGGGGAGGGATCCTGAGTAGTGGGGCTGAAAGTGAGGGATGCATGGATGGGGACTGCAATGCACGGCATTGCAGAGGTGGGGTGGAGCAGGGTTTGAAATGTGTATACTTCAATGCCAGGAGTATTCGCAATAAAGTGGGTGAACTTGCAGCGTGGATCAGTACCTGGGACTTCGATGTTGTGGCTATTTCAGAGACATGGATAGAGCAGGGGCAGGAATGGATGCTGCAGGTCCCGGGGTTCAAATGTTTTAGTCGAAGTAGGGAAGGAGGTAGAAGAGGGGGAGGGGTAGCATTATTGGTCAGAGATTGTATCACAGTGTCAGAGAGGAGGTTTGATGAGGACTTATCTGTTGAGGTAGTATGGGCGGAGATTAGAAATAGGAGAGGAGAGGTCACCCTGTTGGGAGTCTTTTATAGACCTCCTAAAAGTTCTAGAGAGGTTGAGGAAAGGATTGCGGAGTCAATCCTGCTTAGGAGTGAAAGTAATAGGGCAATTGTTATGGGGGATTTTAACTTGACTAATATTGACTGGAATTGTTATAGCTCTAGCTCGTTAGAGGGGTCAGTTTTTGTTCAAAGCGTGCAGGAAGGTTTTTTGACTCAGTATGTAGACAGGCCAACTAGAGGTGAGGCTATATTGGATCTGGTGCTGGGAAATGAGCCAGACCAGGTGCTAGACTTGGAAGTTGGTGTGCATTTTGGTGATAGTGACCACAATTCGGTTACGTTCACCTTAGTGATGGAAAGGGATAGGCATGAACCTCGGGCCAATGGTTTTAGCTGGGGGAAGGGTAATTATGAGGCTATTAGGAGAGAATTAGGAAACATAGGTTGGACTAGGAGATTACAGGGACTGGGAACGTCCGACATGTGGAGTTTTTTCAAGGAGCAGCTACTGCGAGTCTGTGATAGGTATGTCCCTGTCAGGCAAGGAGGAATTGGTAGGGCTAGGGAACCGTGGTGCACCAAAAAAGTTTCTTTGTTGGTTAAAAAGAAAAAGGAGGCTTATGTTCGGATGAGACGTGAGCACTCGGGTAGTGCACTAGAAAGCTTTAGATTGGCTAAGAGGGAGTTGAAGAGCGAGCTTAGAAGGGCTAAAAGGGGACATGAGAAGACTTTGGCGGATAGGGTAAAAGAGAATCCTAAGGCGTTCTATAGGTATGTCAAGAACAGAAGGTTGGTTAGGGCAGGTTTAGGGCCAGTTATAGATGGCAGAGGGAAGTTATGTGTGGAACCGGAGGAGATTGGTGAAGCATTGAACCAATATTTCTCTTCGGTGTTCACGCAAGGGGACATGAATATAGCTGAGGAGGACACTGGGTTGCAAGGGAGTAGAATAGACAGTATTACAGTTGATAAGGAGGATGTGCAGGATATTCTGGAGGGTCTGAAAATAGATAAATCCCCTGGTCCGGATGGGATTTATCCAAGGATTCTCTGGGAGGCAAGAGAAGTGATTGCAGAGCCTCTGGCTCTGATCTTCAGGTCGTCGTTGGCCTCTGGTATAGTACCAGAAGATTGGAGGTTAGCGAATGTTGTCCCATTGTTTAAGAAGGGGAACAGAGACTTCCCCGGGAATTATAGACCGGTGAGTCTCACTTCTGTTGTCGGCAAGATGTTGGAAAAAATTATAAGGGATAGGATTTATAGTTATTTGGAGAGTAATGAATTGATAGGTGATAGTCAGCATGGTTTTGTGGCAGGTAGGTCGTGCCTTACTAACCTTATTGAGTTTTTTGAGAAAGTGACCAAGGAGGTGGATGGGGGCAAGGCAGTGGACGTGGTATATATGGATTTTAGTAAGGCGTTTGATAAGGTTCACCATGGTAGGCTTCTGCAGAAAATGCAGATGTATGGGATTGGGGGTGATCTAGGAAATTGGATCAGGAATTGGCTAGCGGATAGGAAACAGAGGGTGGTGGTTGATAGTAAATATTCATCATGGAGTGCGGTTACAAGTGGTGTACCTCAGGGATCTGTTTTGGGGCCACTGCTGTTTGTAATATTTATTAATGATCTGGATGAGGGTATAGTTGGGTGGATTAGCAAATTTGCTGATGACACCAAAGTCGGTGGTGTGGTAGACAGTGAGGAAGGGTGTCGTAGTTTGCAGGAAGACTTAGACAGGTTGCAAAGTTGGGCCGAGAGGTGGCGGATGGAGTTTAATGCGGAGAAGTGTGAGGTAATTCACTTTGGTAGGAATAACAGATGTGTTGAGTATAGGGCTAACGGGAGGACTTTGAATAGTGTGGAGGAGCAGAGGGATCTAGGTGTATGTGTGCATAGATCCCTGAAAGTTGGGAATCAAGTAGATAAGGTTGTTAAGAAGGCATATGGTGTCTTGGCGTTTATTGGTAGGGGGATTGAATTTAGGAGTCGTAGCGTTATGTTGCAACTGTACACAACTCTGGTGCGGCCGCACTTGGAGTACTGTGTGCAGTTCTGGTCCCCACATTACAGGAAGGACGTGGAGGCTTTGGAGAGGGTGCAGAGGAGGTTTACCAGGATGTTGCCTGGTATGGAGGGGAGATCCTATGAGGAGAGGCTGAGGGATTTGGGATTGTTTTCGCTGGAAAGGCGGCGGCTAAGAGGGGATCTTATTGAAACATATAAGATGATTAGAGGTTTAGATAGGGTGGATAGTGATAGCCTTTTTCCTCTGATGGAGAAATCCAGCACGAGGGGGCATGGCTTTAAATTGAGGGGGGGTAGTTATAGAACCGATGTCAGGGGTAGGTTCTTTACCCAGAGGGTGGTGAGGGATTGGAATGCCCTGCCAGCATCAGTAGTAAATGCGCCTAGTTTGGGGGCGTTTAAGAGATCCGTAGATAGGTTCATGGACGAAAAGAAATTGGTTTAGGTTGGAGGGTCACAGTTTTTTTTTAACTGGTCGGTGCAACATCGTGGGCCGAAGGGCCTGTTCTGCGCTGTAATGTTCTATGTTCTATGTTCTATATAAAGAGCAAAAGGGTGGCCAGGGAGAGGGAATCTATGCGTGGAGCCAGAGGAAATAGGCGAGGTATTAAATGAGTACTTTGCATCAGTATTCACCAAAGAGAAGGACTTGGTGGATGATGAGTCTGGAAAAGGATGTGTAGATAGTTTGAGTCATTTTGAGATGAAAAAAGAGGTGGTATTGGGGTTCTTGAGAAACATTAAGGAAGACAAGTCCCCAGGGCCTCATGGGATATATCCCAGAATACTGAGAGAGGCAAGGGAGGAAATTGCTGGGGCCTTGAGCGAAATCTTTGTATCCTCACTGGCTACAGGGGAGGTCCCAGAGGATTGGAGAATAGCCAATGTTGTTCCTTTGTTTAAGAAGAGTAGCAAGAATAATCCAGGTAATTACAGGGCGGTGAGCCTTACATCAGAGGTAGGGAAATTATTGGAGAGGATTCTTCGAGACAGGCTTTATTCCCACTTGGAAATAAGTGGACGTATTAGTGAGAGGCAATAGTGAAGGGGAGGTCGTGTCTCACGAACTTGATCGAGTTTTTCGAGGAAGTGACGAAGATGATTGATGAGGGTAGGGCAGTGGATGTTGTCTACATGGACTTCAGTAAGGTCTTTGACAAGGTCCCTCATGGCAGACTGGTGCAGAAGGTGAAATCGCATGGGATCAGAGATGAGCTGGCAAGGTGGATACAAAACTGGCTCGGTCAAAGAAGACAGAGGGTAGATGTGGAAGGGTGCGTTTCTGAATGGAGGGCTGTGACAAGTGGTGTTCCTCAGGGATCAGTACTGGGACCTTTGCTGTTTGTTATATATATATATATATATATAAATGATTTAGAGGAAAATGCAACTGGATTGATTAGTAAGTTTGCAGACGACACAAAGGTTGGTGGATTTGCAGATAGCGATGAGGACCATCAGAGGACAGCAGGATATAGATCAGTTGGAGACTAGGGCGGAGAGATGGCAGAAGGAGTTTAATCTGGACAAATGTGAGGTAATGCATTTTGGAAGGTCTAATACATATAGGAAATATACAGTAAATGGCAGAACCCTTAAGAGTATTGATCAGCAAAGGGATCTGGGTGTACAGATACAAAGGTCACTGAAAGTGGCAATACAGGTGGAGAAGGTAGTCAAGAAAGCATACTTGCCTTCATCAGCCAGGGTATTGAGTTTAAAAATTGGCAAGTAATGTTGCAGCTTTATCGAACCTTAGTTAGGCCGCACTTGGAATATAGTGTTCAATTCTGGTCGCCACACTACCAGAAGGATGTGGAGGCTTTGGAGAGGGTACAGAAAAGATTTACCAGGATGTTGCCTGGTATGGAGGGCATTAGCTATGAGGAGAGGTTGGAGAAACTTGGTTTGTTCTCACTGGAGCGACGGAGGTTGAGGGGAGATCTGATAGAAGTCTACAAGATTATGAGAGGCATGGACAGAGTGGGTAGTCAGAAGCTTTTTCCCAGGGTGGAAGAGTCAATTACTAGGGGGCATAGGTTTAAGGTACGAGGGGCAAGGTTTAAAGGAGATGTACGAGGCAGATGTTTTACACAGAGAGTAATGGGTGCCTGGAACTTGTTGCCGGGGGAGGTAGTACGGTGGTGATGGTAGTGGCATCTTGACAAGTACATGAATAGGATGGGAATAGAGGGATATGGTCCCCGGAAGCATAGGAGGTTTTAGTTAAGTTGGGCAGCATGTTCGGTGCAGGCTTGGATGGCCGAAGGGCCTGTTCCTGTGCTGTAATTCTATTTTTTCTTTGTACTGCCCTAGACCAATTTGTAAAAAGAAAATCCCATGTTTCACATACTTCTTGCCTTTCACTGTTATGCCTTTCCACTGGTCTTTTGTTGATCTATCAAATTATCCATCCTGCCTGCTACAATTCCCACGGTGGGCGGGACCAGAAAAGTTAGGCCTTTATGCCTGTCTTCATGGAGGAAGATGGATAAAGCCTTTCAGGAATACTAGAGAATCAAGGGACTAGCGCGAATAAGAAACTGAAAGAAATTAGTATCAGTAAATAAATAATACTGGTGAAATTAATGGGACTAAAAGTTGATAAATCCCCTGGATCTGTAGATCTATATCCCAGAGTGTTGAAAGAACTGGGTGTACATGTTGGATGCACTTGCGGTCATCTTCCAAAATTCTATAGGTTCTGGAGTGGTTCCTGCAGATTGGAAAGTAACAAATGTAGCCACTATTTAAGAAGGGGGATGGGGTGGAGAGAGAACAGTGAATGACAGATCAGTTAGTCTGACATCAGTAGGAGAGAAAATGCTAGAATCTATAATGGAGTATGTGATAAGAGGACATGTCAAAAATAATGGTAGGACAGTGCAGAATGGACATGGATTTATGAAAGGGAAACTTGATGGAGCTTTTTGAGGATGTAATGAGCAAAATAAATAAGGGGGGAGCAGTGGATGTGCCGTATTCGGATTTTCAGAAGGCTTTCAATAAAGTTCCACACTGGGGGTTGGTAAACAAAGTCAGAACATTTGGGATTGGGGCAATACACTGTCATGGATTGAGGATTGGCTGACAGACTGTAAGCTGCAGGAATAAATCAGTCATTCTCAGTGTAGCAGGCTGTGACTAGTGGATTACAGCAAAGATCAGTGTTTGGGCCCCCGCTATTCACAATCTCAATCAATGATTTGGGTGTGGAGACCAAATGCAACATCTCCGAGTTTGCTGATGACACAAAACTAGCTGGCAATATGAGTTGCAAAGTGGATGCAAGTAGAATTTAATGGAATTTAGACAGGAAATCAGCAAGAACATGTCAGATGGAATATAATGTAGAAAGAAATGAAGTTATCCACTCTATAAAGTAAAACAGAATAGTTCTTAAATGGTGATACATTGGAAAATGTCCAAAGAGACCTGGATGTTCTAGTTCATAAGCCACTGAAAGCTAACATGTAAGTGTCACAAGCTATTAGGAAGGCAAATGGTATGTAAGCAAGAGGACTTGAATACAGGAGTAAGGAAGTTTTGCTGCAATTGTGTAGAGATTTGGTGAGATTGCACCTGGAGTGCTGTGTACAGTTTTGGTCTCCTTACCCAAGGAAGGATGTACTGGCAATAGAGGGAGCACAACAAAAAAAATCACCAAACTGACCCCTGGGATGGTAGAGGAGAGATTGAGGAGACTGTGCCTATTGTCTTTAGCATTTAGAAGGACGAGAGGTGATCTCATTGAAGCAAACATTCTTACAGGGCTCGACAGGGTAGATGCAGGAAGGATACTTCCCATAGCTGGGGCAAGTCTAGAATCTGAGGACAGAGTCTCAGAATAAGAGGTACCCCATTTAGGACTGAGGTGAGGAGGAATTTCTGCACTCAGAAGGTGATGAATCTTTAGAATTCTCTATCCCAGAGGGTTGTGGAGGCTCGGTGATTGAGTACATTCAAGACAGATCAATAGATTTCTAAATAGTAAAAATATCAAGGGATATGGGGTCATGAGGGAAAATGGTGTTGAGGTAGATCAATAGCACAGCAGGATTGAGGGGCTGAATGGCCTATTCTTGCTCTTTTTTCATCTGTTCCTATAATCTACACAATTTTTTCTCATACCAGAAATCAAAGTAGTGAACCTTTGTTACATTCCCCCGACTATGGCAAGTATACCCTTCCTTTGGTAAGGAGATCACAACTGTGTGTACAGTACTCCAGGTACGATCTCACCAAGGCCGAAAGAGTTGCAGTAAGACTTCTGCACTCCTATACTCCAATCACTTTGTAATCGAGGCTAATGTACCTAATACCTTCCTAATTGTTTACTGTACCTGCATATTAACTTTTGCGATTCATGTACAAAGATATCCAAATCTTTCTGAACACAAACATTTTCCAGTTTTTCACCACTCAAGAAATATGATATTGTTTTTTTCTACATTATATTCCATTTGCTACGTCCTTTCCCATTCATTGTCTAAATCTTTTTGTAGCCACATTGCATCCTCCTTACAGCTTGCTTACTTACCCACTTAAACTTGTAACATGGGTAAGCTTGGATATATTACACTCAATCCCTTCATAGTAGAATACGTATATATAGAGCTGAGGCTCAAACACGGATCCTTGCAGTACCCCACTTGTTGCACATTGCCAAGCCCAGAATGATCTGTATACTGTTTCCTGTCCTCTTTTCACAAATGACTCATTTAGTTGTGTGTGTAATTTAGTACCTTGAGTGAAAATTGGTAAATGGGATTCAATTTCCTGAGATCATTGATGATGAAATAAAGAAGTGAAGTTCTGGCTGCTGCTGGCCGATAGCACTCGCGAGCTTCGTTGATCTTCAATTCGTTCTCCTTTGCTTCATTCACCTGTATGACAACAGATTCCCTGTGAATTACCCTGCAAGGCTAATACTAATAAATCCACATTTCCCATCTCTCCTGGAAGCACTGAATTGTATTGTGGCAGAGCTTCTGGAGGATTTTGAATTCAGAAGCGCTGCGTAACTTAGTAAATTAAGACTAACAAACCTCATGGATCAGGTACTATATACTCCTGGAATTCTCTACCCACTTCCCTTTCCCTTGTTACCATTCTCCTTGCCGTAAAGTCTACTTCTAGTGTGCAAAGTCAAAAAAATATGTCCAAGTCTGGAAAGTCAGCGAATATGGTGAATCTGTTGCAAAGATATCAAATACTAAATGATCTATAGATATCTAAGACCCCTCCATTAGACTTTGTAGCAGGAAACAGTTTGGAAGGAGCACCAAATGCATTCTGAATGGTGCCAGCACCTGTTAGTGTGATTCAAAGCAGTGAACCTCTTTTCAATGAATAGAAAACTAAATGGAATCTAAACTAGGTTGTGGATTCACTTTAATGTGCATTTTGCTCTAATGCCCAAGACAAATTTATAACCCAATCTTGTCCGAATCCACAAATTCGCCATGTCTCTTACAACTGATCGGAACCGTGGAATTGAAGATTTTCTGCTCAATGTCTATCATGGTGGGAATTCTGTGCCACGATAACTATTTGGCCTTTTCCACATCTGCAGACAGCTGAATTTGACGTATACGGTTTAGGATTCAGAAAATGATTTTTGCAACAGATCACCTGAAATCTTGTAATGAGACGACAATGTTTCACCTTCTGCTCGATCTCTGCTGCAGTCAGCTTTGTTGTCTCCAACCTCTCCACCAGCTCTGTGTCTCCAAGGAAGTTGCCTTCTGCAGCAGACAAGCGAGTAAGGAGCTCGTCCTCCAGTTGCTTGAGCTCGATCTTAAAATGATTCTGTTGCTTAGTCAACTCAGACTGTGCAGAGAAAACAAAACCACCAGTGCATTGGAATAGTTGAATTTCAGTCAGAATAAGCACATTCTATTAAAAAAAAACGGTTGCAAGATATGACCATCATTGTTCCTTCCCCTTTGGATCTAGTTGAATGGAAGTCTCCAGTTCAATTTTTAAAATTTCCATGACAGTGATGGAAATTTTAAAACAAACCTACACTGACCTCAGATCGCTGATAAAACCACGTCTCCGGCATAAAGGGATTATCAATCAAATTTAACCTACAATAAGACAGGTGGTTTAGGGTTGTACGCAATGTTAAAATCTCAAACCTGATCCCAACCTACTCTCTTCCAAGATGAATGGAAATGGGATGTGGGATGCAGAAATGGGGTGCAAGATACACAGCCAACTCACTTCAGGAGCTTGATTGGCAATTTAAATATTATACTGAGAAGGCAGCCTCAGATTTAATTGGCTTTACAGGCTTAACCTTGGCCGGCCATATTTCCAGGGCCTTGGGATTCCTGGTAGCTGAAGAGAAGTGAGTTCAAGTGCCATGCAGTACAGCTTGTTGTCCAGGAGCAGCATGAGACATTGTCCTCCAAGTTCACCTTCTTCTTTTGGACTGGATCTATACTGTCATCACACATCAGAGATCAGAACACCGCCCCCACCACTGTTATCTGCTCTAGAATGTTCCCTGTCTGACTCGAAGTCAAGTCCGTTAATCAGGCTCACTTCCAGGTGGCGACCCTGCTGTCAAATAAAATCTTGTTTTAGAATTGAAACTTCAAAGCCTGAGGGGAAACTAGATCAGTCCCTTAGATGAAGAAAGTTTACATTGTTTCTGACTCCTCATGATGCTGCTGACTCTGTGGGTGCTTTCTTCAGCTTCACTATATCAGTTCATTCAATTTACAATTCGGTCTGGCACAGGGTTTCCTCCCACAGTCCAAAAGATGTGCTGGTTAGGTGCATTGGCCATGCTAAATTCTCCCTCAGCGTACCCAAACAGGCACCGGAGTGTGGCGACTAGGGGATTTTCACAGTAACTTCATTGCAGTGTTAATGTAAGCCTAATTGTGACTAATGAACAAACTTTAAATGCAAATTCTTTAAATGCAGAGCAAACACAAAGTAAACAGCCACTGCAGGTAGCCCTCTACTGCTCTCAAGCCCATATATAGATGAGTCACTCCTAGAATGGCAATACAATGAACATGAAAAAACAGTGCTTAGCTTGGTCTCTTCTGACCATGCTTCTGCGTCAGGCTAGGTTTCATTAATGACTTTGGAGCTGTGCATACCTCTCCAGGATTTGAAATTATAGCACAGAGACAAAGATGTTGTTGGCATTGGTGGTCTAAATTTACCCCTGCTTTTGGTGGGAAGCACCAAACAGTGCTGGAATCCCCAAGGTTAAAATGACACTGGATGTGAACATGTTGGAACACGGTGTAAATTCCTTGGCAAATATTTTAAACACTTGCCCACCCTATTCGTTCTAGGCAGGCTCGATTAAAATAAGGCCTGAAATGCTTAACTTTAGTAAAGAAATACAATGGCCTGCTGCATTCTCCAATACTGTTATACCTCTTGATATTTAAATACTGCTACAAACTCTACTGAAAACTTTAGCTTGGTTCTGATGAACACATGCAATATATAATTTTTGTACAAAATGGGCGATAAACAAAAGATCATCGGCATGGCATACAAAGATCATAGGCTGCAAGAAACAATGTAAAAGCACATGCATGGCCCATGCATGTAAATTTACACTGTCTCCTTTTTGTCCTTTTATTATCCTTCCACCCCCCCCCCCCCAACAAAATGAATGATACTTTCTGAAATACTGTTCATAGAAACCAATACAATCTGATAATCAATGGGCAAGGTAATTTGAAAAGATCAATTACTTAATTACTGATCACATATGATATTTTAAGTTACTGTTACAATCAGCTTTTGCTCTGGGGTTGGGACCCTGACAATATTTGAAGGTATGGCCAATCAGTGGCCAAGGTGCACACTAGCCATCCAATTCAGGACAGCGGATAAACGACTGAAGCCCTTCAGCACTGGGATAGTGGAATTTCCACCATTCAGAGGTGGGCACGACCAATACAGGTAACAGAGAGGAAGAGGGCTTCTCAAGTTGGCCCTAGGAAACTTCTCCAAACTTATAAAATTTCTTCAACCCCTCCTCTATGGTCATTTATAAGCTGTGGCTGCCATGGCAAGGTGGCATTAAATAATTAACTAGAGAGCTGACACCCCTCGCCCCTCCCTCTTTCCCTGGTCTGATGTCCAGTTACCACCTCCTTCCCTCCAGTTGTGTTGGGGCCACTGGGTGGTTGAAGCACCATCTGCCAACCAGAAAGTTCCAGCTGACAGCCATTGTGGCGCCTTAATAGGTCCATTAAGGTGTGTTATTGGCTACCCACCACTTGCAGCAGGATAGGTACTTCCAACCCAAACTGTCACGTTCCAAAATGGCCCAGAGACAGGAACATGCCAACAAATGTGAATGTTAAGTATATTTATTAGTGTCACAAGTAGGCTTACATTAACACTGCAACATTACTCTGAAAATCCCCCAGTCGCCACACTCCGGCGAGAGAATTTATCATGGCCAATGCCCCTAGCCAACACATCTTTTGGACTGTGGAAGGAAACTGGAGCACTCAGAGGAAACCCACGCAGACACGGCGAGAACGTGACCCACTGTGACCCAAGCCGGGAATCGAACCCGGGTCCCTGGCGCTGCTGATGCTGAGAAACTGTGGGCCTGTCCAGCTCCCGTCTGATCCCCTCTGTAGATTGAATCTCTTCTAAGATTAACAGGACCAGACCTTATTTAAAATAGGAAAAGGAAAATTCTTTTGCAATCGCACATATCAGGATTACAGTTGCTTCTGTTCCATCTCCAGGCAATGTTCACCCCACAAATACAGTACCTTCAGGTGTTCTAGATCTGGCCTCTCAGTGGTGACCACTTCAGCCAGCAGCTGATCTTCAAGCCCATCCCTCGTGACAGTGAAATTAATGAGTGTCGTCTGAGCCTGCAACTCAGGTTTGTAGTGTGGGTTGGCCAACTTTGTATGAAGAATGAGTCGGAAACTGCTGTTAAATTCACACTCTTTGTCACCAATCTTTATGCATCTGACAAATAAATGAATAAATTACTTATTTTAGACAAAAATGTAATGCACTTGATGTACAATAACCTGTGGAACAGGAGCAGGAAAGTTGGATGGCGTTTTATTGGTTGACATGGACATGATTGGTTGAACTATCAATTTCTATGCAGTCTTGTATCACAGTACAAATCAGAACAATAATGGAAAACTGAGCTTTTAGAATTTATAGCATAAAAGAAGGCTATGTGGCTCATCAGATCTTGATATAGTTAACTCTTCAACTCTTCATCCTTCCCTTGTCCTTATATGCTTCATTTTATGCATATCAATTGCTATTTGAATGATGTTATAGCTGCTCTGACAATACCAGCTTCCAATAAACCCTTCAGCAAAAATATGATTCTAACTTTGCCATCATTCTTGTCATGATAATCTGGAGTCTGTGTTGCTTAATTACTAAGTCACCAATCAGCTCCTCATTATTTACCATCTCAGAACTTCTTATAATTAGATGCCTCCAATTTTCACCACCCTAGTGAAGAAAGCCCTCAATATTGACTCTTTTTCATAACTTTACCTTGTCAGTGTTCTGAATGGTCAGTGCATGAAATGCAACACACGATCGAAGGTCAGGGTCATTTTATGTAATTTATTTGTGAACAATTCCGCATTATTATGGTCTTGTTTGACCCAAGACATGATTTGTTATATTTCACTTCACAGAAATAATATTTTTCAGTACAGCTTTTTCTCTTAAGGCTGCTTCAAATTGAGTGGGTTTAGTCAGGCTAACTACAAATTGGCCCTGATAGGACAAGTTCAACTGCATCGCTTCTCAAAACAGAATTAATGCACTATTGATAGAACATTACTAAAACAAATTAAAATCTCTGCTGATGGATTGGCCTATAGGGTACTGTAAGACATGAAAGGAATAATTAGTATTCATTACTTCACACTCTACAACATTCCAATTATTAATGAAGTTCAATTTGTAGACTGCAAAATCCATCAACAACCTCTCTGTAGCTATTACTAATCAGAGAACAAGTAAGACACAGCAATGGCAATAGTTTCAAAGTTTATTTATTATTGTCACAAGTAAGCTTACACTGCAATGAAGTTACTGTGAAAATCCCCTAGTCGCCTCACTTCGGCCAGCGCGTGTTTGGGTACACTGAGGGAGAATTTAGCATGACCAATGCGGTTTCCTCCTACGTCTTTCGGACTGTGGGAGGAAACCGGAGCACCCGGAGGAAACCCACGCAGACAAGGGGAGAACGTGCAGATTCCGCACAGACAGTGAGCCAAGCTGGGAATTGAACCCGGGTCCCTTGCGCTGTGAGGCAGCAGTGCTAACCACTGTGCCACCGTGCTGCACAGTAACAAGGATATAAGAGAAACAAAACATTTAAGATGAGGTCAAAAAATATTTAAGACATTGTCAAACTACAATGACGTTATACCCAAAATTTCCTCACAGCTGCTCCCACTGCATATGGCAGAAACCATTTCATGCATGTAGCCTATTCATAGAATCATAGAAACCCTACAGTGCAGAAGGAGGCCATTCGGCCCATCGAGTCTGCACCGACCACAATCCCACCCAGGCCCTACCCCCACATATTTACCCACTAATCCCTCTAACCTACACATCTCAGGACTCTAAGGGGCAATTTTTTTTTTTTAACCTGGCCAATCAACCTAACCCGCACATCTTTGGACTGTGGGAGGAAACCGGAGCACCCGGAGGAAACCCATGCAGACACGAGGAGAATGTGCAAACTCCACACAGACAGTGACCCGAGCCGGGAATCGAACCCGGGACCCTGGAGCTATGAAGCAGCAGTGCTAACCAATTATATATATAATTATACTAGTATACTTAATATTTCTTCTACATTATAAAAGCTATACTGAAAATAGTCAATTTCACCATTTAATAGTTCTGGTTTCAGTTTACTAAAGATATAAGTAGTTACTAACTCCATTTTAAATGCGATATTTTTAGGCTAAATTAACTGTGATTAATAAATAACTACTTGCGAAACACTTAGCAGGAAGTATTTGTATTTATTATTTACTGAAGTAACACAATTGCAATGTTTCCGTACTATTTTGGCAGCATTTTGTTTGAGAAAGTACACAAGAAGCTATTCAGAGCTACATAGGAACACACAGCTTAGTTCAACTAAAAGATTATCAATAAACAAGACCTGTAAAATGTGATCGATTTATCTCCTCAGTATCTGGGCACTGGTTAGGTTGCATGTGCCCAAAATGTACGCCATCTATATTTTGAGTTCTGGGCAGGATTTCCCCCCAAAATTTCTAAGTGTTGTAACAGCGAGAAACAAGTTTTTGACGCTCTGCATCACAATATTTCCACACTCAGTGCAATGGAAGAGCTGTCATGTAATTCATGCCATCGTGGAGGCTCCAGACACGTGACCAACCCCAGCCTGGAAAGCTGTGGGCAGAGGCAGTGAGTGCCCATGCACTGGTACAGAGGACCAGGGTGGAGGGGAACCTGGCATCAGTCCCGTCTGGAATGTCCACATCGATCTACTCCACGGTCTTCCAGCATCCAACCCCCAGCATGTTCCTTCAACCCCTCTGGTACCCACCATCATAACTCTTGCCTGCCGAGTCACGGTCCCGACAGACACCACCTGATTGCTCCCACTCCGACACCCTTCCAGCCATCAGGCTTTCAATCCCCCCTTTCTGTCCCGCAGGAGAAGATGGCCCATAATCTCCGGGAGCGGGAACAGACCGGAGATGGGGTCCCTGAGCTGCGTATACTCACTGCATTTATGGAACGTGTGACGGAGCTGTCAGGGGAGTTTGAGGATAGAGTTGTGACCGACAGCCAGTTCGGGGTGAGCTACAGAAGTGAGGAGCCACAAAACCTTCACTCATATGACCTGTCTCAAGTAAGTTGCAAGCTGTCCAGATACTTGTCCCTCCCTTGCACTGCAGGAGATGACACCGATGGGGCCAGGCCCTCAGGAATCAGCGCCCATACTGCTGTCCCCCTGCACTGCCTGCAAGAATGTTGGAGGCAGGTTCAATTCAGGCATTCAAAGGGCATTATATGATTATTTGAATAGAAACAATGTGCAGGGGTACAGAGGAAAGACAGGAGAATGGCACTAAGTCATGTTCATTTGGAGAACTGGTTCGGACACAATGAATCGAATGCCCTCCTTCTGTGCCTTAACAATTCTGCGATTCTAAAAATTTCATGGGTGTAAGGAGTAAGATAAAGCAGAAAAAGAGTGCCTACGATAGATAGCAAGTGGATATAGCTTCATTGTATGGTTAGGGTCTTGGTGGGGAATGTGAGGTTTGGGAGACCAGGGTGGGACCACTAAACTGGGGCTATGACCCTGGAAGAGAATGCCTACGATTGGCACAAGGGAACTCCAGGAGTTAATCTCAAGTCCATGTCCTTTCTTGAGCTATATTAATCACCTTGGCTTTGTTGTGCAGGGCACAATTTCAAAATTTTCAGATGACACAAAACTTGCAAGTGTGGTGAACTATGAGGAGGATAATGATAGATGTCACTTTGATAGGCTGGTGGGATGTGTGGACAAGTGGCAGATTAAGTGATTGATTTTGGTAGGAAGAATGAGGGGGGACAATAGAAAATAAGGGTACAATTCTAAAAGGGAATAAGAACCACAGTGACTTGGGGAATATTGAAGGAGACATGGAAGGTTGAGAAAGTGATTAATAAAGCATATGGGATCATTAGTTGTATATATAAGGAAATGGCATACAAATACAGGGAAGTAATGAAGAGCCTGTATAAAGCCCTGGTGCAGCCTCAACTGGAGTATTCTGTCCAACTCTAGGCAGCACACTTTGGGAAGGATGTGAAGATATTCAAGAGAGTGCAGAAAAGATTCACGAGAATGGTCCCAGGGATGAATAACTTCATGAACGATATGCTCTGTCTTTCTTGCGCACAAGAAATAATACTTTTCACTGTACGTTAATACATGTGACAATAATAAATCAAATCAAATCAAAAATAAATGGAGAAGCTGGAATTGTGTTCCCTGGAGAACAGATTTGATAGAGGTTTTCAAAATCACAATGTGTCTGGTCAGAATGCAGAAGGGAAAAATAGTTCCCATTGGCAGAAGGGTCAGGGGACATGGATTTAAAGCGTTGATTTGGCAAATGAGGCAATAGAGATATGAGGAACAGTTTTTAATGCAGCAAGCAGTTAAGATTTGGAATGCTCTTACTGAAGGTATGGTGGAGGCAGATTCAATCGAGGATATCAAAATAAATAATTATTTAAAGCAAAATGAATTGCAGGGCTACAGGGAACAGGTGGAGGCCGAGTTACTCTTCCAGAAAGCCAGCATCAATACGACAGGCCAAATGAACTTCTGTGCTGTAACAATTCTATGATATTGTCATATGCCCTTATCGCCCATATGTGAATGTATTATAGAATCTCATCTCATTATAGAGTTATTCATTCTCCGTCACCTTCAAACTCTATCTCTTCCCAGTACACCCAGAACCCAAACCTATTCATATCAGATTATGCTCCTCCAGTCTGCTTTACTGATTTACCATATACCTACTTCATTTTTCATATCTCATGGACAGTTAATGGAGTAATGTCTCGTGAAATGGGGATACGGTAGTGTCGTGGACTGGTAATCTAAGAGACCCATGTTCATACTCTGGGGACATAGGTTCAAAGTCCACCACGGCAGCTGGTGAAAGTTAAATTCAGTAAAATCTGGAATATAAAGCTAGTCTTAGTAATGGTGACCGTTAAACTATCGATTATCATAGAAACCTATCTGGTTCATTAACATTCTTCAAGGAAGGAAATCTATGATCTTTACCTGGTCTGGCCTACATGTGACTCTAGATCCACAGCAGTGTGGCTGATTCTTAACTGCCCTCCCAAATAGCCAAGCAGGTCACCCAGTTCAAGGGCAATCAGGGATGGATGATATAGGCTGACATGGCAGTGTCACTCTGCTGAATTCAGATTTACCATATGTGAGAGTCACATCCCTCCCCAGTTCCCAATGCAATGAAAATGGATGTGTTGGAAATGGGGGCTGGATTTCCAGATCCAGGTCCCATCATTTTTAAAGGGCTCTGGAATCCTTACAACTCGTTGAGAATCCGAGCCCTTGAGTAAGGCTTCAACCAACTACCAAATGACTCAGAGGTGAGCGTTCTGTGAATATGGCTGGCATAGCCTGTGTACTTGCTTTATTATGAAAACCTACCATAGCTATTCTATCTGGTACATCGATACTTCCTTTGCTTTAACACAGCTTTTGACTGCTTTTTTCCTAATGCAGGCACAATTTCATTGATCTCCCCTTTTGGAAAACTTCTCAAATTACATGTAAAATGCAGAAGGGTAGGAACATGCTAGAATTGGTCGCTACCTCTTTTTCTTCTGTTTTACACATAGGAAATAGACATACATCATGTAAAAACAGAGAGAAAACACCTCATCAAATCACAGATGTTAAATGGTAACCAAATCATAGCAGATGACATGCTAAGTTTTTGTATTTCGAGTTAATGCCCAAATATTAGTAAGGAATTCTGTTGATAATTTAGTCATCGTAAGTACTCACCTCCCCTTTTTAATTGTGTTTCGCCCGAGTACCGGGTCGAGAACTGGATCAACGGTTTCTTCAAGGCTTTCAACCAGTATAGTATCACCACACGATAGTGCACGCTCAATGATGTCTAAATAGCTTTTTTTTTGAAAAGATTCAGAATGCACAGTTGGTGTTCAAATTAATTTGCAGAAACACTAAAATGAGCATACTTTCAATTAAACACTTTGGTTTTGTTTTCAAACAAGTCAGCCATTTAAGATATCTTTGGACTATTTACCCTTTTTGTCCTATGCGTACAACTCTCAGCTCATTCCCATATTTGTTCCTAATCCACTTGATCCCTTGCTGCTGTGGGTCAATCATGAGTGGCCAGCGTTCACAGTTGGTCAGAATAGTGGCATTTTCTGCAGACATCCTGTCACTGGGCAACCCTTCATTATTCCAGGTTGCAATTGTGGCATCGTCAGTCAACATTGCTATAGGATCTAGACCTTCTGTTATTGGTATGGAAACCTGAGAGATCGATAAAGAATATAAGATTTCAATACAAGATTTTTCTCTCGTGCTCTACTAGGTCATTAGCCTGTGCAACCAGTTAGGCTATTTTCATAGCAGTGTGTTAATCAGAAAGTGTCATACATCAAAAGTAGATCTCAAGGTTGTATTTGTGAAGAAATGGCTTGAATCTCTCATTTGCCGACTAGTTTCACTAGAGTAACTTTATGCCATGATGGGTAAGAGATGGCGGGTTTAACAAATCCGAAACCCAAATCCAACCTGCCTGGAATGCACCCACTTCAGGTTTTTCTCTGATATGTTAATGAGACCACATCTATAAAGTTTTAACATTTTAGATATAATGGGGATGAACTGGACATTCCAGCACTTGGGAAACCTGGCAGCTGAAGGCAGATGAGAAGGTCAAGATTCAACAGGTAAATGTCTTTGTAGCATTGTTCATGCAGATTCCAACTTTATACTAGTCTTTAACGGTCAGAAATGTGAGCTGGTCACTCTGAGTTTCAGATCAGGTGACAGTGGCACTCGCTCCTCTTCCAGTATGTACTCAAGATGGGTAGCTCTTGAGTATTTGAACACAGAAAATAGGAAGGGGAAGGTTGGGGTAAATGAAGTGGGGTAAGTGGGTGGTCAACAAGAGGTCCATGACCACACCATCTGCAGCTTGATCATCATGCCAGAGAGCAGGATGAAGGTGAGTTGGGATTTAAGGAGGGTTATGAGGCAGGAACATAGTCTCCCTCAATGTTCTCAGTGACGCTGGATACTATAGGCTCTATTGCAGACAGCCCATGATGTAGAAACCCAGCTCCTCCACTGGGCTCAGTTTGGCTCTGCTCTCATCTAATGTGTGCCACCTTGAACTGCAAAAGTGAGGGAAGAATGTCAATGATTCTGAAGCACTATGTTTGGGCAATGTGCCTACCATAGCTGAAATGCTGGAGCAATGTGGGAGCTCTAAGAGCTGGGTGTGGGCCTAGGATCATTGGAATGGGATGTAGGCAAAGTGGAATTTCTGGTTGTTACATGTGAATCCCGAGTGTCAGGAACTGCTGAAGCGATGGAATGATGGAGTTGTGATGTATCCGTTTGAGATCATTCAGCGTAAATGCCCAGGATTGATTTCCATAGTCTTATTATCCCTTCTGAGGGTTGTTCATGAATGCCTCCTTGCCC
The DNA here is from genome assembly GCF_964213995.1 of Mustelus asterias. Lineage (NCBI taxonomy): Eukaryota > Metazoa > Chordata > Chondrichthyes > Carcharhiniformes > Triakidae > Mustelus > Mustelus asterias. The sequence continues at coordinate 94,355,060 of NC_135802.1, read as the reverse complement.
CTTGCTGAACCCTGGCATCTCACCTCTTGTCCACCTCCAGCGCACACTTGGCGCCCTCTTGCTGCCCTGATGTTTGATCTTCCATGTTTACAATTGCAGAAAAAGTACCTTGGCAGCAGCCTCCTGGGATTCTCTAAGAGCAGAAGGCTGCTGCACAATATGTTATTAGCAAATGCTGCTCAGCTTCCTGCTGAGCCCTGTGCACAGGCAGTGTTTGGCCCTTCACGACAATCAGGTAAATAAGGAGGCAGCATCAAACTTACATGCTGCCCACATTCACCTGAACAGTCGTGGGCAAGTTGGGAACTGTGGTCCCTCCAACCAAAAGATAACATGGATCATTTTTTAGTCATAAATTCCATCAAAATGATGAAAAGTTTTGCTGATTTTCCCTACAGCAAGTGAACTAATTTTAAAACCAGGTTAACTGTTAACCCTAAAAATAAATTGATCAGATTCTACAAAAAAGTCCATCTTATCTTGACTATTGCTGTGTTAGGTTTGTTGTAGCTGCACCCATTTTCTGGGCTGGATATAGAGGAGACAGTGCTGCCAGGGGTGGAGCAAGACAGCATTGACACTGACCACTTTGTACTTTATGAAATTCATATGTATGCTGAATTTCTGCAATCGTGTAATGTTCCTATTACTATCCAATGGGAATAAAATACAAGTGCTACCACTACAGCGGCATTTAACACATCTGTTCTGCAATAAACAAATGATCCAAAGATGTGCAGGCTAAGCGGATTGGCCATGCTATATTGCCCCTTAGTGTCAGGTGGACTAGCTAGGTAAATGCATGGGGTTATGGGGATAGGGCCTGGGTAGGACTGTGATTGGTCCAGACTCGATGGACCGAATGGCTTTCTTCTGCACAGTAGGATTCTACGATTCTATGATCCCAGGATAACACGAAAATAACTGGATGGAGAAAAACTAATTAAGGTAGGTGATGTTGGCCTTCACTGACAGTTCCTTCCCTATGGTGAAAGTTGACTGAAAGTCTCCTTGCAGCAGATGGCACAACCCTGCAAAGACCGTTGTGCTGATTTGGAGCCGGAGCCTATGAAGGCAGTTATCCTCAGTCATTGCCAGATAGATGTATCCTGGGCTGAACATATGGGACAGATCTGAGCTGCAGACTCTGCTATAGGCTGATATCACTGGCATATCTTATCTTTAACCTTTTTAATCTCTAAATATTATGTTTGGTGAACATTACAATAAATTCCCATTGCTAATTCAGCATTGTCTTATCAAACAGGTTGAGATTCTGTAATGACCTGTTGGATGCCCTGTCGCTCCTTAAGAGGGAGTGGAAGTTTGAACACTATAAGCTACTTGGCAGGGACTTCTCTCTCTGTGGATATTCTTGTTCTGCTGATATGAATGACTTTCTGGCCACTTTGTTGGCAATTTAGATTTTAAATGCCTTCACCAGAGAAACAAAAAAAGCAATAAAATACCTCAATTTACCTCGTAAGAAATCACTTTTCGTAAAGAACATAAGAACATAAGAAATAGGAGCAGGAGTAGGCCATCTAGCCCCTCGAGCCTGCCCCGCCATTCAAAAAGATCATGGCTGATCTGAAGTGGATCAGTTCCACTTACCTGCCTGATCCGTATAACCCCCAATTCCCGTATCGATCAGGAATCAATCTATCCGTGATTTAAACATATTCAACGAGGTAGCCTCCACCATTTCAATGGGCAGAGAATTCCATAGATTCACCACCCTCTGAGAGAAGAAGTTCCTCCTCAACTCTGGCCTAATGGGGTTATGCTGCAACTGTACAGGACCTTGGTGAGACCACATTTGGAATACTGTGTGCAGTTCTGGTCACCTCACTATAAGAAGGATGTGGAAGCGCTGGAAAGAATGCAGAGGAGATTTACCAGGATGCTGCCTGGTTTGGAGGGTAGGTCTTATGAGGAAAGGTCGAGGGAGCAAGGCTGTTCTCTCTGGAGCGGAGGAAGCTGAGGGGAGACTTGATAGAAGTTTATAAAATAATGAAGGGGATAGATAGAGTGAACGTTCAAAGACTGTTTCCTCGGGTGGATGGAGCTATTACAAGGGGGCATAACTATAGGGTTCATGGTGGGAGATATAGGAAGGATATCAGAGGTAGGTTCTTTACGCAGAGAGTGGTTGGGGTGTGGAATGGACTGCCTGCAGTGATAGTGGAGTCAAACACTTTAGGAACATTTAAGCGGTTATTGGATAGGCACATGGAGCACACCAGGATGATAGGGAGTGGGGTAGCTTGATCTTGGTTTCAGATAAAGCTCGGCACAACACCGTGGGCCGAAGGGCCTGTTCTGTGCTGTACTGTTCTATGTTCTATAAACTGACCCCCCTTTATTTTGAGGCTGTGCCCTCTAGTTCTAGCTTCCTTTCTAAGTGGAAAGAATCTCTCCATCTCTACCCTATCCAGCCCCTTCATTATCTTATAGGTCTCTATAAGATCCCCCCTCAGCCTTCTAAATTCCAACGAGTACAAACCCAATCTGCTCAGTCTCTCCTCATAATCAACACCCCTCATCTCTGGTATCAACCTGGTGAACCTTCTCTGCACTCCCTCCAAGGCCAATACATCCTTCCGCAAATAAGGGGACCAATACTGCACACAGTATTCCAGCTGCGGCCTCACCAATGCCCTGTACAGATGCAGCAAGACATCTCTGCTTTTATATTCTATCCCCCTTGCGATATAGGCCAACATCCCATTTGCCTTCTTGATCACCTGTTGCACCTGCAGACTGGGTTTTTGTGTCTCATGCACAAGGACCCCCAGGTCCCTTTGCACAGTAGCAAGTTGTAATTTTTTTCCATTTAGATAATATTTGCTATTATTTCTTCCTAAGTGAATAACCTCACATTTGTCAACATTATACTCCATCTGCCAGATCCTCGCTCACTCAGTCAGCCTGTCCAAATCTCTCTGCAGACCTTCTACGCCCTCCACACGATTCACTTTTCCACTTATCTTTGTGTCGTCTGCAAACCTTATTACCCTACACTCAGTCCCCTCCTCCAGATCGTCTATATAAATGGTAAATAGTTGAGGCCCCAGTACCGATCCCTGCGGCACGCCACTAGTTACCATCTGCCAACCAGAAAAGCACCCATTTATTCCGACTCTCTGCTTCCTGTCGGATAGCCAATCCCCAATCCACGCTAACACCCTACCCCCAACTCCGTGTAACCCAATCTTCTTCAGCGACCTTTTGTGAGGCACCTTATCAAACGCTTTTTGGAAATCCACAAACACCGCATCCACCGGTTCCCCTCCGTCAACCGCACTAGTCACATCTTCATAAAAATCCAACAAGTTCGTCAAGCATGACTTTCCCCTCATGAATCCATGCTGCGTCTGCTTAATCGAACCATTCTTATCCAGATGGCCTGCTATTTCTTCTTTAATGATGGATTCCAGCATTTTCCCAACGACGGATGTTAAGCTAACCGGCCTGTAGTTACCCGCCTTTTGTCTATTTCCTTTTTTAAACAGCGGCGTAACATTAGCCGCTTTCCAATCCGCCGGCACTACCCCAGAATCCAACGAATTTTGATAAATAACCACTAACGCATCTGCTATTACCTCTGACATTTCTTTCAGTACCCTGGGATGCATTCCATCCGGGCCCGGGGACTTGTCCACCTTCAGTCCCATTAGTCTACCAAGCACTGCCTCCCTGGTAACATTAATTGTATTGAGTACCTCTCCTCCTACCAACCCTCTATCGTTAATATTCGGTAAACTATTTGCGTCTTCCACCGTGAAGACCGACACAAAAAACTTATTTAAAGTTTCAGCCATTTCCTCATTTCCCACTATTAAATCCCCCCTCTCATCCTCCAAGGGTCCAACATTCACTCTAGCCACTCTATTCCTTTTTATATATTTGTAAAAGCTTTTACTATCATTTTTTATATTTAGAGCTAGCCTAGCTTCATAACCTATCTTTCCTTTCTTTATCGCTTTCTTAGTCGTTCTTTGTTGTTTCTTAAAGTTTTCCCAATCTTCTGATTCTCCACTATTTTTGGCCACTCTGTACGCATCGGTCTTTCATTTAATACTCTCCTTAATTTCCTTCGTTATCCACGGCTGGTTATCCCTTTTCTTACAGTCCTTCTTTATCACCGGAATATATTGTTGCTGAGTACTGAAAAGGATCTCCTTAAAAATCCTCCACTGTTCCTCAGCTGTCCTACCTACCAGTCTGCTCTCCCAGTCCACCTTAGCCAATTCAGCCCTCATCCTATCGTACTTCCCTCTGTTCAAACAGAGGACACTGGTATGGGACCCTACTTTCTCCTCTTCCATTTGTATCCATTTGTATAACGCATGCCCATTGGTGATCAGTTTAATAGTGACTTCCACTAACATTCTGAAAATCTTTCTATTTTGCTGTTATTGCTCATTGCAGGATTAATAGATAACAAAGTATTGCACATTTTTCGCAAATACTGAAAATACATTGAAATTGTAATCTTTTTCTCATACATGGTGTATCTCATAGATAGGTACCTACCGTGCAGAAAGAGGCCATTTGGCCCATCGTGTCTGCACCGACCACAATCCCACCCAGGCCCTACCCCCATATCCCTACATATTTACCCACTAATCCCTCTAACATATACATCTCAGGACCCTAAGGGGCAATGTTAGCATGGCCAATCAACCTAACCCGCACATCTTTGGACTGTGGGAGGAAACCGGAGCACCCGGAGGAAACCCACGCAGACACGAGGAGAATGTGCAAACTCCACACAGACAGTGACCCAAGCCGGGAATCAAACCCAGGTCCGTGGAGCTGTGAAGCAGCAGTGCTAACCACTGTGCTACCGTGCCGTCCTTCTGCATTTGAGTTATAGCAACAACATAAGTATCTTACAGCTCTTCATTATACGATTTGTATTCAGTTTGTTAAGTCATTATATTAAAATGAACAGAATTACAAAATATGTTAGATATTTAAATGCAAAATATGTTGAGAAGCTAACTGCTCACATGTGTCACCGGTTTCACTGAGAGTTGTTTCTTTTTTCTCAAAGACATATATTTTCTTAATCACCTATATCACCTCTATGAAATTCAAAAAGAAAATTCACTTAAGTGACACATTCCATGTGGCGCAATTGCCAGTTATTACTGCATTCCTTAACTGAAATGTATTAATTTTCTGCCATGGTAAACAATAGTATCACTGACAACAAAGGTGCCTGAGCACATTTCACATCATTGTATGAAACAACTGAGGACATACAGTTAAGAACTGACAAAAGGTGGGGGAGGGAGACAACAAACCTTCAGTGATTTCAGAAAAGGAAGCCACATGCCCTCAACTAATTCCTGACGGTATCCTTTGGTAAAGGATCCAACATATGACACAAAGCCAGCTGTCAGCAACACATCTCCACACAGCGTCTTTTCCTGAGCTTCAAAGAACTGGACAGTTTGAGCCCAACGGACATTTTCTGACTGAGGAAATAAACAAATTTTGGAATTAAACATTATGCAAATGCAAACTGGTTTGGTTTACTTCTTACTGAATCAATCAATTTGGAAATACAAATGATTTTATTTCTTCCAGAAAAAAATTAATTGTAACAACGACCATTAATACTAAACCATTGGGGGTCCGGGGCGGGGGGGGGGGGGTGTTGGGGTAGTTGGTTCAACAGCTGGCATGTGGATTAGATGAACACCAATAGCATGGGGATCGATCCCCGTTCAGGCAGAGGCAGACTTTGGGCCAGCCTCCGTGCCCCACTTGTGGTAAAGCAATTTGCCGTGGTTCAGTAAATAATTGCCCAGGACCTGCCCTCAAACACACAATGTAAGGAGATAATGACTAAATTATTACAATTTTATGAGAAAACTCTGAATCTGCATTCTTTTATAACTTGAGATCTCTTGTACGTTAACAACAAAGGATTATGTTATTGATATAATATGTTGCTGCTAACAACACAATGATAAAAATCACCCAACTACGCAATACACAGCTGAAAGCAATTTTGGCAACTGATAAAATAAACAGAGGAGAAACAGAACTACTTTTCCACCATTATACAATAATAATTCTTCCTACCTGTTTTAACTAGGAAGATAAATTTAGAATCTGTAGGGTACAATGCTGTATTTTCCTGTGTTGTACATTTCTCTACAGCTAACTTACCGTATATGAAGCAGTCACATTTAACTGAGTGTGCATTGATAGAAGATAGGATAGTATAATGTTACTGTATAACAGAACAGTACACTTGCACATAAATGCCTTACTTATATCAAAAAATCATTCAACAAATGTAATTGCTGCAGCCAATTTTCTATAACATTCAATTTCAAAATCTTCAAGCTGATTTAATAAACATAACTGTTAAAACAGTATTAATTGTTTCTCTAGGAATGAGTTCCAACTTGTTACCTGACGCAAACCAACCTCCCATCCATTGACTCTGTCTACACTTTCCACTGCCTTGGCAAAGCAGCCAGCATAATTAAGGACCCCACGCATCCCAGACATTTTTCCGTCGGGAAAAAGATACAAAAGTCTGAGGTCACGTACCAACCGACTCAAAAACAGTCTCTTCCCTGCTGCTGTCAGGCTTTTGAATGGACTTACCTTGCATTAAATTGATCTTTCTCTACACCCTAACTATGACTGTTACATTACATTCTGCACTCTCTCCTTTCCTTCTCTATGAACAATATGCTCTGTCTGTATAGCGTGCAAGAAACAATACTTTTCACTGTATGCTAATACATGTGACAATAATAAATCAAATCAAATGTATGTACATGCCAAGAGTGCTTCTCTGCCGTATTCTGTGAACTCTGCAGGATCGAGGGTCGATGTGCATCAGTATTATAGTAATCAAGCATGCATTATCAGGCACCTTCTACCTGTGACCTCCTCGGCATCCTGTTTTCCTGTGTGCTTTAATGCATTCTTATGATGCATGCTTAAAGCTGGACTTCTTATGGTGCTAGATTTCACCTAAATTAAGAGTGCTTTTCATAATGTGGCTGGGGTGTCTTGAGTGCCATTGTGGCCTTCCAGGACAGGTACTTCAATATTAATACATTCTTTTTTCATTTGCATAGGCATCTCCATCTCGGAGGTTCACCAAGTATTCCTGAATTGCACCTCTTGGGCCTCTAAACAGTTCATTGTAAAAAATAAAATTAGGGTATTTTAAGAGTAACCAGAAACCCTTTTCGAGCTGCTGAAGAATGTACAATTGGGCAATCAGAGATTGCATAAGTTTTTGGGACCCATCAACATTAAATTCCCTTTCTGCTGAATATTAAACGATGCAACCCATGGACAAGCATTTGTCTCTTATGCAGCCTTTTTCTGAAGCAAATTATGGACCTGCAGAAGGGGAAATATTTTACGTAATTTGCTTATCATTAAAAAATGGCTGAAATACGGACAAGAGAAATGTGCATCTCCAGTAGGAAATTAGATAACCGTCAAAAGATGGAGACCTTGACAAAATATGTTCTTGACCCATTTCCCACTTTTGCCAGTTCCAGTTTGCTCAAACAAATCTAGGCCTAATTTTTCTTTAAATTATTAAAGCATGTCAGATTGAGTGGGCTTGAACTCAAAACAATTCATATCAAAAAGAAAATCTGATTAGATAATTCTGTGCATAGGAACAGGAAACTATTACACGCGAGGGTTTTCTGAACAATTCGACTTTGTGGTCTTAAAGGGGCACAGGTTCACCTTGTCAGCAGAATGATAACTCTGGCATTGCGAGAAATATATGACAAAAATGGGGCAGTCGCTATAATCAGGCATGTCCATAGGGAGTTTAACAGCAACATTTTAACTTGTCCATGGTCGATCCATTGGATTTTATTAAGAAAAAATACATACCATAATCATCTCGTATTGAAGCTGGGTCCATAAACTAAACCCATAATTTGCCCCACACACTACGTGAAAACTGCAAGATATTTTGATTGTTTTATCCACGTTGCTAGGGTAATGGAGATAGTCTTATACTTGTTATGACCCAGTTTCCCATAACACTATAAACAGCTGTAGATGACACTCTTACAGAATTAAGTACTGTCATTAAGTACTATTAAAGCTGCATGATCCACAATTTCTATTATCTTTCACTTCAGCATTACTCATTAAAATAATAAACTCTTTTAACAAAAAACTAAAAAGGAATCAAAAACAGACCAAACTTTTTATCTACTTTCACTTCATCACCAAACTTAAGGAAATTGAAAAATAAAATCTCGTACTTAGTGAGTTTTGCTATCCAATCGGATAAGAAAGTGGACTTTTGAATTGGTGATTCTGGCAGCTTTGAGCAAAGGGGGAACAAAGTTGTGAAATCTCATTAAAGTTTCATTGCTATTTATTACTATTATTTCTCTGAAGACACATAATAACCCCAGATCTACACTTGTTCAAGGTCCATTTGTCCTCCATAATCCTGCACTATGGAACGTGCAGGATCAACTGTCAAACATGTCGAAAAACGAGTTAACTTAGGAATTTAATCATTCCAAGAATGGCCTAAACCACTGAGCAAAATACAGACTTTTTGGTAAAGCAAAATTATTAATACTAGGATCATATGAGCTGTGACACTCAGTAGTTTTATAAAATTTAGTCCTTGCCCACCTATATACACGGATAATAAATCTGCACACTTATGGCAGTAAAATAAAGATCAGAATTACTTCAAGGAGGTTGTACCTACTTAATCCTTGATGATGAATGATCCCTTTCACATAACAGGGATAATTCTCCCAGCCCGCTGCATTGCTCTCGCAATGCAGCTAGAGCAACAATGCAGCTAGAGCAACAATGCAGCTAGAGTCTCCCAGCCGAAGTTTTCCAGAGTAATCCACTCTATGTTTCTCCAACCTGTCCATGTAAGACAACCCACCCATTCCTGGTATTAGTCTAGTAAACCTTCTCTGAACTGCTTCTCACACATTAAATAATGCGACCAATAATGTACACACTAGTCCAGATGTGGTCTCATCAATGTCCTGTACAAGTGAAGCATAATTTCCTTACGTTTGTAATTAATCCCCCCACAATTAACACTAACATTCTATTAGCTTTCCTATGTACTTCCTGTACCTGTATACCAGCCTTTGTGATTCATACACTAAGACATCAAGATCCCTCTGTAACTCAGAGCTCTACAGACTCTCACCATTTAAATAATAAGCTGCTTTTTTGTTCTTTCTGCCAAATTGGACAATTTCACATTTGTCCACATTATACTCCATTTGCCAGATCTGCGCCCACTCACTTAACCTATGTTCCTCTGTAGCTTTCTCACATTCTCTTCACAGTTTACTTACCCACCTCTCTTTGTATCATCAGCAAATTTAGCAACCATACCTTCAGTTCCTTCATTTGAGTCATTTATATAAATTGTAACAAACCAGCTAACTTTGGGAACAGCATGTTAGATTTAATTTTTATTTGTCGTGGAATACAAAAATTAAATCAACTATTTATGTAGTAAATCACTATCTGTGTAATTCCACAGAAAATATCTCTGGCATCCTTTCCTTTATTTTTATATGTACAATTGCCTATTTCAATAAATCACTGAGTACGAACAATCCTGCTATGAAATAATTAATTTGTAAAAGATATTAATCCATCCTCTTCATTTCTGGATAGCGGGCTGCAACGAACAAAGTATACATGTTGATGCTGTAAATGGCATTGGATGTTTAGTGAAAATGTTCGCTGGTCATCAATTTGGGCTCTAGTTAGAGCTGTGATAATTGTAACATGTTATCTTTACATAATTTATCATTGATGACATTTTAGCAACAAGGGTTTAGGAGCTATTTCATGTACTGCAATATAATTTCAGACAGTTAAAAATCACTATAATTTCATCCTAATGTGTTATAGATTGCACATAATGTCATTTAGTCTAAGGTGACCCTTTCTAATTTTCAGCAGCTGTTCGGACTGGGAGTAAGTTAATGATTAAATATATATTGGGGGTCCATCCATGTGATTTATTATCCAAATGCTTTCCTATGATATACAGACAAAATCATCTGTCTTGAAATCATTGAAAGGTTTTAAATGTGCTACGTCTCTCAAACTAGCTCCATAATTAATGTTCTGAGTCATTAGAAGTCTGCCAACTAATCTAAACAAATTAGAAACATTATTAAATTTACCAGTGGTCAAATTGTATTATTCAATATATGTACTCTGAATAATGTACTCTGAACAGAAGCTGACTGTGGCTCCATCACACTTACTGCAAACCCATTCCTCTTCTAGCTGCTATTACTGACTAAAGATGAATTCCATTGGATACCCGTATGCAACTTGGGAGCTTTGTCGCCAAGCCTGATTGGCACATTTGGAATGCTTGGCTTAGTTGTAAAGGAAACAGAGGCTGTGAAGTTAATTTAAATCTCATCATCAAACATATTGCCAAGGCCAGAAACAAACATCGCCACATGAATACAAAGCACTCTAATAGTGGTTTTGATTTGATGGTTACTTGTACATTAGTGCAAGTAATAAATAAATAAACATTTTGTTTATTCTAAGTCAGTGGCCTCCAACCAGTTGATCACGATTGACAGGTCAATCCCAGAATCTTGAACAGTCGATCTTAACATTTTTCCAACATATATAGAGTGTGTGAAACGACAAGATTCTGTATGGTTGTTGTATTTCAAATTGTAGAGGACAAATGCAAGCTGCTGGAGAGTTTAAAAAAAGAGCTAACTGTTGGCACACAGGTCAATCAGAAATTCTTTATATTTAAACGAACCAATTATCCACCTATGACGCTGCCACTAAACTGCTCCAGCTGCTGTCCAGTTGTCAGCTCATTGCTTGTTGTCAAACCGTGATAAAGCTTGGAATAAGCTGGGCTTTTTAATTTTTTTCATGTTGCTAAAATTAATTAAACAGGTCAAACAGAAAAGGTTCCATCCAAACAAATTCTGTGACCGCCTGAACAAACTGGAAAAGCAGTTCAACAGATAATTGCAGAAGGTAGACAGGAGGAAACACAGCATTATGATTGTCTCAAATCCTTTTCTTCAAGTGGATATTGGAGAACTGACAGCAACATTTCAGCAGATATTTGAATAAAGCAGTGGACTTGACATAGGAATCATCACCATGCAAAATGACAGAGAGCTGAAAGCTAGGTCAAGGGACAAAGACTTTTGGGGACTTGCAAAAAGAGAGGAATACCCTCCTCTGATATCCTGTGCACTCAAGGTAAAACCTACTTTGGTTCCATGTACCTCTGTGCGCTGGCTTTTTCCCAGATGATAATCATCAAGTTCAAGTATCTCATTCGTCTCACAGATGCCTGTTTGATGACCTCTATGTGACTGGCCATCTCAAACTCTGACTAGACTTCACAGCACTCACAGAAAGTGTGCAAGCACAGGTGTCAAACTAAGAATAAGTGAGCGTGTACAACATGTCAGCAAATTCAAAGCCACCAGCATTTCAAAAGGTATTTCAAAGGATGTGAGTCTAAGTAACAAGATTAACAGTTGTAGAGAGACGAGAAGAATACATCGTTCTGCTAATCGGAAACACTTGCACTATCCAGGGAAGGCATATATATGTTAATCTTTTAGAACTAACAGAAGCTGAGGGGAGCAAATATACAGAGGGAATCTTCAAAGGGAAACAATAGTATAATTGGCACCCTCTTCGTGGAAGCAGGAGGCAGATTCCATCTAGCAACCTGAGGGGCAGGTTTTTCACCTAGCAGCCTGTAAGCCAGTTCTAGGTAGCAGACCAGAAGCAAGAGTGCAGAAACCTTTGTGGAGACCGTTAAAACCCATATCTTTGCTGAACCAAGAGGAGACATTTCCCAGAATAACTCCTCAGTCGTATACAGTATGGTTGGCCTTTACTTATAGATCTATTGAATCGGAAGAGGAAAGTCCTGAAAGAGTTCAGATCTTGTATATGTACTTTAGTTTAAAAGGGTAATTTCTACTTCGACTGTGTGGGCGTATTTAGTAATTCTTATACGGAACTGTCTTAGATCATTATAGTCCTGTTTGTGTATATGTGTCTTTTCTGTATTGTAATAGATAATCTTTAATAAGTGTGATACTATGATTAGGCTGGTTACTGTTCTCCCTGGGTCTCGCATGTGGCTCCTCACACCATTCCTGTAAACAAAATTATACCCCACCACAAACCGGTGTTCGAAGTTCGGACATCCTCACAGATAACATCACCTGGATTTGTGACAGGGAGTTTTAATAAATTCGAATTTTTAAGAGAAGGTCTTGTGCTGCATTTAGATTCTAAAAGTGATCATGTGTATAAAATGGTTGGAGACCACTGCTCTAAATAAATGAGCCAGCTCAGGTTTATGAATTTCAGTTCCTGGCTTTCAAAATCAGATGGTGGGGACAAACAACAACAGAAACAGCTTACATTTATATACCACCTACATGGTCCCAAGGTGCTTCACAGGACAGAAAATCAACACTGAGCCCAAGGAGGAGATGTCAAGGCAAGTGACCAAAAGCTTGGTCAAAGAGGCAAGCTCTAAACAGTGTCTTATGGATGATAGGTTGAGAAGCAGAGTGGTTTAGGGAGGGAATTGCAAAATTTAGGACCTGAATAGTGGGAGGCACAGCTGCCAGTTGTTGAGATAAAGGGTGCGGATGCCTATGTTGGAGAAATGCAGAGTTCTTGGAGGGTTACAGGGGCTGGAGGAGATATCAGTTAGGTAACGGAGGGATCAGAACACAAGGATGAGAATTATAATTCGAGTTGTTGGTGGACTGGGAGTCAGTGTAGGTCAAGTTGCTGGGTGAATAAGACTTGGAGCAAGTGGAGGCGGATTGTAATGGAAAATAAATTCCATTAAAAATCAAAAACTCAGCAAGAAAGACCCATTCGGGGCTCATTCATGAAGTCAAGGACAGCATTAGATTTGGCTTGTCCAACCTGCAGCCTGTGGGCCACATCTGCCCCGGGCAGCTTCTCTATGTGGCCAGTTTCCAAAATGCCAGTCAAACGGGGAAATTGGAATGGAAGATTCTGCAAGGAGATGCTCCTCCAATCACAGACTCTTGCCCTCCCTCCTTTGCTGCTGATAGGCTCACTAATAGGACCAAACGCAGGAGAGAAGTGGCCTGTGATTGGGGCAGCAAACACAAGCGGCAGTGGGTTAGTTGGGGAGAAAGAGATTTTCTTTTAGGCGGGATGAGGGACGGTGGAAAGTTGAGCAAGAAAGAGAGAGTGTTATGGGTGGTGGTAGTGGAGATTAGACAACAAGACCATAAGAAATAGGAACAGGAGTAGGCCATTCAGCCCCTCGACCCTCTCCGCCATTCAGTAGGATCATGGCTGATCCAACGACAAGAGGTCCGGAGGCCTTGAGAAAGAGGGACAGGCTGCGAGGCTCCGGGCAAGCAGGAGAGGCAGGCTGCGAGGGCCTGGGCAGGCAGGAGGGGCAGGCTGCGAGGCCCCGGGCAGGCAGGAGGGGCAGGCTGCGAGGCCCCGGGCAGGCAGGAAGGGCAGGCTGCGAGGCCCCGGGCAGGCAGGAGGGGCAGGCTGCGAGGCCCCGGGCAGGCAGGAGGGGCAGGCTGCGAGGCCCTGGGGGTTTGCACCCCTCCCACCTGATTTCCTGTTCCTGGTTGAGACTGGGGCTTATGTGTTTGTCTCTCAACACCCTCAGGAGAATGGGAAATGGCAAAAAAATACTGTCTTTCCAGCGTTGTTCACATCCTAATGGCAAGGGGAGGAAGCCATTGTAGTAAATAATAAAAATAGAATAATGAGACAATTGGATATTTTTTAGGAAAGAAGAGGTTGAGGGATGTGAGGAGGAGGTAAACTTGGCTGACAATTAAGACTTGCTTGCATTAAATGACCTTTTTCGTTTCTAAAAAATTCTATTTTCCTATTCTAATGTTCTAACCTTACCTCAAGCCCCTTGACAAGTCGGTTTGCCAGTTCAATTGTCCTGTTGGTTCGATTTACTTCATCTTGACATCGTACTTTCTCTGCCGTAGCTTTTTCAAAACTGGCGGTGAGTTTGCATAGGTTAGCATCCAGATCCTACACAGAAAATGGAAAATTAAATGCTTGCTTACAAAAAATATTTGCTGTTAAACTGTAATTGAAAAATGTGCATTCATGTCTATTTAAGGATACAACTTTAGATCTGTTCTTTTAATTTTCAAAGATATTTTACAATGAAGGAGAGGGAGGACTTACAAAGGAGTAAATAAGAAGAGAAAACATTCATATCGTCATTTGATTGAGTGGAACTAAATCTTATCCCCTAATCTTATGAATTACAGTAATTTAAGTTCAAATACAAAACCAAAGTAAATAGAAATTATAACCAAATAGAGTGTTTCAGTGCTCACGTAATGCAGTAGTCATCCTAATTGCCCGTGCTTCATTAGACAATTACAATTTCTCTCAATTTACAGAGAGGGAAAAAATTGTGACAAGTGGCTATGCTTAGCTCCCAGAGATTGAAGATAGCTGACAAGTGTTCTGTTGTTACAATCAGTAACGTTGTTACATAACATAAATAACAAGGTTGTCAGTGTAGTGTAAAATTCACTGTCTGTTCTTAACATTATACTGTAAAAATGCTAAGAAATAATATTTTATGATTTAAGATTTTTGGAAATAATTTTTTCTGAATATGTTGGCCTTAGCAGTAGTTTCGAAGGGCTCAGCAAACATAGCAGAAAAAGGGAGGCAGGAACTGCCAGTTCAAGAAGGTGTTTCCCTTGTTTTCCCCAAAGAGGCCTCCAAACTCACCTCTGCCAATCATTCAATTCCCCCCCACTCCACCCCACCCCCAACACCATGCCCTGATTTCTCAACCCTCCCCTCTCCAACTGCTAGTTTTCCAATTTGTCTGGCTGTTGGAGGAAAACAGAAGAAAAAACTCGTAATGAGGTCCTCCCTTTAATTCTAGCAGTTCCCCAGCATTCTCAGCCTTTCCTGCTCAACTATATACCCTTGTCAAAAAGACTGGCGCCATTGTGGCACATCTTGTTGCCATTGTAAGTTGTTGATATGAGAGTAGAGATCTTCAGGATTTTGAATTTTTAATCCTTTTCTGAGGAGCCAGCTGAAGAATATATCAAACTTATCAAGAAATACTAATTAAAACCTCTTTTAGCTGGATGATTCTGAGAAAACCCATTGAAGCTAGGCGACTGTATAGATGAGTAGGAGTGGTTCTTTTGAGTCAGAGGCAAATTTGGCAGTGATCAGGCTGGGGTTTGATATCAGTGCAGCATAGGAGTAGTGTGGTCTGTGTTTCACAAATGGTGAGGGCAGACATAAAAGATAATTAACACAGGCCAGAGGTAAAACCAAATGGAGAAAACATTCAGATGGAAAATCAATCCAATGCATCGGAAGAAGAACATAGTAAGTAGAACATAAGTAATTTGAGGAAATACAAAAAAATGCTACAATTAAATATATTGAATTTTTTATAAAAAAGGAATGTTGATCTGCACTGAATTTTTAACTTGAATTATGCATTAATATAAACAAAATGCAACAAGTTAGCACCAAGTCAAAAGGGTATTTCTCAAAGAAAAACCATCAGCGGCACGGTGGTTAGCACTGCTGCCTCATAGCTCCAGGGATCCAGGTTCAATTCCAGCCTTGGGTCACTGTCTGTGTGAAGTTTTCACCTCCCCGTGTCTGCGTGAGTTTCCTTTGGATGCTCTGGTTTCCTCTCACACTCCAAAGGTGTGCAGGTTAAGTGGATTGGCCATGCTAAATTGCCCCTTCATGTCCCAAGAGCTGTAAATTAGATGTATTAGCCATGGGAATTGTGTGGGGTTACAGGGATAGGACGTGGAAGAGAGCCTCGGTAAGATACTCTGTCAGAGAGTTGGTGCGCACTCGATGGACCGAATGGCCTCTTCTGCAATGTAAGGATTCTATGATGATTCAAAGACCAAATAAGTTGGGTCATTTTGTTTAACAAAGTGTGTTTGCTACTGAAAGCACAATAGGAAGTCAAAGAGGTGAATTGTTTAAATGGCTTGAACCATCACTTTCAATCACAAACTACCTCACCAAAAGACTGTCTATCCATTCAATATTGGTAAGAGAAATGCAGCTACATGTTCATTTAATGTAATTATGAGATATGCAATCATCTAATGACATTAATTTCTGTATTATTTCAAAAAGGTTCGCACTATATTGCTGCGGGCAACTCTACTTTACTGGCAAGAATCAGGCTTTTCAGCCTGCCAGCGACATCGGCTTGGTGTGGGGAGCAGTTTAAAATTTAAGCACCGCTTTGCTTTCACCAAGGTTGAATCAAAACAGGAGTTTTACAAAGATGGAAAGCATTTTCAAACTATTATTCCCCTTCCTTTGACACTGCTGTTTTAAGGTACCCAGTGTTCATTCTCAATTTGGAAAAGACACTGAGTTCAGGAAATAGATCGTAGTCGGAGGTGGGGAAGGTGCAGCTCTCGTTCCATTGCCTTTGCAGTCGAAAGGAAAAATCAACCCCAAAATGTAAAAGTCAAAATTACTTTCTGTTAATTAGAACCTCAAGTTACATAAAGAGGAAAACATCTATGACTCAGCAGTACCTGACCTAATTTAGTCACCAAGGCTTTAATGGTAAAACTGAAAAGCTGTGATTATCTGTAGAGATTACACACTGTGAAGATGTATCATAATTATACCTATGGATACATTCCTTAGATAATCAACAGACATGCTCAATGTTTCATCAGTATTACTAACTGTAGATTCAGGGTCACTGTCCCTCAATATTACCCTGAACACACACACAATTTTCTTTTGCCAACATTTGCTTGATTTAAAAGTAATCAAAAGACTGCCCACAATTGGATTTCCAGTCAGTGCTCTTTCTCTCTAGTGATTTAACTCAAGTTTAATAGTAACATTCAAAGTCAGCCCTATGCATATCATCTTAACAATGTGTAGTTACATTTTTCAGTGCATGTTTGCCTTCTGAGAAACCATTTGAGAAACTGCGCATACACAGGCCATGATATTCAACCAATTCAAACAATGGCCAGAAAACCTGATGTCTAGAAGTAGTTTCTGTGGTAGCAGCAGAAAGGCCTCATTAAAGTTCCATCTTGGGAAACAAAAAAAAATTGCTTTGTTGCAGTCTTCTCAGATCGTGAACTCAGACGAGGCCTTCAGTTAAAGATTTAATATGATTTTTGCGGCCTGTCACTTTTTCTAGTGTTACCAAGTTAGTCCCACCTGAATTTTGCTCCTAGTTTCTCCCATTCTACCCTCAGTTCCCATTCTCTTTCCCAGTTCCTTCATCCCCCCGTGCACTGATCCCACCTCTTCCCATTCTTTGTCCCAGTTCCTTCCTCCCCCCATGCACTGACCCCACCTCTTCCCATTCTCTTCACTCTCAAGAGATAGGGACAAACTTTATCTTTTTGAAGCTTTTATCGCTGATTAGCTGTCTCTCTTACAAAACTGAACGAGTTTGAGTCCTTAATATTGCAAACTGAACATGGGTTTGATTTATCAAATCTTTTTTTTTGTTTGTTCAACATTTACTTATATAGTTCAAGTGTGTTATTGTAGTACTTACTGAAAGTTTCTTCCTGATGGCTTCCAATTTTTCAGTGGCTGTTGCCAACTCAACATTTGCTTGGGTTAGAGCCTGGCGCTTTGGTTCCACATCACAGTACACCTAGCAGTGAGAACAAAATGCAATTGTAACTTCTTCAAAATTTGTTCCCAGAAAGTAAGCAGTTCCACCAGCGATATATCGTGGGACCCAATCCTTGAAGTTTTTTTTAAAGTCCCAGAGCAATATGGTGAAGAAAGCCATTGCTGTTAGCAGCTTCATCATTGCTTTTCCCACCTGCCATCGGCCTTTGCCAATTTCCAGGAAAAACTTACCCCTGGTATGTCTGGTTAGCATGTTTTCTGCTTTTGTGCACTAGTTTGCTTCTCATTTTCACCCTGGATAGCAGCGATGTTGAAAACAGAGCCAAGTGTAAGTCCCCAGCCGAGCCTCCTCATGGTGACACATGGAAATAGAGTCCCTCACAGCACCAGGCTAAGTCTTCGGAGGAACCCATGAGAGGTGAACCATGAAGGGTGCAGGATCACCCCGGATGCAGGTCCCACTAAGCTGATGCCAAACTTATTGCTTTGCATTCCTTTGGAATCCGCCAGGGAGGTCAGGAGGAATACAATGATGTTTGGGTAGTCCAGGATCTCTGTAACCTTGGGCTAGGCTTGCACCGTGGAGAGGACACTCCAGTTCTGCTGTAGAGCATTAACACAAGATGGGCACAATAGTTATGTGTATTAAACCCAATTTGATTGGTGTAGAGAACGGAATTCTATGGGCTGTCTCCAATTGTGTGGGGGAATCATCATGTCGCACTGGTCAGCTATTGCCCACCACAAGTTGGGCAACCCCTGACGAGTAAGATGCAGAACTGCCCTGGTCCTGGTCCATCTGGTCCAATGGCGCTTGGAGCTTAGAGTCTCTGTTGAACAAATAGCAGGCCAGGCTCACCAAGAATGGACCATTGAAAGAAAAACATTACGTGATCTTCTGGAAGGGGAGGAAATTAGAGGAAATTCTGGGAGCAAGGTGTAGGCTTTGTTGGAAGGAACTCGTTACTCTCAACGATAGAACTTGCCACAAATGATTCAGAATGTCTTCTCTCCATCTGCCTCTCATCTCAAATAGGGCCAGTTAACTGCATGAGTATTAATGCTCCAGTGTTTAATGTTTATTTATTAGTGTCACAAGTATGCTTACATTAACATTAAGTTACTGTGAAAATCCCCTAGTCGCCACATTCCGGCGCCTCTTCGGGTATACTGAGGGAGAATTTAGCATGGCCAATACACTTAACCAGCTGTGTGCTCCACTACAGAGGTGAAAGACCAGTTCTACATGGAGCTTGCCACTACTGTCAGTAGAACCTCAAAGTCAGAATAAATTTACTTACTGGGGAATTTCAATGCAAGAATGGGTGTGGATCATGATGCATAATCTGCCTTAGAAGAAAATGAGAATGGGCAGAGACTTGATGTCATCTCAAGCTTTGTGTAACTAAGACCTTCTTTCAGAAGAAACCATGCCACAAAGTGTCCTGAAGACATCTAATATCAGGGTACAGGCACAAGCTCAGCCTGATCATCACCAAATGTGACTATCTGAGCAGCATTCTTAATACATGCAGCTATCATAGTCATAGGATGGGATTTTCCGGACTCGCCTGCTACGATTCCCGTGGTGGGCGGAACGGGAAAATTCACCCATAGAGTCGAACAGTGCTGAAAACGCCCTTTGGCCTATCGAGTCTGTACTGACAGTAACTACCACTAAAGTCAAGCTAATCCCATCATAGTGCTGACTGTGATACAGATCACTCCATAGTGTGACTAAGATGGGGATGCAACCTTTGAAGTCTTTTAATTTAAAGTATAAACGTTAGCCAGACTGCCCATCCAGCTAAAAACCAATAGTTCCTCTATTTGACCGAAAAGGTGCTCCTCGGCATTCCCATACAGAGTGCAGAAGTGAAATGGAACATACTTTGATGGAACATATCGCTTACAATAGTGCACTCTCAACATATGGGAAGCAAGAGTGGAAAAATGCTGACTAGTTCAAGGCTAATGTCACTGTGATGGGACATGTCATTGGAACCAAGCAGTCTAACTAAGAGAGAGATCCAAGCAAGGAGAGCTGTTCAAAGTAAAGTCCAACTGCTAGGTGGTGCGCCAATGATTAGGGTCCATTAGAAAAGAAAAAGGCTCCATTGTAAACAAAGGCTGGGGAGCTCATCACCGACGGCAATAAGCAGTTGTACAGATGGGTGGAACATTAACTTGAATTGTATTCGAGGGAGAACACTGCCCCGAAAAAGCTCTAGACTCCATAGAAATCCTGCCTGCTATGACAGAATTGGATACTGAACCCACAGTGGAGAAATATAGCAAAGATATTGACTTGCTTGCCATGGATTAAGCTCCAGGTGTTGAGGCTATACCACTTGCACTCAGGAAACTGGCACTCCTACAGCATCTGCACAAACATCTCTATCTCTGCTGGATGAGACAAGCAGTGACCACGGGCATGTGTGATGCAAAGATTATGACCTTGTAAGAAGAACAAGGGTGACCATCACGATTTCAACAACTATCGAAGAAAATCCCTGCTGAGTAAAAAGGTTTTGCCCATGTTACCTTTGTCAGACTGCAGATCCAAAAAACATCTACCCTGAATCCCAGTATGGTTTCAGAACTGGGAGATGAGCTGTTTAGCCTCGCTTGCCTGAGATCAAGGTTTGCCAAGTCTTCACCGGAGAGCTGCTCTACGGTGACAATGCTGCATTCCACACCAAGAAACACCTTCAGCGACAAAAGGACAGACCCTTTCATGCCTGTGAAGAGGTTGGTTTGACCATCAGCATCAGGGAGACAAACGTCATGATTTAGGATGTTGCCATACTGCCATCCATCAGCATTGACAAGGCGATTCTGAATGTTGATTGTTCCACATATCTAGGCTCCACAATTACCACTTAATGCTGAAACCAACACACACAAAGCAAACACTGCAGCTGTTATGTCCAACTGAGTAAGATAGTGAAACAACAACAAATTGACTGAGAACACCAGCACATTCCTGTACAGTTGTGAGACCTGAATAACATATGCCCGGCAGGAGAAAAGGCTGAACAGTTTCTACGTTTTCTGGCTCAGACATATCCTCAGCATCTCCTGGCAGGACAAGGTCACAACTCACAGTTCCTGGATAATGCTAATTCCATCAGCATATACTCATTGCAAACCCAATGATGTCTGCACTGCCTTGGCCACGTTCTTCAGATGGATGACAGCTGTAAAGTTGAAGACCTTCTGTACTGTGGATTGGCTACTGGTTCCCAACCTCCTGGGTGACCGTACCTCCACTACAAGGACACCTACACACAAGACATTGACACTGAACCTGGAGAAAGTCGCTGATGACCATAATTTCTGGAGGCGCATTGGAAGAAACGAACGAAAGCTCAGCTGGTCGAGATAAGGCCCAGAGGAAACAGGGGCCACAGAATTGCATAACTTCTCAGCCATATGCCTCTCTCCGCAGTAAATGTGGCAGTGACTGCTCTGTCAACGTGGGGCTCCTGAGTCACACCAGGTGATGCTTAACACAGTGTTGATCACACTGCACAACCGTGGTCTTACGAGATGGAAGACAATTTCTTGCAGCCTGTTCTGATAATTTAACTCTCTGAGCTCTGGTATAATCCTTTGCACTTCACTTTTCCTGAGGATCAATGCCCTAAACTAAACACAGTGCACCAGATGGGGTCTGACCTAACCTCTGTACAACTGAAGCATCACTTCCCCATTTTTGTATTCCAATCCTCTTGAGATAAATGCCAAAATCTTATTCACTTTTTTGATAGCCTTTTGTACTTGTGCATTAGCTTTTAGTGTCCTGTGCACATGAACAGCCAAATGCCTTTGCTCCTCCCAACTCTTAGTGTCTCACAATGAAAACAAAATTCAATTTGTCTTTCTCCAATTCATGGCGAATAACATTTCCCCACTTTAATCTATCTGTTATAGTTTTAGCCATTCAATTAGTCTGTCTTTGTCCCTTTTAAAGTTCTCACTCCCATCTACACAACCTATCATCCTTAGTATTTCCAAACTTGGCTTTACAATTCAAACCACTTACAGATCTAATGAAGAGCTTAGGTGCTGGTGCAGACACTTGTCACAGTCCATTGATCAGAGAATGTTGTCTTTGATGTTCCCCAGCCCTCTCACCCAACCTCCCTTGACATCTTCCAATGAATTACCAACCCATGTCACCAGATTACCTTCAAATAATCTTCACTGGAAAACTCTATTAGATGCCTTCTGAGAGTTCATAATGGCAACATTCAGATGTTCTCCCTTCCAATCATTTGCTAGTGATTTCAAAAATAATCAACTAGATTCGTCAAATATGACCCAGCCTTCACAACTCCATACCGACTTTCTTTGATCAAGTGATACCTGCCAAGTGCCTGAAGGCAGATTTCATTAACCTGCCCACAACTGATGAATCAGCAATTACCTGTTTTTTTTCCCACTCTTCAGAATAACAAAGTGACATTTTAAATTTTCCAATCCAAATGCGCAACTTTTGAATCTAGAGAGCTTTGCAATATTCTCACTAACAAATCTGCAATTTGTTAGTGATAGTCCAAAGGTGAGCGCGATAGGTGATTGGCCATGCTAAATTGCCCATAGTGTCCCGGGATGTGTAGGTTTGAGGGATTAGCGGGGTAAATGTGTGGGGTTGCGGGGTTAGGGCATGGGGTGGGATTGTTGTCGTTGCAAACTCGATGGGCCCCTTCTGCACTGTAGAGATTCAATGATTCCATGAATTTACTCACTCGACAAAGTGGATTTTGTAGCTTACTGTTGGGACAATATAATTAAGTTTATGCAGAACTGCTTCCCCAACAGCCACAGACTGTCTAAATTCTTTAATTAATAGATGGGAGAAAAAACTGAGATACGTGACAGACAGACTCACATATGTTCATAATTACAGAATTTAAACCAAGCTAATAATTACCATTATTTTATGCATGAATATTTTTCTGCCAATGAAATATTTGTTTTACAGTACTGAAACAGCACTACTGTCGCTAAAACATATCTCTCACCTCATAGAATCTGATGATGTTAATAACCCAAGCACAGAGGCCTGAAGCTGCAAATGACTTTGTGCGAACCAGGTCAGGATTGAAATCTGGGTCCTGTAGATATTGTTCTTTTGCTACTCTCAATGAATTTTCAGGAATATGTTCTTTATTGTAATTTATTAACATTTGGAGGAAGTCATCAACCTGACGGATACAACACAAAACACAACAGTCAGCAGTGCACTGAAAACACAATCTCGCAAACTGGAACTGTCTGACCAACTCCTTTTAAAACCAAACCATTATTATATGCAACCTCGAGGGGGCACAGTGACGCAGTGGTTAGCACTGCTGCCTCACAGTGCCAGGGACCCGGGTTCGATTCCTGGCTTGGGTCACTGTCTGTGTGGAGTTTGCACATTCTCCCTGTATCTGCGTGGGTTTCCTCCGGGTGCTCTGGTTTCCTCCCACAGTCCAAAGATGTGCAGGTTAGGTGAATTGGCCATGCTAAATTCTCCCTCAGTGTATCCGAACAGGCGCCAGAGTGTGGCGACTAAGGGATTTTCACAGTAAATTCATTGCAGTGTGAATGTAAGCCTACTTGTGACTAATAAATAAACTTTAACTTTACTGAGCAATAAATATTGGCCACTGGGAAGAATGTCCCATGCCTTCCATGAAATAGTGTCATGGAATCTTTTATGTTCGCTTGAGGGATAAGCCCGGCATTGTAATGTCTCATCCGATGGGTGGCACCTCCGACAATGTGACTCCTCTGAACAGAATGGATTGTTTGGTCATGATTTACATTTTTTCATTCAGAATTATGCTTAAAACAACCTAATCTGTGAGAAAGGTTTTCCTTGATGGTGAAATATATTATTGCAGAGTAGCATTGAATCAGGCAGACTCTAAAGTCCTTGATCATAAGGTGAGTTGCTGTTCCTCAAGCTTCCACTGAATTTCAGAGTGCGGGAACCAAGGGGAGAGGTCAGAATGGGAGTGGGAGAATTAAAATCGCAAATGACACAAAGTTCCAAGTTATGGACTGAATGGAGATGTGCTGCAAAACAACCCAGTCTGTGTTTGGTCTTCCCACCGTCGGGGAGACTGCATCATGAGCAGTAAGTACAGAACCCTGCGGTTCAGTACACCACCTTTGTGCCATCGGCAAATTTCATTATGGTGCTTCCTTTGTCCAAGTATAAATGATGGATATGTACAGCAAGAACAAATGGACACCAGCGTTGACCTCGGAACACTAACCACATCTAAAGTTTCAATCTCAACAAGACCAAATGTCTTAAACCATTTGGGCAGAATTTTCATCCCAAGGTAAAAGCGGGTGTGCTAGCAATTTCTTGCGACCAGCTGTCGCGCATGTATGTTCCCATATCTATTCTTGGCCTATTTGCAAAGAGTTGGTTTCTAGAGGGAATGACGACTACCTACCTGCCGGTAGTAGGTAACCAAATAGACCAATTAAAATGCCAATCGTGGACACCGTTCACATGTGACTTGGATTTTTCAGATGGCAGATGTATCCCTAATGTGGCTGGGGTCAGTAGATGGAACGGTGGCTTCCACCCAGCAGCAGGCTGGAGGGGTAGTGGTGCCAGAGGTGAATCTTGCAAAGTGGCCCAGCATGGATCAGTTGGGATGGGAGGCCATAGCTGTGGTTGCAGACCATCAAGTGGAGGGGAAACTCTCAGGTATGATGGTTTTTCAACTGTGGTCACAGTATACTTTGAAACATTTACAAAGCTTCAGATGGCCTCTCCATCTTGAGGTGCTCCTTACGATTCCTCACCTACAGCAGCAGTGCTCAAGTCTCCTGGTGAGGCTGCCCAGACCCTCACTCGCTCCCATTAGTCCTCTGTTCTATAGAGCCCAGATACTAACCTTCAATGAAGGGAGCTCTTGGAAGCAGCCTCTTAGTTGGCTGTATCCTCAAAAATCTCCTCAGGGTCTTGCCACAGCCACCTCCAGGTTGGCAATCTAGAATTCAGCTCACAGTTGACATCAGGATCCTGGAACTAAAATTCAGCCCTTTGTTTCCTGCCTGTTAGACAACTTCCTCTCCATGCTGCCACGTTTACTTTTATCTCATGCACCTTAACTTTTCCAATAACATGCTGCCAGAGCCATACACAACTATTGCATACCGGCCATCACCCTGCACTCCAACCCTCTTGCAATGAAGGTCAACATTCCATTGCCTTGTAAATGATTTTCTTTTGTATCTGTCCACTAGTTTTTTTGATTGATTTCTGTATTTGAATTCCTAAATTTCACTGCTTCTCCACTGTTCTTAGCTTCTCATCTATCTTCCTCAGGTTCAAAATGAAAGACTTTGTACGCCCACATCAAACTCCACCTGTCACTTTATTACCTACTCACAAAATTCATCATTGTCTCTTTGCAACTTTCTGCTCCCATGTTCACTGTTTTCTGTGCAGCTAACTTACTTCTAGGGCGGCACGGTAGCACAGTGGTTAGCACTGCTGCTTCACAGCTCCAGGGTCCCAGGTTCGATTCTCGGCTCGGGTCACTGTCTGTGTGGAGTTTGCACATTCTCCTCGTGTCTGCGTGGGTTTCCTCCGGGTGCTCCGGTTTCCTCCCACAGTCCAAAGATGTGCAGGTTAGGTTGATTGGCCAGGTTATAAATTGCCCCTTAGAGTCCCGGGATGCGTAGGTTAGAGGGATTAGCGGGTAAATATGTGGGGGTAGGGCCTGGGTGGGATTGTGGTCGGTGCAGACTCGATGGGCCGAATGGCCTCCTTCTGCACTGTAGGGTTTCTATGATTCTATCAGCAAACTTGGAGTTCACTAATTATTCATCTAAGTCAGTTATAAACATACTGACAAGCTAAGGCCCCAGTATAAACCACTGGGGAACATTCTGCCAAATGGAGAAGTATGTTTCCATTATCCTTACTCTTTATTTCCTACCTCCAAACAAGGTCTCTCTCCAGACCAAAGAATTGCCTGCAATTCCATGAGCTTCTATTTTCCCCCAACAGTCTTGTATAGAAACTTGTGGAATGCCTTCTGGAAGTCCATAAACAAAATATCCATAGAGACTCCCATCTACCATGTTAATGATCTCAAAAAATTCAACTAAAAGTAAGTAAAGTTGATTTATTAATCACAAATAGGCTTACATTAACACTGCAATGAGGTTACTGTGAAAATCCCCTAGTTGCCACACTCCGGCATCTGTTCGGGTATACGGAGGGAGAATTTAGCATGGCCAATGCACCTAACCAGCACGTTTTTCATACTGTGGGAAGAAACTGGAGCATCCAGAGGAAACCCACGCAGTCACGGGGAGAATGTGCAGACCCCGCACAGTCAATGACCCAAGCCGGGAATCGAACCCAGATCCCTGGCGCGCTGTGATAACCACTGTGCCACCGTGCTGCCAAATCTAACTAACTAGATTAGTTAGGTATGATGTGCTCTTTACAAAGCTTTCTCTGATCAGTTCATCTTTCTCCAAGAGCTCAGTCACTGTATATCTAGCAATAATTTCCTGGTTTTATCTTTCCCAAATTTCCTAAATAATGCATGACATTAGCATTTTCGTAACTCAAGGGCACAATTCCTGAATCGACACAGTTTGGAAAGATTATGAATGAAACATTTACAATTTCCACACGTGCTTATTTTAATATCCTGATGTGGAAGCCACCGGATTCTTTAGTTTTTAAA